>NC_089789.1:37261105-37361105 GCF_040412425.1 Macrobrachium rosenbergii
GCTTCTAATTTTTTTTTTTTTCTTTTTTGCTTTTATGAGACTCTGATATTTACGTCTAAACTACTCAAATTAAAAATTAAACTTAAAATTTACATTTACCGAAAGCAGAAAACACTGCAATATGGCTTTTAGTCATTTTTAGACAGAATTTTTTTTTTTTTTTTTTTTTGCTTTCATAAATTTTTGCTTCTTGCATCTAGGCTAGTCAAGAAGAATAGTCAAGAAGCCAGAATATTATCAGGTTGTTCCTCCTGAAGTCAGAAATGTTATCAGGCGGTTCCGTTTGAAGTCAGAAATGTTATCAGGTGGTTTCTCTCTAAGTCAGAAATGTTGCCAGGCAGTTCCTCTTGAAGTCAGAAATGTTGTCAGGCAGTTCCTCTTGAAGTCAGAAATGTTATCAAGCAGTTCCTCTTGAAGTCAGAAATTTTGTCAAGCAGTTCCTTTTGAAGTCAGAAATGTTGTCAGGTGGTTCCTCTTGAAGTCAGAAGTGTTATCAGGTGGTTTCTCTCTAAGTCAGAAATTATATCAGGTGGTTCCTCTTGATGTCAGAAATGTTATCAGGTGGTTCCTCTTGAATCAGAAATGTTATCAGGTGGTTCCTCTCGAAGTCAGAATGTTATCAGGTTGTTCCTCTTGGTGTCAGAAATGTTATCAAGTGGTTCCTCTTGAAGTCAGAAATGTTGTCAAGCAGTACCTCTTGAAGTCAGAAATGTTATCAGGTGGCTTCTCTCTAAGCCACAAATGTTATCAGGTGGTTCCCCTTGATGTCAGATATGTTATCAGGTGGTTTTAAACATATCTTCTTTGTCATTCTTTTGCATCTTATAACATATAAAACCTACAAAAACCTTACGCAGCATTGCCCTAAATCAAACACAACCGACGAGCCGAGACGTAAATTTCGTTTATACTGATTACCTCATCGCCATTCATTCATCTCGCAAGAACTTGCCCAGGCAAATCTGTCGGGGGTCAGGAAACTGATAATCATTCATGCCCGACCTGAATCTAATTACTGTCAAGCGTCGTCTGCCCGTTTTCTCTTTGCTTTGACAGTCTAATAAATCTAACCGTTGTCAATTCGAAGACCATTCTTCACGGTCGGGTACAAAGCCTTGACAAGAGCCGTATTCCGTATTTTTTTTTTTTTTTTTCGTGGAGACCGCGACGGGCGGATCAGCCAAAAAGAGAAAGGCGTAACTTTCTTTTCGGGTCCGGTATAAAGGTACACATTTTACAAAATGGGCAAAAAAATAAATGAATATATAAATATAGAGGCAATAAATATATAAGCAAATAAATAAAGGCAATAAATAAAGAAATAAATAAACAAATAAAGGTAATAAATAAACAAACACAAAAATCAAGGCCATAAATAAGTAAATAAGCAAACAGATAAAGGCAGTTAATAAATAAACAAAAGTATAAATGCAATAAATACATAATTAAATCAATAAATAAGCAAACAAATAAACAAAGGCAATGAATAAATAAACGAATAAATGAACACATCAAAGTAATAAATGAATAAACAAATAAATAAAGTAAATAAATAAATAAAATAATGAATAAACAAATAAATAAGGGCAATAGATAATAAATAGATAAGGCAATAAATAAATATAGAAATAAATACAAACAACAAATAAAGGCATAAATAAATAAATAAATAAAACAAATAAACAAAAGCGATAAATAAATTAACAAACAAATAAAGGCAACAAACATATAAACAAATAAATAAATTAAATAAATAAATAAATAAATAAACATGTAAATAAGTAAACAAAAATACTGTCCATTACCTGACATTTTTGGGTAAAGAAAAAGAATGACCCTTCAACACAAACCTCGAAAAAAGCTGAACGATTCTGGTAACGCAAAAGCCAATAAGTTCCACATTCACACCCAATTCATTCAATCTTTAGATGTGGTCTAAATTACGCGACTTACCTAGCACCAGACAGGAGACCGTAAGAGACCGTAAAAAAGACCGCAAGAGACCGTAAGAAAGACCGTAAGAGACTATAAAAGACCGTACGAGAGACCGTAAGAGACTGTAAGAGATCGTAAGAGAGGCCGTAAGAGACTACAAAGAGACCGTAAGAGAGACAGTAAGAGAGTGTAAGAGACCGTAAGAAAGACCATAAGAGACCGTAAGAGGCCATAAGAGACCGTAAAAAAGACCGTAAGAGACTGTAAGAGACACTGTCGTCAGAAACCGTAAGAGACTGTAAAAAAGACCGTAAGAGAGACCGTAAGAGAGCCGGTAAGAAAGACCGTAAGAGACCGTAAAATTGACCGTATGAGAGACCGTCATAAGAGACCGTAAGAGAGACCGTCATAAGAGACCGTAAGAGAGACCGTAAGAGAGCCGGTAAGAAAGACCGTAAGAGACCGCAAAAATGACCGTAAGAGAGACCGTCATAAGAGACCGTAAGAGAGACCGTCATAAGAGACCGTAACAGAGGATGGAAAGTAACTCGGAAGATGAATAATAAGAACGGAGGTACAGTAAAAGGAATGAAAGGGGTCGCAGCTAGGGGACGAAGGGACGCTGCAAAGAATTAAGTAATGCCAGTGCCTACAAAGCACCGCATGAGGTGCACTGACGACACTAACCGCCCTACGGAGGCTTTCTACATCGTGACCGTCGTTTTCCTTATTTCTTCAAATCCTCAGCTGAAAACCCTTAAGGACAGAGTTAACAGAATATAAACCTAGGAAGCTCCAAAGAGAAACCAACCAGCACAGAAAGTCAAGTTACAGGAAAAGGCGACAGATCAATAAATACGAGGGAATACAGAATAAAACTAATACACCTGAAATGCGAGAGACTTCAGGAGCAGCAGAGAACGGGAAAGATTTTTCTCCTCGCTTAAACATTTGGAGACCAGGCGATTCCACAACCGCACTAAGGCAACCCGTTCCCCATTTTATTCGTGGCCAAGATAAAACTCCCGGCAAACTGGGTAATTTCAAACCTGATACTTACGTGAAGTCAGTTAAGCGGATGTCGGATGATCAACTGATTAATACCTCAAACTAGCCTCATAAAAAAAGTACCGCCATCACCGCTCAAAATCATTATAATTCATTTACCCAAAAGATGAAATCTCAAGATACAAAATTTTCTCAAGATGCAGGTGTTAAAAAAATTTAATCCCGTTGTTAACGAAGAATGAAGTTTAAATGCTTTTGTTTTCTGGGTACGTTAGTCTCTTGTTTTGAGACAATGCCGTACGGTAGCGTTTGAATATATTCTACGCCTGTTTTGAATTGAACTGAATACAGAATTTTGGCCAAAGGCCAAGCACTGGGACCTATGAAGTCATTCAGAGCTGAAACGGAAATTGAGAGTAAAAGGTCTGAAAGGTGTAACAGGAGGAAAACCTCGCACTTGCACTATGAATCAACTGTTCGGAGAGGGTGGAAAGTAAGATGGAAGAAAGAGAATATGAAAAGTTACAGTAAAAGGAACGAAAGAGGTTGCAGTTAGGGGCCTATGGAAGGCACGCTACAAAGAACCTACAGTGCACCGCACAAGGTGCACTGACGGCACTAACCCCCTACAGGGCGGGGGTTGGGGGGGGGAGGCTCCAAGGGAAATCAACCTTCAGAGCGACAAGTTACAGGAAAAGGTGGTAGATAAATAAATATGAGAAAACAGAATAGAAGACAGATAGACCTGACATTCAGGCCATAAGATTCTCATATTAAAGGTAAAGCCAGGGAAATAAAGAACTCATTCTGAATCCTGCAGTTCTCATATAAAGACTAAAATTATAAGTCCATGGTGTTTTCCGCAAAACATTAAGAAATTCTCTCGACACCATTCAAGAGACAGAAGAACCTATCTGGTTGGGAGTGCGGCGGCTTGACCCAGTTCACGTGGGACTGATGCAAATAACTCTCTCTCTCTCTCTCTCTCTCTCTCTCTCTCTCTCTCTCTCTCTCTCTCTCTCTCTCTCTCTCTCTCTCTCTCTCGTGCAAAGATCATTTGATAATCTCTCTCTCTCTCTGATGCGAAGATAATTTTATTCTCTCTCTCTCTCTCTCTCTCTCTCTCTCTCTCTCTCTCTCTCTCATTTACTATTTTTGCAAAAGTTAACTGTACGTCTCCGATGCGACTGGCATTCATATTCGGACAATTATCTTATATAGCCAACGATACTGTGGCCTCTGCCTCTCTCTTTCTCTCTCTCTCTCTTCTTCTCTCTCTCTCTCTTCTCTCTCTCTCTCTCTCAAAATGAATTTATTTTTACAAAGGTTCTTTTTCGAGAACTGATTCCACTTAATCCTTGGGGAGACCGACTTTACATGCTTTGATAAAATGCTTTATATTCCAAAGTATATTGTGGAGTACAAATAAGCAGAGATCTCTTATATTTTATTTCTCGTAAAAATATGCAACATAAACAAACAGACATACAAATTAATAAGTGTCACATAAAAGAGAGAGAGAGAGAGAGAGAGAGAGAGAGAGAGAGAATCAAATGATCTTTGCACCAGAGAGAAAGAGAATCAAATGATCTTTGCATCAGAGAGAGAGAGAAATGAATGATCTTTGCACCAGAGAGAGAGAGAGAGAGAGAGAGAGAGAGAGAGTATAACGCCGCATAATAGAAAGAATGGTTAGTAAAGAGAGAGAGAGAGAGAGAGAGAGAGAGAGAGAGAGAGAGAGAGAGAGAGAGAGAGAGAGAGAGGATCAAACGATCTTTGCATCAGAGAGAGAGAGAGAGAGAGAGAAAGAAAGAGAGAGAGAGAATCAAATGATCTTTGCATCAGGGAGAGGAGGAGAATAGAATGATCTCTACGTCATAAAACAGATTTTTAAAAATGAATAACTGCCGGAGCCTTGGGCACTGAACCATGGATGCAGTATGCCTTCATGCACGTAATTTCATCATTACGAGAAGCGTACGCGAGGGGAGGGGCAAATCAAAAGTGTAATTGCACCTTATGCATAATAAAACGGACAGTTACACTCGGTAAATCTGTTATTTTCTTCTTTTCCTTACCAAATGCGACTGCGCTCGTTGGCCCCCATCTCTCATAAACGCTTCACACTCATTTGTGAGTCTTTGCAATTTACAGACTTCGACAAATAACGTTCACTTCTTATAACTGTTCTTCATTAAATCGATCTGTTTGCACTATCATCGCTTCCAGTCCCTTGTAAATAACCGTCTTTGTCTCTGTTCCGTGAATTTTCAAGTATTAAATAATCTTTACATATTTCTATATCCCCTAAACTGTCTTTTTTTTTTTCCTCTTGTATCTAACTTTGGCGAGTAATTTTATACACAAAAAACAGCACCATGACAAAAGTTGTTGAACTTATCAAGAAGTAGATAAGAATAATTTCGACATCTGAAAAAGGAGCCAGAACAAAAACAAAAGCAAAATGTATAATAAAATTAGATACTTTCCGTTAATTTTTTACATCGTAATTTGGCAAGGATCTGCATTGTTTTAACTTCAATTTCACAAAAGGGTCAATTTATCAGTGACCTGATATTTGTTTATGTATGCATTCCAGCGCCATTTATGTATGCGTGTCACACGGCATAAACTGTGTGTATGTATGTACGTATGTATGTATGCATGTATGTTATGTATGTATGCATGTATGTATGTATGCATGTTTGTTTAAAAAAGAAAGCAGATTGTTCCCAAACCCTAACTGACGATAAAACCTAATCACATTCTAATCTCGTAAAACACAGTAATAGTTTTCCCTAAAGAGTCACTGAATTCCAGCATTCCTCTACATAAAGACGACACACTGCATCATTCAAATATCAGCTATATGCATAACGTACATAAGGTCAAAAGTTGCTGCCCCCTTGCAAGATACATCAGCAACACTTGCTTGCAATCTTAAACACAAATAAAGACACAACTCCAACGTATCAAAGCAAGAAAATTACAAGCAAGAAATCTTTGCCTCGATTAGCTTCCTAAACTTTACAGTTTCTCGGCGAATGTTTTTCCCATCCTTTGGTTCTCCTGGCTTCGTAGACATTCGTATTCTTCATCTTAATTTGGGGTTAGAAGATTCTTTTCTTTTTCTCTCGCGATTTATTCTTCCTACACGTTACTTTCTTGCTTACCTGAGGCTTTGAACCCATTACGTTTTTAATATCGCTTGTAAGTCACCTTCCTACACAAGACGCGTCTTGACTTACTTCGGAGGAGGAACCTACTCATTCTCCCCGAAATTCTCTATTCCCGTGAAGTTCTGGTTCCTGCACTAGTCTGGCCTACTTTTACATCGGAAGGAAAAGTCTATTGCTTGTTGTTCCCGATTTCCTTCATGCTTTATAGACAAAACCGAAGAAGAAAGAGGAAAATACACAAGAATGCGGGTAATCTCTTCGGGAACAACACTTTCTGTTCACATTTACGTAATCTGAGGAAACACTGGTCTTTTACGCACAAAAGATGAAAAAAAACTACTAGTGTTTCACACCTGCCACAAAAAATCTACCATACGGTGCCCCTTGCAAATCTTGTCTGGAATACGAAATTGCATTTCTGGGCTACAGTTCTGTAACAATAACTTCCCCTGACTTGAACTTATTCAAGACTAACGATTCTAAACAAACTGTGAACTATCACATTGAATAGAATAGACAAGAACTGGTACCTATGAGGTCATTCTGCGCTGAAACGGAAAATTACAACAAGAAGGTTTGAAAGATGTAACAGGAAGAAAGCCTCGCACCTGCACTAAGAAACAATTATTAGAGGGGGGTAGAAAGTCAGATGGAAGAAAGACAATTTGAACGGAGGTACAGTAAAAGGAATGAGAGAGGTTGCAGCTAGGGGCCGAAGGGACGCTGCAAGATCCTTAAGTAACGACTACAGATGCACCATGCGAGGTGCACTGAGAGCAATACCCCCATACGAGAATGTCACATTGAGTATGCATACGAAGTGAATTGAACTGAATATAGAATTTAGGTCAAAGGCCAAGCACTGGGACCTACGAGGTCATTCAGGGCTGAAACGGAAATTCACAATAGAAAGGTATGAAAGGTATAACAGGAGGAAACCTCGCAGTTGCACCATGAATCAATTGTTAGGAGAGGGTGGAAAGTAGGATGGAAGAAAGGGAATATGAAAGGAGATACAGTAAAAGAAACGAAAGGGGGTTGCAGCTAGGGGCCGAAGGCACGCAGTAATACCTACAGTGCACAGCGTGAGGTGCACTGACGGCACTAACCCCCTAAGGGATTGAACTAAAGAAAATTGGTAAAATATATCCTTTTCATTATGGATGAGTATAACCTCCAGAGGAAGTGGGATTTTCGAGGGGAACTGTGGAAATGGCTTTTAAGAATTATTCTAAGAATTATTTTTGTTTTTAACCAAAGGGGTTTACCAGGGGGTTTCAAAGAATTATTCAGATAATTATTTTCTATTTACCAAAGGAGTTTATTAAAGACTTTCAAAAAATTACTCTGAGAATTATTTTTTTTATTTATCAGAGGGTTTTACCAAGAGGAATCAAAGAACTATTTCATGAATTAATTGTTTATTTACCAAATGGGTTTACCAGGAGATTCAAAGAATTATTTTAAGAATTATTTTTTAACTTAGTAAAGGGGTTTACCAAGGGGTTTCAAAGAATTATTCTGAGAATCATTTTTTATTTACCAAAGGGTTTATTAAAAGTTTCAATGAATTATTATAAGAATTATTTATTTACCAAATGAGTTTACCAAGTGGTTTCAAAGAATTATTCTCAGAATTATTTTTTTTATTTACCAAAGGGGTTTACCAAGGGGTTTCAAAGAATTGTTCTGGGAATTATTTTTTTTTATTACCAAAAGGGATTACCAAGGGGTCTCAAAGTACAAGGAATTACCGCAGGGATTTCTGGAGTCGTAAACAGGAATTATATCTTTAATGCACAGTGAATTCTGGGGCTCATTTTATTATTTTAACTACTTCGGAAAAGCAATGGAA
Organism: Macrobrachium rosenbergii; assembly: GCF_040412425.1. NCBI lineage: Eukaryota > Metazoa > Arthropoda > Malacostraca > Decapoda > Palaemonidae > Macrobrachium > Macrobrachium rosenbergii. The sequence goes on from NC_089789.1 coordinate 37,269,083, forward strand.
TTATCAAAGGAGCTTATGCAAAAAAGTACTTCGGCTATTTTCTTACTACTGAAAGGCATTAAGGATATTAATTTAATCAGTGTCGAACGCTTAGTTTGCAAAGGGAATAGAAATATCGAAAGAAATTACGGAAACAGCGTAAGTAATTACTTTATTATGTTAACTAGTATTCAAGAGTAGTGGAATTATCTTGGCTAATAGGGAATTTTGTATAGAATGAGACAATAGTCATAATAAGCAACATTACCACTGTTATTATCCAAAACATACATACATACATACATACATACATACATACATACATACATTACATACATACATACATATATATATATATATATATATATATATATATATATATATATATATATATATATATATATATATATATATATATATATATATATATATATATATAATATATATATATACATACGTATATACGTCACTTTTACCAGATCCGTAGGCAATTGTAATGGCCACAATACCCTCTTAATTTCTCGATTCTTCAAGCTTTTTGGATACACTTGTCATTACACAGTCTTCGAAACCAAATGCAAGAATACGAAGTAATTCTGATGTTTGTATCACAATGAGGTAACGGGCTTCCTGATATACATACATACATATATATATATATATATACTGCATATATATATGTATTCATATGTGTATATATGTAAATATATTCATATATATACATATATATATATACATATAGAGAAAAAGCCAAAAAAAAAATTATCAGTATCAAAGTTGAAACAATTTTCCCCGAAGCTGAATGAAAAAGAACAAAAACATAAACAAGAGCAAAAAAGAACAAAAACATAAACAAGAGAAAAGTGTAGTAAAATACGGATAATGAGCAAGCGTCACTGTACGTAGTCACGGGCAGGAAAAACTGAATTTCGGGTGATTTAAACGACACTGACGATGGAAAGCTTGACAGCCGCATACAAACAAATCCTATTTTCTAAATTTTCTTTCGTAAAGCATAAACTCCACCTGATAAATAGGATGTCCAATGCAGAATAGTCTGCATAATCAAGTATAATTATTTTGTCGAGAATTGAATTGAACTGAATATAGAATTTGGGCCAAAGACCAAGCACTGGGACCTATGAGGTCATTCAGCGCTGAAACGGAAATTAACAATAGAAAGGTTTGAAAAGTGTAACAGGAGGAAAACCTCGCAGTCGCACTATGAATCAATTGTTAGGAGAGGGTGGAAAGTAAGAAGAAAGAAAATATGAAAGGAGGTACAGTAAAAGGAACGAAAGGGGTTGCAGCTAGGGGCCGAAGGCACGCTGAAAAAACCTTAAGTAACGACTACAGTACACCGCATGAGGTGCACTGACGGCACTAGCCCCCTGTCTAGATTACCTTTATAATTATTATAAAAATAATTCCCATTTTATTTCCACTGATCGTTTCAATAATTCCATTTTCTATGAATACAATTCTGCATAATCAAATAATTACGAGCGTTATTTCCCATCAATTCCTTCGATAATTCTTTTTCTTTTACAAAGTAGCGAGAATAATTAAATTACATTTCATCAATGCCATTCAGTCATTTAAAAAAAAAGCTCTACTGGTTTTTGCGCAATTCTCTAATACTCCATTGCCGTTACTAACTAGTCACCATAGTCAAATATATTCCTAAATTTATTTGGTAATAGGGAAAAAAACCTTATCCCTGTCATCAGAATTTCATTTGGTAATTCTTTCTGCTTCAAAATCTCTCATCTTACCAAAAAACAAAAATTTACAATTATTCCTTTTGGTAACGGCATAAAAAAAAAAAAACTTAAACGGCATCACTACAATTTCCCTTGTTAATTCCACTCCATTTGAAGGCTCTAGTTACCGCAATCGAAGTAATTATATTTCACCGATTCCCTTTGATACAACAAGATCAATTTTTCGAATGGAATTCCATAATCCTTGTTTATGATTCCACTACCTCTAGCGACTACAGCAGTCTCACCCGTAATATTAAATTATAACACAATCAGTAAATGGCTTAGAACCTGCTAAGATGCATGCCAATTAGTCGGTTGGATCAACAAGGACACATAAGACTCAATTAGAACCTCTTTGCTGACGTAACTGACATTCCATATATCAATCGTTCCAGAGAGAGAGAGAGAGAGAGAGAGAGAGAGAGAGAGAGAGAGAGAGATACTTCACGTCACACAGAGAAAAACTGTATGCAAAAAAAAATATTTGCTACAGCATATACAAAGCAAGAAGTCAGTGAAATAAAACATATTTCAGTCAAGGTCAAAACCCAACAGAAATCTCTGAAATCCCTCCATTATAGACCTAATTGTATTCAGCTCCAAGCATTTAGGGTTAAGGTGGGTCAAATTTCACGGGATCCCAATCCTGCAACCCGAATTCCAACCCCAACCCCCTTCCATGGCCAGAAACTGTAGAAGTGCAGAGACAGTGCCTAACCCATTTTGCTTCCATATATTTCACTGCAAAAGCAGTCCGTGTATTGTAATTAACCATCAGCTACAGTTAGTATAATTATCCTAACAGCTATATTCTCATGGTTAATTCTTCCCTTTCAAATAATAATAATAATAATAATAATAATAATAATAATAATAATAATAATAATAAATAATAATAATAATAATAATAACAGGAAGGGAATCAGGCTGACAAACCACAACTGCAACGATTATGGTGGGAATCGCATCATTATGAAAACAAAGATAGCAATATAAAGTACCGACAAAAAATGACACTATTTATAACAACACTGTGTTGTTCTGTGTATAAAAATATCTACATCTAAAAAAAAAAACACCAGTTAACCTACTCCGAAACTTTTATTATCGCAGTTTGTGGATAACTATTTGGAAGTTGAAATCACCAACAAAGTCACGACACAGCGCTACAGCAATCTGAGAATCAGAATAATCGTCATATTTTTTGGTAAATATTTAATGAAAGCTCCATCTTATTTGTATATTTCCTCTTACACGAATACATCCAACACGAAAACATTAACGCTAATACATGCATATGAATCACACAATACACACACATATTATATATATATATATATATATATATATATATATATATATATATATATATATATATATATATATATATATATATATATGAATCCCATAAGTTTCCTAATTAGCTAATATCGCCCTTCAAAATTTCAGTTCGTCCATCTGACATGTCAATCAGCGCACCTCCCACTTCCTGTGAATACAACGAAACAAGCGCACACGCATAAAATCGCAAAAATCATTCCTCGTTGATATGTCATGGAACAACTGCGCTAAAAAAAAAAATTGTGCACCGAGACATACAAAACGACTCTTGACGAATACTACAGTAGAATTACAGTCAGCTATAACGTACGAGGGGGGGAGACGCGGTCATAGAAGTACTGCAGAGCATTGCAGAGCATACATGAAACCGGCGTAAACCTTCGAATAAAGAAAAAAATTAATAATTATGGTACGGCAGAGGAGAAAATGCCGCAACTCTCTTTTTTTCTCTCTCTCTCTCTCTCATACAATAGGAGCCGCCTGATGCTACTAGACACTTGTTCGCCGACGTTCATTCCGCGCAAGGGAGTTTCGATCGCATGTACTCCCCTTATATCAGAGACGAAGCAATGCATAAAAGCAAGCAAACGCGACAGAAATGCAACCAGTTTGCATGGCCGAAGTTTACAAACACAGACGAACACACACACACACACGCACACAAACGCACAAACACAAATTCCCAAAAGGAATCCTTGGCAGAGCGACAACCGAAACATCACATCTCCCTGGATGAGGCTGTGCCATCATCTCCCGAGCAGCGGAAAACGTTTAGCTCGAAAACACCGGACGGTTTGGGAAATGTCATGCACACGACACCTCGACGCGAGTTGACACAGAGAGAGAGAGAGCAATCGCTGGCGTATAACGAATGGAAGACGAGAGAGAATGACCTATGGAGAGAAGTGGGTATGGGTATCCCCTCACAACAATATGCCCCGACGACGACGACGAGAAGTGACACTGTACAAGACCGCCGCCAGACAGGGAGAAAGGTGTTGACTTACCGCTGGATTGTCTCTGGAAGTCATCTCCAAGCTTTATCCAGGTCATGATACACACTAATATTCGGAGGAACACACACACAACACATCATCACTTAAAGAAAAAACATCATCACCGATGCCAGTGTATACTTTAAGTCGCCATCTTGGTTGTAATTGGCTGTTCTTTTCGCCTCCCCGTTCACCTGTCATCTGGGAAGACTCCGATTCGGTCTTTATCAAGATCCAAGAAATGTAATGTCTTCTGAAGAAATTAAGCGCTCAAGGTGTCATATATTCCTTCAGATAATTACAGCATAATTTAAATGTTACTATAAAGAAGACTTTTAGAAGAATTATACCTTGAAAACGGAAATAAACCCGTCATTCGCAAATATCAATACTCGTGGTATTTTCGCTCGAATCGTTCGCGATATCAATTCAGGTGCAAATTCTGAATATTTCAAGCGATGTCTTAGCGTCTATAAATACCGACTCGTCTTAGATCTCTTACAAGATTCGAAATAATTCGGAGCAAAACAGAAGGAATCGGAGTGTTCTGGGCACCTGGCGAACTGCATACCACACATTCTGGGGGCGGAGGGGCGGTCAGTGGAACACCCGGTGAGACACACAAAAGCCCAGCCTGCTCCTCCACACACCGCACAACTACAGACAATTTTCCACATACAATGGTTTCTTTCCCGTTGTATTTTAGATGTTTTGGGGACGCTGTGCCCGTCGCACCGGCCCTCGGAGGCGAGGACCTCGGGCATCGCGCCGAAAGAGAGAGACATCCCCGTGAAATTCCTTCAAACCCGCTTTTCCACCTCTTTTGGAAGGGAAGGAGTCGAAAGCTATTTCAATAAATATCTCGGGGGTTCTTTATGATGCCCCAGAAGAGAGAGAGAGAGAGAGAGAGAGAGAGAGAGAGAGAGAGAGAGAGAGAGAGAGAGAGAGAGAGGAAACACGATGCTCTTAGAAACAAGCGGTCAGACAAGATATAATTTTTTTTTTTTTTTTCGAGAAACGTCTGTGGGCCTATTATCACCGGAGCTCTTCTCCGTGGGAAACCTCACAGTCAATCGATATCAAAATATAAAAATGATTATTTCACACCACCTGACTCTCTCTCTCTCTCTCTCTCTCTCTCTCTCTCTCTCTCTCTCTCGGGGTCGGGCCGTGTCACCACGCTCCCTTTTTCCTCCGCCGACGAATTTCGTAGAAATAAAACATGTAGGTGCCGAGATGACACAGCCTCCCCGTCACTTGCTTTTTCCATTCATTGCCGGAGCGGGCTTCGCCATTCTTCACTCGAGACAGTTTTAGATATAGAGGTCGCACGGGGTAAACAGGCAAGCGTGTGTTTGGTTATTTTTTTTACGTAAAAGTATTTGGTTATAAACAAATGTGATACTCCTGTACGTTGATCCAGTTAGAACATGCGCACATTCATACACATTTGTGTTTAATTTGGCTCAAATGGATGTAGCTTAAATCATTTACATCACACGAAGGACGTTTATATCGAGAAATACCTAATGAAAATTGAAGAAACATATATACATCGATTAAACATTCGTTGTCTATGCGTATAGCATACATAATATGTAAGCAAACACGGGCACATGTATAGATGTATGTACGTATGTATGTATGTATGTACATGTGTATATACATATATACATGTGTCCGTGTTTGCTTACATATAACACGGGCACATGTATGTATGTATGTATGTATGTATGTATGTATGTATGTATGTAAATTCTGAGTTACTCATACAATTGAAGGAGGATCGTTCATATAAACTTGAACTTATGAATTCCGCCTAATAATGTATATGCATGTATAATTTTGTGTGTATTATGTATAAAGAAAAACTGACAAACAGTGAAATGACAATGGTCAACGAAGAAATCAGACCGCCGGGATTCCTCTATTAACCTACCCAGCAAAGAGAGAGAGAGAGAGAGAGAGAGAGAGAGAGAGAGAGAGAGAGAGAGAGAGAGAGAGAGAGAGAGAATCCTACACCGAATCTAGACGGCAAGTCCCCTCAACAACGTCTACGTAAAAACATTTACGACAATATGTTCAGTGAGAGGGAAATTAGATTTCAAACCTATTTACACCATTAGACATCGCTTGTGTGTGAATGTTTTTTTTTTTATGGTAAGTTTGCAAAAACACACTCCGCCAGATACAGTGAACCGGACATCAAACTCTAAAATAAAGCGAAATGTGTATACAGTACATTCATATTTTTACGGTAGTCTACGGGTAATACACTCCATATATACATTCGCCGTCATCCAGCTTGGGATCAGCCACTCTCCCTCCCGAGTGTGAATTTACCTTAGCAGAGCTTCAGGACGGTACGTAGCATCGATAGAGTCGGGATTCAGTCCCGACCCTCCGTTATATTACCACATTTGCTTACGGCATAGGCACACAAGTCTATATATAATTCAAACCAGTGCACGTCCCTGCACACTGTTCAACTCGTAATAATAATAGTTCTTTCGCTACCAAAAATAACCAATTCGTGGAAACAAAAAATGACAAAATGATGAAAATAAATTCCAAAGCTCACCAAACAACCTCAGGAATTCGTGTTTCCATAACTCAGATTCACAGCTTAGGCTGTCGTGAAGAATCTCTGTGACGTGGAGAATGAGCCTGAGACAAAGAGATGAGACATTAGTTACAAAATTACAGATATGGACAACTTAACACTTACACCCATATATATATATATATATATATATATATATATATATATATATATATATATATATATATATATAATCAAGAAGCTACAAATGTTTAATATCCAATTCACGCTACTTCGGGAATATCCCCGATGGGGAATTATCACCGAAGGGGAATTTATAAGTGATAAGTGGATCGGTACTGCCGGGTCTGTGGCTCAGTGGGTAGACCGTCGACTGGAGTCGTTGGAATGTACTGTGTCAAGGGATCGAGACCCAGAAGTACCGATCCATTTATCACTTATAAATTCCACTTCGGTGATAATTTCCCATCGGGGATATTCCTGAAGTAGCGTGAATTAGATATTAAACGACAGTTGTAGCTTCATGATTGTATATAAATCACGGTGTGATAAAAATTTCATATATATAAATTATATATATATATATATATATATGTGTGTGAAAACTCATTCACATATACATATAAACAAATGTATATGTATTGTGCATGTGCATACATGACTATGGAAAAAATTAAAAGCATTTATACATTTATGCGCTCTATTTTCGGGCACACATACATACATACATACATACATACATACATATATATATGTTTATATATATATATATATATATATATATATATATATATATATATATATATATATATATATATATATATATGTATACATATGTATATAATCAAAAGTATATATATAAAAATCTACGGCAAAATCTATATAACTTTTCTTGATAATAATTTTCACATTTTTCTCCAATGACCCATTTTCTTGGAATGCAGACCCAAGGATATTATGCTGACAGGTTTGTTTGTTATGAATACAATATACAAATAAAAATTTTTTCTCTCTCTTTCATACCTCTTCTTAAAACGCATAACTTTTACCAGTCTCTTGCCACGTACTACTTCCCTTTCAAATTCAGATATCAGATCTTAAATTCCTTAAGTTATTTCAAATTCTTTCGAGTGCTTACAAAAAACATTCGGTGACAAAAAAAACTTTTTCATTTTCTATTTCAGAACACATACTTTCAGTGAACAGTACTCCTAAATATTTGTGAACTTCTCGATAATAAATCTAGGATATATTAGTGTCGTCAGGATTCTAAATATGAACCAACCCTAAAAAAGAAGAGTTTAAGCCACAGACGCCCCCCTCTCAGAACTCTAGAATTTTCTCCTATCTTCCGAGTTCTCCTGATCGTATCACCTGCGATCTCCCTCGCTTCCTGCTAGCCTAGAATAGATAAGAGCACCTGATCTGTTACCATAAAAAATGTCTAGTCATATTTACCAGCAAATGTGAAATGAAATTATAAGTCACGTCCAGAAAAAAAGCTTTGATCTGGAACTTTTTTTAGGGGTCAGACGGCCAATGGAACTGCAACCAGATACCCCTATATATCCCAAGCCCAATGAAAACAAGAATAAAAAAGTAAAAAATGCGCCGAAGTTTCTTCGGCGCAGTCGAGTTTGCTGTACAGCGTATAATACCATATGAAACTCTCAACCACGGCCCATGAAACTCTCAGCCGCGGCCCATGACACTTTTAGCCACGGCCCGGTGGTGGCATGTGTTGCTGGCACCTATCGCGTCGCCAGACGCACGATCATGGCTAACTTTAACCTTAAATAAAATAAAAACTGCTGAGAATAGAGGGGTGCAATTTGGTATGTTTGATGACTGGATGGTGGATGATCAACATACCATTTTGCAGCCCTCTAGCCTCAGAAGTTTTTAAGATCAGAGGGCGGACAGAAAAAGTGCGGACGGACAGACAAATAGCCATCGCAATAGTTTTCTATTACAAAAAAAAAATAAAACTAAAAAGAGGGTCAGAAAGAAACAATGATTCTCTACCTCGAAGAAAGCGCGAGACCTACCACTGAGAGTTTAATCTGAAAAATAATTCTTACACGAGGCAAACTTAACTATTAACCTAGATTCAAGAAAGTTTCAGTAGCTAGATTCCAAAACGAAATTCACGGTATTTTGTTTTAATTACCGACAGAAATTTTCCTTGTGGATTTGGTGACGTCCACAATTTTCCTCTGAATAAGCATTCACACGCTAGAAAAGACCGTAAAGGACTGGATTTAAAATGGATAAACTTCCTACTATCAAAGGATAATTACTCATGATTCTAATTCCAGGTTATCTCTGTTGCAAGAAACTTCTTTTTCAAAGGGGCTTCGTACATTTATGCTCAGGGGATAAAACTATTTCAAACGACGTACTGCCTTAACTTGTTCCATAACTTCCATCGCTTAAATCAAGGTCCTGAAAACACACGATGGACCTTGATGTAAAACAGTGTATCTTTCTGCCGTGACCTTGTCACAGTCATACCGGTATGGAATGCGACAGGACCTTTTTTTCTTACTGGGGAGAGGGGTGGGGGTTTTAGGATTCGGGTGGGGTGAGAGGGAGTGGGTAAGCGTTGTAACTTCTTTTTCCAGACCTCTACGACAGTGCTCTTACTGGAAAATCAGGATTGGCTGAACAGACTTGTCATGCTTTCGCACAACCGATCAGCCGTTTGCAATGAAGTCTCTTTGTTCATTATTATTATTATTATTCCTAAGGCCATATTCTCCCTGGGGCGAGGGGATCCCACACAGATATACGTGTGTGTGTGTGTGTGTGTTTCCAACAACAAGCAGATTCCCGTTTCCGTTAAGAGGTGGCGGCTCCCAAAACGAGAGAAGACAGTGATGACTGATACTCGCACTTAAACTGCTGAATCGTGGATGAACTGTGCGGAAAGCTTCCACAATAGACGCTGCTTTGTGTAACTATAACTATACAGAGAGAGAGAGAGAGAGAGAGAGAGAGAGAGAGAGAGAGAGAGAGAGAGAGAGAGAGAGAGAGAGCAAAATACAATGTTTCGAAGAGCCCCTGAATTTCTTTTGGCATCTCAAGCTGTATAACAAGCCAGTGATACTGACTCACAATCGCGCGAACTCCTGAACAAAATGAATATAATTACCCAAAAAATATCTGAAGAGATAAAAAAAAAAAAAGGAACTACGAGAATACTGACGTAGTCAGATACAAACGAGAGTTGCATCTAATAAATAAACAAATAACTAAATAAGCAACAGAAGCCGAGAGCGGATTAAGACACCAATCAAGCTAATCTTATAATAACTGTCCCGGACGGGAACCGTCGCAGCAGTAGATAGGAAGTTTGGACCTTGATAAGTACTGCCTCACGTACCAAATGACCTCCTAGGGTCACGAAGCAAGCAAAGAGTAAACGAGACGTGATCATTACCCGTTCTCATCCGGGTATCGATTTAAGCAGGTCCTCATGTCTTGCATTTCATATTATAATCGTTTGCGTCATCCGCATATCTTCATTACGGGCTGGGAAAGATTCGCTCTTCGTTCTGAGTCAGTAGTTCCGAAAAATAACTCTCGTATTGAAATCCCGAAAAAAAAACTCGCTTATTGAGTCAGTAATTCAGAAAAAAAAAATTCTTGCATTGAGTCAGCTATTTAAAAAAAAAAAACTTTTGTACCGAGTCAGTAATTTCGAAAAAAAACTTGTGTCAGTAATTCCGAAAAAAACTCTCGTATTGAAATTCCAAAAAAAACTCATGTATTGAGTCAGTAATTCAGAAAAAAAAATCCTGCATTGAGTCAGCTATTAAAAAAAAACTCTTGTATTGAGTCAGTAATTTCGAAAAAACTTTTGAGTCAGTAATAAAAAAAAAACTTGTAATAATTAAGTAATTTCGAAAAAAAACTCGTATTAAAATAAAAAAAAAACTCATGTATTGAGTCAGTAATTCCGAAAGAAAAACTTGTATTGAGTCAGTAATTCCGAAAAGAACTCTCGTATTAAGTGAATAATACCAAAAAAACTCTTGTATTAAGTCAGTAATAAAAAAAACTCTTGTATTGGGTCAGTAATTCTAAAAAAGAAAAGCTCTTGTACTGAGTCAGTAATTCCGAAGGAATAGTTCTGCATTGAGTCAGTATTCCAGAAAAACTCTTGTATTGAGTCTAAAATTCGAAATATGTATATGTATATGTATATATATATATATATATATATATATATATATATATATATATATATATATATATATTGTAAAGAGTCAGTAATTTCGATAAAAAGAAACTTGTACTGAGTCAGTAATTCTGAAAGAAACTGAAACTGAGTTAGCAATGTCGGAAAAAAAAACTCTTGTACTGAGTCAGTCATTCAGAGAAAAACTCTTTAATGAGAGTTTTCTAGTCTCATGACGGTCCTACGCCTGGATTCAGAAAGGAAGGGGTGAAGTCCTTTAAATTCAATAAAAAAAACTCTCTCAGCGGTCTGGTGCAAGCAGCCAAGGGGTTATAAACTGTGCCCAAAAGCCAACAAAGTACAGGGTAGGGTAATTGCCAAAAATATCAAAGAAAATAATCAAACTCCTTCCGTTTTCAGTTATTTCTGTCCTTACCTATCCCAAATCCGAAACGAGAAGAATGGAAAGGGGGAAAGAGCAAGGAAAACGGAAGAAGGTCGGAAATTCTAGAGCCTAGCAGCAGAAGGAACAGGAACGAAATTACAGATGTTTAAGCTGTGCAGTAACAACAGACGTATCTAATAGCGATACTCACCTCAGTTTTATGTTACTTTCTATGTAGGACTTGTATAAAACTTAGCGTTTCGTTTCTGTCCACAATGAAGGTAACAAACGAGAGGGTCGACCTTAGGAACGTTACGTAATGTTCCGATTTCGGATGAAGATGCCTTCATTCTGCCTAGTTATATGAGCGAGTGGTAACTAATATACGGATACGCACTATGCTTAATTATGTATAGACAATTACATATAATTAAACATTAAAAGAAATTCCACTCTGTTCTAGCTATTAACAAAAGCAGTTCAATTCAAAAGACCAGCCACATGTTACTAAAGCGAGATTAAAAAAATTATATATCCTCCTAATGCTTATCACGATCTCCTGCAAGTTGTTTGGCATGGAATGGAATATGAAATCTAGGCCAAAGGCCAAGCGCTGGGACCAATGAGGTTCATTGTCCGGAAACGGAAATTGTGAACAAAGAGGTTTTAAAGTTGTAACTGGAGAAAAATGTCGCAGTTGCACTCTGGAACGATTGTTAGGAGAGGCTGGAAAGTTAGATAAAATAAAGAGAATACGAACGGAGGTACAGTAAAAGGAATGAAAGGGGTTCCAGCTAGGGGTCGAAGGGATGCTGCAAAGAACCTTATATAATGCCTACAGTCCACTGCGTGAGGTGTACGGACGGCATTCCCCTTAACTGGGCTGAAAGTTGTTCTAATTCTCTGGGTAGGTTTCAACTTCTTAAAACAGTGTCTAGAATAACTAACAAGATTTTGGTGGAGTCCAGAGCTCTTACAAGAGTGCTAAGAACAGCTCTTAAAATTATGGCGTAGGCCCAAAATGACCCACCGAGAATTTTTCTCAAATCTGGCGAGCATTCCTCGACATCCCTCCCACTCGGCAATCTACAGAAACAGTTGGTGCTTGAGGCGAGGACGACGCGAGTAGTGTTCACTTCCTCTAAATGCAAATGAAAGGACACACACGTATACGCAGTTCATTAAACTCGAAGTCTCCCCAGAAGTTACAATAAGGCAAAGCACCACCTAAAATCACCCAGCCGTTGGGACACGATCGCAATCGGCACCTTCGAAGTTTTCATTGATATGCGGACGGGCATCTGCAGTAAGCGGCCCGCGCGGACTCTCTAACGAAGGAGGATGCCTGCTGGACAATGTTGATCAGAAAGGCCCATCGTCGTAGCTCACAAAGACAAGATGATAGGGCCTAACCTAACCGATCAGGGGGAGTATCTCCAATAGGAGCCTAAAGCAGAGGTAGACACTGGCTACCCCAAGGCTACCACCTCCTGCTCTCTCTCTCTCTCTCTCTCTCTCTCTCTCTCTCTCTCTCTCTCTCTCTCCCTCTCTCTCTCTCTCTCTCTCAAGTGCTTGCCCCGAAAAATACAGACGTATGAAGACTCGACCAAGCATTTTGAAACTCCCTAAACAATAAATAACCACTAAAAAGCTCAAGTTCCTTTAGTATTCTGAGAACTTTTTGACATCTTTCTCTGTGCACTGCTGTTTAGAGCTTTTGTTCTGAGACGTGCAAGAACACACGTTTTCGTTGGCTTTGCCTGTTGTTTGTTCCATTCTTTTCTCTGGGATGCGATTCCGAGGCTTTCAAACCACATATCTATATCTTTTCTGCAATCAGTAACCTCTTTCACTATCCTGCGTCTTGAATGTTAGGTGGAATTTGTTAAAGGAGAATGATAGCGAGTTAGCTATCAACTATTTCTAATTGTGTAATGTAAGTCTTTAAAATAGTACCTGAAAAGAATTGTAAAGATAAGCGCACAAAATTATTTTATTTCACTTAAACCAGATACTTAGAAAAGATATCTTGAAGATCGGTTTAACAAATGCATTACCAGACTTGCGGAACTTGTTAAAAACGCCGATGAATAATTAATTTCATGAGAATGCAATCCAGTAGTTTCATCTCCGGTGAGGGGGAGCAATACGCTGCTTGAATTCAGATTACCCGACAGTTTGTGTGTGTCAACCGACTATTCGAATTCCAAGGTAAGTATTCAGATTCTTTCTTCTTTATGCTTTGGGGAAATCTGACTATCTTTCCGTTTAAAAAAAAACATTTCTTTATATAATTCCCTGCCATTGTGGGAATCATAAGGGGTATCAGTTGTATCACATTTACAAAAAACATGGGAAACTAGCAAAACCTAGGCCCATTAATTCCAATTAAACGGAAAATCCTTCAAAAGTGCATCAAAACACTCATGAAAATACTTTTATATCTGACATTATAAGAATATACACTGGCCTAAAATTACGGACATTTTCTCGTCTTGATACAGGATGTTAAGACAATTAATCGGCTCCTAACCCCAAATTTAGACCTAACTTGACATTAACAAAACCTAGCCTAACCTGACAGTCACGAACCTAGCCTATTGTGGCAAGACAGAGTTTGCCACCTCCAATGCTGACAAAACCTCGTTCTGAAAAGATTTGGCAAACGGTTAAAAAATATACTGTAGAAGTCACAAGACGAGGAATAAAAAGGCTGAAGATAAAATGCAGGACGCAGGGGGGTTAATGTTAAAAGCTAAATGTATAACGTAGAAAAGAAAGGACAGAAAGGGAAACATAAGGGTTAACAACGGCACAAGGCCGAGGGAAAATGTAAAATAGAAAACTCTGGTTAAAGGCAAATATCAATAGAAAAATAGCAAACATATGAATAGTCAGATGGCAAAGTGTGAAAGGTAGATAAAGGTAGGATATAAAACAACAGACGACAAATAGTAAAAGGGAAATGGGGAGAGGTAAAAAGGCAGAACACAAAAGGAATGCAAACAGCACAAGGAAAAAGGCAAAAGGGAGGCAGACTGCCACGCATAAGGGAAAAGTGTAAAACGAAGGGAAAAGGCAAAAGTAAAGGATAAAAGACGAAAATTCTGAAGGAAAAGGTATACAGTAAAAGGCAGAAGCAAAATTATAAATAGGCCTAATACGAAAATGTAAGCGGCTAAACTTAACCGTCAGAATGGAAAGTAGTCGAAATTCATTAAAATGAAAAGGCATAAATTCTGTTAGAAAAACGCCTCGTTTCAGATTGCGCTTCAATTAAGAATCATTCAGGACAGTTAATACTTTTGTAAGTATTTTAATTTGGCGATTATAAACCATTAACAGATTTCGAAAGGCAACAAAGCAAATAAATTTCCGCAGTGTTCTTTATTATTCGTACAAGTGTGTGCGTAATCGTCCGCTAAAATTAGGAAAGGTTAAGCTGTCCTGTCCTATCTTGACCTAAAGTAGTTGGTTCTGATTATGTTGGTCTTATGCCAGCACAATCCCTTGCACTGATCAGCCATTAAGTATGATATCAAGTTACAGGGAATAAGAAATCTGGTGTAGACATCCTGGCATATATTCACCAAAACAAAGACCTTGCCCGGCCTAACCTGAAGTTAATGGCCGATCTACAATTATAATGATCATAATAGGCCTAAGTAAATTCATTCTTAGTCAACAATACAGCTCACCATATTCAGTGCTTCTTTATATTTACGTCTCTATACCCTTGGATCGTGGAAGTCACCGTAACACAAATTAACTGATTAAAACTCTTTTAAGATAATCTCTCCATACAAAGGTTAAAAATGATGGGCTTAAGTCATGGTAGTGACGAGCTCTCAGTTGGTTGGCGAGACCTAAGTCCACACCAGGCCTTTTGTACCTTTAGCATTTCACCTCTGCTTTGGGAGAGACCCTGCTCTGACATGTGACCAGGCTAATCTAATCAACTAACCAACCGGTAATGCTGAAAGAATAATATGTAGGCCTAATAGCCTTAGCCTGTGATAGCCTGTGATAGTGTAACAGTACTTATTCCGAGCAATGTCGATAACAATAGATATAGAGGGAGAGATTGGATAGTCACGTGCAAGTAGGGCGCCATTGCTATGTGCTGACTCCCAAAAATGGCAGCGGCAGCGACTGCACAGATCAGCAGCAACAGAGCCACCT
Organism: Macrobrachium rosenbergii; assembly: GCF_040412425.1. Lineage (NCBI taxonomy): Eukaryota > Metazoa > Arthropoda > Malacostraca > Decapoda > Palaemonidae > Macrobrachium > Macrobrachium rosenbergii. Next base: position 37,284,477 of record NC_089789.1, read on the forward strand.
CTGGCACCCAGTGCTGGGCCATCAACTGTGTTAAATACAGAAACAGGATCACAAAAGAACAGGGGATCACATTTCAGAAGTAAAAGACATATTTTCATTCAGGAAAATCTTTATAACTGTTTTGAAACAACCTCAGACAAGTAATATGTGTTAGATTACGGTCACCTTGCAGTCAACTACACGCCTGCTTTATGAGCTAATAAAATAAGGAATGTTGTAATACGATTTTTATTAAAGCCTATTTGACATTAAATTCATACAGCCTAATAAATTTGCATGTAGGGTTACTGTCAGTCCATCTAACCATGGTCAAGTCTGACAATTTTCCCTACTACTAGTACTACAATGTACATACTATCATGAGGCCTAGACCTAGGCCTGCTGCAGTTTTAAAAGTGTTAATAAAATGTTATAATGTTATTTACCATGTTATCAATTAGTTCTCAAACATCCTGGTATGCAGAGGACTCAGCTGTCAGAAGATGCCTGTTCCACTGAATTTGATCTGCCAGAGCACTTAATGGTAGTACTCTTTGTGCCATTATCATTTTTACCCTAAAGGATACTTCAAATTCATACTACAATATAGCTTTAAAAGTAAAGTTTACCAACTACTGTAGCCAGTCTACCAGGATTGATCATCAAATAACCAAGGGTAACCTACCATAGCCTAACCTTGGCTTAGCAAAGGTGGCCTAACTTGGCGTAACCTTCAGGAATGCTGATTTTTCTAACTGTCCCTCTCCACAGGATATGAAATACAGCTCAAGTCTTCGCTAGCTATGAAAGTCTAAGTTATTCTTAAAGGCTAGCCCAACTCAGACTGTGCAATGTAAATAAGTACTGTATGTTGAATACCAGGTCAGTATGACCATGGCATGTTACATAGCTTTATATATGTACCTCCTGGTATTAAAATATTATATCCCGAAACTACAGAACTCATGTTATTCCTTTGGAGATGACAATTATTTTAGCATACTGTTGTCAAATTTTACTGCCTGTCAGTTTACCCCATGAATAATGAACGATAATAATTAGTTTTGCCCGAGTAAAACACTAAATTTATGGTGGAAAGGCACGTAACGTTGGCAAATTGGTCAACTTTATTGATCAAGTGTATAAAAACTACAGCAGTTAATATTTTTATTTCTACATATAATACGCGTTGTCCTTGGTGAATGCTGCAAAGACCATTTACCAATCTTTAAAGATTGCTGAGAAAATTGGCTGCCAAAGCAGCATAATCCTAATGTTGTAACTCGCCATATCTGTAAAACTTTACGGCTAACTGTAGAAAAAATATATCAGCAAAATTAAATATTTTTATTTCCGTATACAGTACATATTGTATCTAATAAATGGTGTATAAATCATTTGACAGTCTTGAAGGGCAGTTCAGAAAACACGGTTTAAATAGTACAGGTTTCACACTAGACTGCACGAGTTGCGTTATTGTTTAGCCTACATAATAATCAACACAGAGCAATGGTGACAGGCAGTGCAGTCAGAAATTGTTTGCTATCATAAGCTACCTTATCTCTCCCTCTATATCTACGTCGGTAATAATTATTGAAAATTGTTTTACTTACCAAACCACTTTCAAATAACGCCACGGCTTTACTCTGAAATGGTTTCGTCCTGAAGTAAACACCACTTGACAAATAACCTCAGGTTCTTATTTTTAAGTGACTGAAGATCTTGCAACATGATTACTCGTATCTGCAACATGATTACTCACATCTCAAATCAATATTTTACCTTTGGGTTATATGGCACCCACGCTACAGTCCTTTTTATTTCATTAAAATGTAGCCTAAACGTCAAACGGTTGATCACTCTGAGTTGCCAACTACGAGAAACTAATCACCGCCGTATCATGCCACTCCTAACGTACTGTGCACACTGTACTGTAGGCCTACTGTTTGTCAGTGATAATAAAAAAAAAAAGCTTTATAACTAACGAAATATGCTGCGCATTACCAGAAATCATAATTATTTAATTTTAAAATTAATTAATATTTCACTTCTTATCTGTTTCGTTCATATCCTTGCTATCACTTATATAAATTTAGTATGTCAGTGTAGCGTAGAAACAATCGTACGGGGAAAATACATAACTGAAATTATTCTTGTTAACGAAAACTGAGTAGCTATATGTCAACATGGGCATCAAAATGACAGAAATTTTACATTCAGCACAAGCCGTATTACCTCGAAATGCGAAACAAGAACATTTATTTTCTATAGGTCATGGTTGTGGTTGTTTTGTATAGGGCATGCGTATATATACCTCTGGAAGGTTATTTATGAATATTTAACATCTGCTGATTACTTTTTCACCAGCCATATTGGGGGATGTGGAATTTATATGGGAAACTTTTCTTTTTATCAGGTCATTTTTCCGAGAAACGAATTTTGGGACACGAATATTGTACAGTACATAACAATATAGCGGAAAAGAAAATTATTTTGTAAAAAATCAGACGCAAATTTTTCTATTTCCAACGAACTTAAAACAGTCACTAATTGGAGGAAAAGGTCATTTTTTGCTTAAATTATTCGATTATAACATATGAACTACCGCTAAATTTTTAGTGAAAGAAGGCAAAGGCTTACATGTATCCTTGCACAGTTCAGAGAGATTGACGTATAAATGAATGAAAGGTAGTTTGATTAACCTCACCTGTCAATTTGCACGTAATCTGTGAACTCTATCCAATTCATTCTTTTCCCTTATTTGTCTAGTTTATGTTTTTTTAGTTCTTTGTCAAGTACAAAGGAATTATTTTCTAAACAGTATTGCCCTGAGTTGAGAATCGATTAATGCTTGTGTATTGTAGTGCTCCATGCGATGAATGACACAATTATATATATATATATATATATATATATATATATATATATATATATATATATATATATATACAGTATATATATATATATATATATATATATATATATATATATATATATATATATGTATATATGTTGTGTGTGTGAGTGTGCGCGTGTGTGTGTGTGTGTGTGTGTGTGATATCTGTAGAAGCTGAGAATGATGGCCTTGTGACCGACTTTTGTGCATCCGAGTTACAAGTGAAAATTTGGGTCACTGATTAAGCATTTAACCTTGTGGGCCTTATCTGTCGAGTGTTGCATCTAACAAGTGCATTAAATAAAAAAAAAAAATCCTTTTCCCCCTTCTACGTACTTGACTGAAGTGCCAGCTATGACGAAATCCGAGTTGTAGGCCAAGTGGTTGTGCGTGTGAATATCACCTAATAGGCTACGCTTGTTCAGATCCTTAAAGCCGTGTCTTATGTTATCAATACTACGGTGCAGACTTTAATAATAATACCAAATTTTACGCAAAGCTGGCCCCCCCCCAAAAAAAAAAACAAATAGAATGTAAAGAATAAAAAAATATTGAAGAAAATTTAGTGACGTATTAATAACATCATTCGAAATTGGTGCCGAGGCTTCCCACTTTTAATTATGACAATCACTGCACCATGAGAACAACGCAGTTTGACAATTATTTAAATTATATACTGTAATGCTTGTGTCAGGCGCATAATGAAGCTCATTTCGCTTCGCGCATTTTCGAAAGGAGGAAGAGGGGAGGGGAATAAAGGAGGAAGAGGAAAAGAAGTAAAGAAGGAACAGGAAACGGGTTAGAGGAGGAAGAGGAAGACGTTCCTGAAGTTCGTCTGCTACCTTCGGTAAACTTTGTCTTCACGTTCCGTCCTTGAGCTAAATATGTGACTTCAGTAATGTTGTTATGTCGCAGTTAAATCATGATGGTTAACCTATATTTCAAGAAAGCAGACTTTCAATAAGTGAAATGAATGATCAACCCTGCCCTTTTTTTATTTCCACGTAATTACGCAAAATCCTCATGTAACTTAATATGTGCCTTCCGCGATTAGTGCCAGTCGACGTTTCTCATTTTTGCTTTTTGTTCCTTCAAACAAAATATGACTGTAATTAACAAAGAATTATATAATCAATTTGCGTTTCAGAAAAAGTATGAGAAATTTACGACTATATGCATATGAAATATGCATAGAATACGTGTTTTCCTAATATTTTGACGACCTTCAGTAATGACTCATCTTGACAACCTCTCTCAGTGCCTCAATAGGGCCACCGCCACTGGTTCCAATAATATTTAGGTAGAACAATTCGTTCACTTGAAGTGCGTGTAAATACAAAATAAGCTAATCATAATAATCAATAAACAATATGACAAGATATCGATTCCTATGATAATGTTTTTACATTATTTGAGAATAAAAAGTAGTAGTTTTTAAAAGAGTTTAGAGCGAGGTAGCGATAACAAGTTCAGTCTTGTTTATGTTTGCCATATTAAAGGTACTCCAAGATGCCCGTTAAAACAGAAATGGCCTCGTTAGATCCACCTCCTCCTGCCAATTCGGGGCAGCCGGGAGTGAATCGAAGTCTACTATATAACGGTTCCCGGTTCCAGGGCCACCAGAAATCCAAAGGACAGTCGTACGATGTGGAAGTGGTGTTACAGGTGGGGTGGTCATTCATTCGGTTTCCCTCCCTCCGTTTCTGGAGGGTTCACCTTATTTCGCCCCGCGTATTTTAACTTCTTTTGGCTGGGAGTGACAGCTGCGTCTTTGATCCGTGTCAGTGGGTGTTTTTGGATCCGTTGCATCGAAAGGCAGGAATTAGAGAGGATAGAAAGCAAAGGAAAGGGGAGACTTTCTCGCCTCCTGTTTACCGTTGCGTAGTGAAAGTGAAAGTTTACGTAAAATTGCTACGGTGGACCGTCTTGTCTACCGGTGTGTCTGTTTAAGGACTCGAATGACGCTAAGATATGCAAATTACCCGGAGTGTTAAGTTTTTGACCCCAACTTAATGTATAGTAGCCTGGCTTCCGTGTGGTGCTTTACGTTAGGTTAGGTCTCCTGACTTGAGCTGGGTTTAGGGTGGGCTAGCCCGGCTATAGTGCGACAAATTTTGGAAGAGAGACTGAATGCTTTCTTGCCACATCTTCCTATTCCTTAAAGTCCTACTGTTATAAACAAAATCCCTTTTTCTCTGAGAATACTCAAATCAGTTCTAAAAATTGCCCTGTAAATTAAGTTTAATCTCCTGGCTTCACATTTAATGCTGTTTATATGTGTTACTGTGCTCATTTACTGGAGTTTTCTTATAATGAATGTTTTTTCTTATATTTAGCTATATAATTTCATGGAAGATTCGAAATATGTGAAATGACTAAGAAAAATGTGAAAACTACCACTTACGATATTTCTTTCTCAAAAATTGCCATATTTCAATCAGATGTGCCTTTAATCTCAAAACTATTTTCATTTTCTAATGAAACCTCGGGAAACTTCGTATTTATGGCATGAATTTGCATTACTGTATTAATTTTCCCTCATTATTTTTAAACATTTAATCTCGTTTATGTATTACTGTGCTCTTTTACTGGAGTATGTTTATAATGAATGTTTTTTTTTTCCTTTTATTTAGCTATGTAATTCCATGCAAGATTCAAAATATGTGAAACGACTAAGAAGAATGTGAAAACGACCATTTACAATATTTTATTTCTTTTAAAAAATTACCATATTTCAATCGGATGTGCCATTAATCTCAAAACTATTTAATTTTCCTAAGAAACTTATTTACGGCATGTATTTGCATTATCGTATTAATTTTCCCTTTCCAGTTATTATTAAACAGTTTTTTCAAAACTATGAAGTGGTGCTTTGTTTTACGTACATCATATGTTTTCCATATCTACAAAGAGCTCTTCAAAACTAGGGATTTTCTTTCCAATGCAGAAATTTAGGAATATTTTATAAAGAACATTTATTGTGTCAAAGGTGGGTGAAGCGCCAGCGCTGTTAGAATGTTATTGTGAAAGAATAATCCTGTTTCCATTAGGGTTAAGCAGCTTAACCGTCCCATAAATGACCTGTCATAAGGCAATATGAAAATTGACAGCACTCGTCAAAACACACATCATGCTACTGGGTATATTCAAATTTAGATAAAAAATAATGATGATACGAAATGAATTCTGGTTAGAGTATATATGCCCAACGTACCCATTTCTTTATTTATATTGTAGTAAAGATAATGTCTGATACAGGGTAATTGAATGTATGGCATCCGTGCACTGACTCAAATCAACGGCCAGTCTCCTCTTAAGTTTGTTGCGCTATAGCCTTCCTTAGCCTGTGGTGTTCATGGCCAGATATACCAGGATCGTTCTATCATAAATGAATGATAGAGTGTATTAATGTACTGTATATAGCCTACATTAGTTTCATGAGGAAAGTAGCCTAGCCAGAACATTTCAACAGAGTTGCCATATGTCTTGTTGTAGAGGATATGATAGGCTAAGTTAGGCCAAGTTTTAATTAACGTCTTTAGGTCGAGGCTAGCCTATTTTTAACAGTTATTGGTACTATTTTCCTGTGAAGTGTTATTTGAAATTGGAGTTTTGATGCTGTGATCGTAACTCTCTTTGACATCATTTATGAAATTTATAATCACATCTATAGCAAATTTGGTTTCCAATACATTGACTAGTGGGGCTGGTACTGAACATGACGCTCATGAGAGTAGTGCTGGTACTATAGAAAACTTTACAGTGAAAGAAACGAATATCAGAAGCATCCAGAGAACACATTAAAAAATAGGAGAATGATATTTTCAAGTTATATGGTAATTCTACAGAAAAGCTCTGCGGGGCACTGTTTTTGGCCTAGTACCAAACCCTCAGAGACGAACGGGAAACTTAATCAAAAGGCGATAAATTTCTCAAATGATCTCATCTTTCTGCATTATGTACACTCCTTTTTTATATTGTCCGATCAGAAAAATATATTAATAAACAATACCTCCTTGCAGACCTCGTCAGTAGAATAATCATGAAATGTGACTTTCCTGCTTTAGATATTTCTGTATTATTGTTATTATTCAATTACATAATTTTATTTTGACATTGTAATTTTTAATCTAATAGCATTTACAATAAGTACTAAAAATTAACAGATTTTGAAATGGATGAAATGAAGAACAAAATATATGATATATATAATACAGTTATTCAAGGGAGTCAGGAAATGCTAATAATTGCATTTGTTGGGATTAGCTGAGCTGATCTAGAGGATATTACATAAAATAATGTAATACATGGTGAATTAAACTGAATGACATGGGATCACATCCAAGGAGGCAGATGACCCACACATCCAAAACTGGGTAGAAGTCATCCAGTTCATTGGAAACCTTTGGAAAAAAATCACACTAATAGAGAACATTGTTTTGTCTCTACTAATAAAAATAAATATATAAATTACTTTTTATATTGGTTTTTAGCTATTCAAGTCTGTCAATGTTATATAGACTGTCTGATAACCATAATTTAGAAAATACTGTTCAGATATGTAACTCAGATACATATAAACGAGAAATTAATTTCATGGCAGATACATGAACCACATATTTTTCAGAATGCTTATTTTGAGACAGTCATTTTCAACCATTAGGCATAGCCTGTTGTTTGTGAAAACAACTTGTTTTTATGTTCACTTATTATCCTTATGCTTAACACATAAGGGGAGGGGGGAAACTAGGGTTTTCCTGTTTGGGAAGTAAAAAATGAATGCATTGCACTAGTGTAATTGGAATGAATTACTCTAACAGAAATGTGTTTTGAATGGCTGTCCCATCCCAGGCAGCTGGCCATATGGCATAAATACCATTTGTTCATTCATTCATTCGTTCATTTATTCATTCTAACCTGAATGGTAAAATATGCAAAAACAACACCTCTTAGTCAGGTAAAAGATATGTGGCTCATATGTGTAATCCATAAGTGACAAAGAGAATACAAAACTGGTAGGTAGCCTAGGCTACAGGATACTGTACATCCTAGCTTAACCTAGCATAGGGCACAAAGCCCTACTAGGTCCCCCAAATATTTGAAAAAAAAAAAAAAAAGTAAAATGTGGTTAGACAGTATTATTATTAGATAGTTTAACTAGACTGCCAAGTCAGAACACTTGACTATAGGCTGTCTTGAAGAGTTTGTCCTTGAAAGTGAAATTTAAATTTTATTTGTTAGCTGATAGTCAGTATTCATATAGGAAGCAGTTAGGTACCTGCAATGCTCTTTTAGACTTGACTTGCCATTTGCAAGGGAACCTTGATAAGGGTTTTGAGTGCAGAGTAATTCAAATAGATTTTAGTGTTGTTTTTGATTTAGTAAATCACAAGGCACTTTGGCTATTTATAAACTTCAGAATCTTGGGTGGGTGGATATGTCTTAAGATTCAAGATTTCCTTACTGGGCAGCAGCAAGTTGCGGTGGACAGGATCTTTATTGAACCAAGACCTCTTTTGTTTGGAGTTCCACAGGGTAGTGTTCTTGGTCCACCATTGTTTTTAGTGTATGCAGGTGATGGTTTTTGGCTTGCAAAATAAGATTGTTCAGTATGCTGATGATTCAGCACTTATGGGTGTAATCAAGTCTCCACTTATGAGAAATGAAGCTGCCCTCAGCCTCAATCAAGACATGGACTAGATCAGGGAATGGTGTACTCGGTATGAGGCTGAACTCTAGTGAAACAAAATTGCCATTGATTAGCAGATTTCTTACAGATTTCGCACCCCATCCTCCCCTTCAGGTGGCTGGAACTTTGCTGAATGAGGCTGAACCTTTAACTACTCAAGGTTTAACTTTTGACAGATAAAACTTTTGAGAAGCATCTAATGAAAGTTTTAGCAAATACTACATGAATGTTAGGTATTGTTTGTAAGGCCTCATATATTTATAACAGTGTTAAAATCAGTGCAACCTGTTGTAGGTCATTTGTGCTTCCTTTACTAGAATACTGTTCTCTGGTGTGGATGTTTGCTTCTGCCAGAGATTTATCTCTTTTAGATAGAGTTGTCTGTGGTGATAGGTTTCTGTTTCGTAACAGTAGCAGTTATGATGATGTGGACCATCAACGGATGGTCTCGTTTGTTACTTTTTCATAAGTTGTTTTTCAACGGAGATCTTTCACATTCACAATTGATCCCCGATCCCCTTTATGTGCCGAGGGCAACCATAATCACTCAACAGCAGCACCAATATGCAGTAAATGTGTCTTACTGTGGAACAGCCTCCCAGAGGATGTCGTGCAGTTGGAACTTCAGAAGTTGATGCGAAGATGCAGTGCATTCCTACCCTAATACTATTCTCCTTGCATTTTAATACATTTTTATCTATTTATTAATTTATTTTTTATTTTTTCTTTTTTAATAAGTGGAATCTCTTCTTTATATATTTCCCTTTACTTTCTCTTACTTCTTCCTAATGAACACCATATTCTTTGGAAGCTTAAATTTCAAGTCAATGGCCCCTGTGGGCTTGTTCCATATGAGTAGGTTTCATCTTCAGAATTATATAATAATAATAGTACTTGACAAATTGTTGTTCTTCATAAGTTTGGTAATTGAATGAGACAAAAATGATAAAGCTTCTGACAACAATTTCTATTTTTATTTATTTCCAAAGCTTTACGTATGTTGTTGGTTGAAGAACAGGCATTCACGTCAAATGTGTTGTACTGTTAGTGTTGACCCACATTCTTTGCACACAAAAATTAAGTTGTGTCAACTCATTAGTAGAATTCAGATGAAGAGTTTTGAATTTTACTGATGTAAAACCTTGTATTTATTATATATTCATTGCTCATGGCATCCCCTTCTTACAGCATGTTGACGAAGCCAATTCCTACCTCTGTGGCTACCTGAAGATAAAAGGTTTGACGGAAGAGTATCCGACGCTAACAACGTTCTTCGATGGGGAGATAATTAGTGAAAAGTTTCCTTTTCTGACGCGAAAGTGGGATGCAGATGAAGAGGTTGACAAAAAACATTGGGTAAGTTGAGTACTGTAATTGTATTTTTGTTACTAGGTAAGGAAATATGTGTGCAGCATGTAAATTTTAGGATATGGAGCATTATGTTAAGAATATAAAACAGTTTCATTGTGAGTGCAGGTATTAATTTTATGATTACTTATAAATCATCCCTTATCACAGTGGCTTTTAGTGGCCACTTATATAAAATCCGGGTCTTAAGTTAATGCATATCATATCAGTAATTAATTTAGGTATCACAAAGACTTTGAAGTAGTAGAGCTTAGTAGACCAATTTTTGTATGCATCAACCTTGGCCATAACTTTTGGACTATAAAGTTAAGAGCTAAGAGCCTGTAATTGGCATGCATGCTTCATTCCTGAAGCTCTCTCAGATCCTGCCAAGGTCAGTGACTTTGACCTTGATCTTCCAGCTAAAAATAGCTGCCATTGATTGGAGTTTATAGACTTTTCACAGACATCTTGTTGGGAGAAAATTGTTGGCTCTACAAAGGCATCTTCGCAAAGGCATCTAGGGAGAAAATTATTGATTTTGCTAAGGCATCTAGGGAGAAAATTTTTGGTTTTGTAAAGCCATCTCATTGGGAGAAAACTTCTTTTTATAAATTCATATCATTGGGAGAAAATTGTTGGTTTTATAAAGTCTTCTCATCGGGAGAAAGTTGTTGCTTCATTTGCCTGTGCAAGAACCATTATAATGTTTTCAACATTTCATCAACCATTATTCTCTGAGAGAGGAACTAGTCAGGAGTCAGCATGGAATGTGAATAGCTTTGACAGTACTGTATTCTCAGAATACATAATTTCTGTTGATAGAAGACATTACTCTTCTTTCCTTCAGGGTTTGATTTTGATAATTTTGTAGTTAGGTTGTAGGTCACATGTCAGAATGAAGGCAAAAATCTTAAACATTTTTGATAGTCTCAGAAATTATTATAGAAGTCCCACTTTGAAGATATTGTTATCATTTTTTTTTTTTTTATTCTACTGTTTTTCTCTGGTTTTACTGCAACTTGGTAGGTAGGTACCACGGTGGCTGGTGATTATTTTTCACCTAATATATTTTAGCCTGATATATTTTGAAAATCACAAGTCAGTTTAAAGGCAATGAAACCTTGTAGGTTGCTGTAGGTTACTGGTAATTTTCCTGCATTACTTTTTACCTTCATTTTTCAAGTTTTTCTGCCCGTTGATGTGTCGAAATTTTAGTTTTGGATTATTTCTAGATAAGTTCATATAGTTTGTCGAAGGTCCTTAGAATCCTTGTCAGGGTACGTAGTGAGTCCTGAGGATGGCGTAGCAGCTTTTGGATGATGGGGTATTTTGCCCCCAGTAATTTTTTAATAACCTTTGGCCATTGTCTGCTCCCAAATCTTATCCTTATTATAATTTTGATAGAAATTATTGATGTATTTGAGAATAAAGGTATTTAGTAAGTCATATGTTGCAATGATAACATTTTATTGTAGGTAATCTGCAGCGAAAAATGTCAAAATATATTGCAGTATATGTTTGGCAGAAAATAAATACAATTAAAATCTAGCTGTTACTGTTATTAAATGTCAAACCAGGTCACGAAGTCAAAATTCTCAACTTGTTGAGATGACGATTATCATGTATGCTGTTACAAGTTAGTAATATAAAGCTGTATGCATTCTGTTCACTTCAGACATAAACAATGATGTGATTATTTTTCTTTTCCAGGGTAAATTTCCACCATTCTATCAATATACCAAAACTTTCAACTCCGACACATTCGACTACAGTGTGCTGCGAGACTCGGAGCATGTTTTTATGAGGTGGAAGGAGCACTTTCTTGTTCCTGATCACACTGTCAAAGATATAAATGGAGCGTCATTTGCTGGGTTTTATTACATTTGTTTCCAGAAAAGCAATGCCACCATTGATGGTTATTATTATCATAGAACTTCTGAATGGTAAGTTTTATGGTCTCTGCATTTTGTCATCTCCATACCTACATTTTGATGTAAATTGCACTGTTCGTATAACAAACCAACCTCACTCCATAATGTTCCGTTTGGTAGTTTGTAAAGTTGTGTGTGGCCATACTTTATCTTGATATTGTCAAGACACCACATTCTTAGTTTTGTTTTTAGAGTGAATTATGAATCCAGTTTGAGGAATTGAACCTATAAATAGTAAAATTATAATTTTTGTATACTGTAGTTGTCCCTGAAGAAATTTTAGGGCTTAGGTTGCCAGGTCCCACAAGTAAGAAAAAATATGTGGATAATAACTGGGCCCCAGGAATAGGGTACTAAACCACCCCAGTAGGATAACTGTTAGAAAGCTGTTAGTAACTAGTTTGTGTAAGGTACCAATACACACAAGTAATATTTTCTTCATAAGAAGTGAGGATAAAACAGCAATTAACAAATCCTACAGTCCCACTGACGTACAAAAACATATTCATGTCAGTGGTATTGTTTTAAGCAACAACTCCTAGGATTATATTTCTTATCAGCTTGTTTTTATTATTGTTTGCTGCACTATATTATGAATAGACATTAAGGTTCAGATAGTTATGAAATGTAACAAAATAAATATGCAGCGTCAAAGGAAAGTACATTATGTAATTTATTATAGTGAATAATAACGCACTTATATTACAGTACATAACACATTATGTTTTATACTCTCAGGACTTGCTGTTGCATGTTTCTTTTGTTTTCATTTTTATCAGCTGCTCATATCATTATCAGTAATACATGTATACATCTCAGCTTTTTAAAATCTTCACTTACAATGGTGGTGTTTGTATTTTACTGGTAAAGTAGTCAGATGGACACTGTATATATAGATGTGTTTATGACAGACTAAGCTTTTTTTCTTTGTTTCTTGACATTTGCAGCTTACACAAGTCATCTGCATTTTAGGCAGATGACAGTATGACTGTAAAAATATTTGATTTAGTTTTTGATAAAAAACCTGCAAACATACAAAACCACAGATTTGAGAAGTCATCTGTAGTGGGATTAGTTTTTACCTTTGAACTGTATTTTTTGTCTCAGTGAGACAGACAAATACAGGCAGATATTATATTTATACATCATTTGAATTGTCAACTTCATTTGCAATAACTTTTGGTATACACTATTAACATAATGCTTCTTTATATTTTCCAGGTACCAGTCTCTTAATTTGACGCACGTTCCAGAACACAGTGTCCAGATTTATGAATTCAGATAAAAGTTTGTCATTCAATACAATTAAGGATGTGTATGTATGTGATTCATATTTTATTTGTTCTTCTGTAAAGATTTTGACAGGAGTGTTATTGAAGTCTTTTACTACTTAGATTTATTGCTCTTTTTATGAATGGGAGCTGGTGGATGCCGGAAAATTCATCGGTGAATAAAACAAGTTAGGTGGATGCAGGAATATTCATCTATGAAAATATTTAAAAGAACACTCAAAACGGTTTATTTGTGCACATAGACTACACCTGTGATTCTTACAATGGACAATGGGATGGACGTACATTGCCTTGAAGGACTTATACTTAGCAGATGCTTGCTTTTGACAATATTTGTCACAGGCAGCATATCTTTTATACAGATATATTGGGGTACTGATGACATGATTAGCATTTAATGAAATGACACTGCCACGGTACATTTCTGTTCAATGTACTCAGATTGGCTGGATCCTCATGCAGCTGAATTTTTGGGTCCTTGTTTAAGTCTCTTCATTAGAGTGCATAACTTTAGCTTATTTTATGTCCTAAACTGGTGAAGGCGATGTAGAATTGTGTTGCCAAAAGATTTGTATAAAAAAAAAAATTATTCTGCATTATGGTTGTTGGCAAGTATGTTGTCTTGTATATAATTTATGAAAAGGTCCGTAGAAAATATTCTGTGTAAAAATGCTTACAGACATTATCATTCTGTAGAATAATCATGGGTAATCCAAGATGAGTTTATTCATTTTTTGTATATAAAAGTAAAAAATGCAATTATACAATATCACTAAACTAAATTAAATTTTGCAAAGTATATAGATACAGTATATAACAGTAGCATTACTTTAGGAAAAACTAGGAAGTTTCCGGGAACAAAAAATTATTACATGATATTGAAATTGCTTTTTAAATTGTGCACAAGGGCTAGCATCATTTACCAAAAGATGGAAATTGTGACACCTTATGAACTTGAATGAAAGATGTATTCAGTTATCATGGTCTAAATTTTTTAAAGTGGTTAATGTTAATACGGCTATAGAGATGCTTTTGTTTTTCACCTGGTGAATCTTTTTTTCCGTTCTTAAGAACGAATATGGCTTTGTTCCATTTATGTAGTATTCTAGGAGATGTATGAATTACATGTGAAATTCTCGTACTCATAACTGACAAAAATCACACAAGTTGTACCATTTAGTATTGAAATTGGAGGTACCCATCACCACCTTGACTTTTTTTTGTATGTTGAGTGGATAGTTCTTAATGTTTTGTTTATTGCAATTGTAATTTGGTGTAGTCACAATTGTTGTGGCAGTTGTAAAGTAATTTACCTCCCTTTGATATTAACACAGAATTTCCGTACAGTTTTCACAAAACATTAAAATCATATGTTGTAGTCATTGTTTTTTCTCAGATTATATATTAGTGTTGGGTTTCTCTATATTTTCATCTTTATCAGTATCTTTTATATAATCATTGTTTTTTGTGTATTTCTGTATCTGTATTAGCAGGGTTTCATGAGATATCAGTGTTTTTGAAGTTAATGCTACAATTTATAAGAGAACTACTCCCACTTAATGATGCTCATATATCAGGATTTTACCGGAGAGAACTTGCTTCCAAAAATTTTTCAGGTAAATCGTAGTGGTTTCGTTAGCATTTGTGAACAAGACAGAAATTTTATTTATCCAAAATTGGTCATGGTATATAATAGGGATGAATCACATTGTTAACATATTCCAGTGGCAATTAGTATCATATCCTCCGACTGCAAGATGCAAATTTGAACCTTTCTTCACGTAAACTTGCCTTTGAAATCGTACTTTCGTACTAAAGCTTTATTTCAGTGAAGAATAAGCTATTATAAAATTGTGTATATATGACAAGAGAAGGGACATATTCATGTAAAGGGTGCCATCAGAATAGAAATTACTTTCTTATAGAGTTTTCTACAAGTTATATTCAAAGTATGAACAAAGTTCAAGCTTCTTAAATATGAATAAGTTGCCCAATGTTTCAGAATGAAGTTCATAAGTATATTTCAAAACTTAAAATTTAAGGTTGCCTTTTAAGAATACCTGAACTACTTGCAAGATCACTTTGCAAGATCACTTCCGACTCAAAAAGACCCTGTAAGTGTCTTTTGAGAGGAAATAGCATCTCATACCTTATTTCTAAGCCTGGTATCTTAGTCTGATTCACATAAGTCTGTTGTTAGTAAACTCAGGCAAACGTAAAGGTGATCATAGGATGAGTATTACAGCACCATAACATAACTTGAATCAGTAATTGCTAGAACACATACGCTGAGAGTACAGTAGAAGGGTATTATTGACACAGAACTGTGACATTATTGTTATTTTTTTCATTATCCAAAATGAGTACAAGTGGGGAAAAGTTTAAAGGACATTCATTAGCAAAGCAACCTTCCACAAAATAAAAGGTCCTTATATGCAAAAGAGAGAAGAAAATAGAATCATTAACATAACAGTAAGATTAAAAAACTAAAGTTGTGGTGGTGACTTTGTAAAGTAGCATTAATGCTGCTATTAAACTATGGAGTGTCCAGTAGTCCTTCACAATCCCATCTCGTGGTGGCCAAGAAGCATAACAGTTAATTCAAATTGCAGTGCCTCACCGATCAGCCTAAGCTGTCAGTCAGTATGTATCTTGGTTAAACTTGAGTACACCAACATCAATAACACTGCTAGGATGAACATTCCATCATTTTGTGGAAGACCATCTCATTGTTTTAAAGTACAAGGACTTGGAAAATTCCAGTACCATGCAACATGATGGACAAACAGAATTTGGAAGCTGATGCTTTGCAAAGCAAGTGAAATGCACATGTTCTTTGGGCAAAGGCAGTTGGACACCAGTAATTAGTGACTAGTAAATGTGAAAGGACATCAAGAATGGAATATAGCATTTAGGCCAAAGGCCAAGCACTGGGACCTATGAGGTCATTCAGCCCTGAAATGGAAATTGACAGTTAAAGGTTTGAAAGGTGTAACAGGAGGAAAACCTTGCAGTTGCACTATGAATCAAGAGTTTGAGAGGGTGGAAAGGAAGATGAAAGAAAGGGAATATGAACGGAGGTACATAAAAGGAATGTAAAGGGGGTGTGGCTAGGGGCTGAAGGGATGCTGCAAAGAACCTTAAGTAATACCTACAGTGCACCTCAATATTTCTGTATGGGGAAGGACATCAAAGGTACCTAATTATTAGGTGCAAGGCCTACTTCTCCTACTGTTGTGGATTAAGAATCCCTAGAAACAGCTGATAAATTATAACCCATTTTTGCCACACCCTTCTTGCCTTCGCTAGGTAAGGTTCAGTGGATAGATAAAAGATTTTGATCAGTACTGTACTTGAAGACTATAGTTAGTTTAGAATATTTTAAACTATATATAACTATTGAAGAATTGCCAGTATAACCGAAGTGATATAAGCAAGGAGATTTGGTAGATGATTGAAAATAATGGAATTTTAAAAAACTTAGTTAACGAAGGTTTTATAGGAAACAATGTTTTAGTGGCACTGTAGTTACAAGCTGTAGTGGGTACATTTTAATCTGATAACAGTGGATTAAAACATCAAACCCACCATTGGATTGTGGTCTTATTAGATTAAAAAGAGCTCCACACTAATTTTATCCCATCTTCAAGTTGGTAACACTTCTTTTAATCCAATCTTTATTTAGAGAAGTTGATCAGTACCAACATTTTTTGTTTGAACATCCATACTTCAGCCAACAGCAAAAGTAAAATTCTGGAGATATCAGTTTTTTGGGAATATTGTCAGAATCTTCCCCACTTTTGTAATCCAGTAATTAGTTTTTCTAAGAAGGCAGTTTATCAAAGACTTAGATTTTATTACCAAAGACATACCCTTCACACCAGCCTTATGAAAGTCAACTCTATGGATTTGATCCTCTCATTAAGCTACCGGATAATAATCACAATACTTAGTTGTCATGAGCAAATGCATCTCCCTTCAGCTTCTTTCATTGTATGATAGTACATAGGTCTCTGAATTAAGGTCTCACCCAAGCTATAAAATGCATCAGTGTCTGGTTGTAATATTTGAGAAAACTCATATCAAACTGGTTCATAAAAATGCAATAGTTATGTTTTTTATCTCTAAAGGTTTGTTGGTTTGCCTTGGGAAGCTGTAGCTTGAAAATGCAGTCTTTAACAACTTGATTGCTTTCTTGTATGTTCTTTGAGTTAAGTTTGCTTTTTCAGACCATGGTGGGTTCTTGGCAAACTTTTTCAGACCATGGTGAATTCTCGTATACACTTCTCTGCCAGCTTTGGGTTTTAGAGAGCAGCATGAGAAAATATCAAGTGGTGGTTGCCAACAGTTTTTGTTTGTACTGTACAAAATTTATTATCAGATGACCACCACTTTGATATAGGTTTCTAATGCAGCTAACTAGCAAGTGTGATGCCGCGTCCCCACAGTCGAACTCTGTCTTCAGACTATGTCTTTACCATACAAAGTATGCAAACTCTGACTGAAACTTCGTCCAAACAGCAGAGCTACAGGACAGGTGGGTTACGGTCTTTAGGTAATCACTAATCAGTCGGCAGCAAGTCGAGGCAGCGTGTGGTTGTGGTAGTGTAATACGGTTAATGATTTTGACCCTTTTTGAGGATGTGGAATACCTCGAAGGGGCCCTGACCTATATGGTTTAAGTTAGGAATATGTTGAATATTAAAAACAACTGATCTGATCTAGTAACTACTCATCAATTATTGTGCACTGTCCTTTTACTATCATTCATAGGTAGAACAAATATATTCAGTATAAAACTATTTCATGTATTTTCACTAAAGTACTCTATAAAGACTAAACGTGACAATGTAAAAAAAAAAAAAAATATTTGAAGCGAGAGAGAGAGAGAGACACACATACCTCAGAGTCAGAATGGTCTTCACCTAAAACCTCCTCAGCAGGGTACCTGCAGGAATGATCAGAAGATTGGTTATTGCTGCTTGGCATATTCGACACAGACGGTCCTGTAGTGTCGCCGTCATTTAAAAAAGAGAGATAATTAAAACACCATAACTTTGGCACATATATACCATCTGTTCCACTTCCCGACTTCTTGGACATTTTCATTTGCCTCATTTCCCTACGGAACTGGTTTCTGAGAGTCTTTATTTTTTCACATCACTTGTCAAAACTTTGAAGCTTTACTGGTAATCTTATTTGAAGTTATCTCTTTGAGGGCTGCAGCGCATTGGTTTCTATTCCTATAGGAAACACTTACTTTCCACAGACATTCATTTCAATTAAATTCAATAATGTTTCCCGAGACCAATACGTGTTTGAGTTGGACATGATGCACAGTAATAAATCTAAGAAAAAATAAAAAATGTTCTTAACTCAGTCAGGATAGAAACAGACTGAAAACTGATTTTGTGTCTGGCAACATCGTCATTTCATATTCAGTCAGAACAAGGGCATTGTTTGTGCCCTCTTTAACAGCAAACACGGACATTTTGTGTCTTTGTCTGCTTAAATTGCCCATTTACAGACAATGTCTTTGTGTCTGCATACAGAATTCGACCGTGTGGACACGGCATGAGGCAGTTACAGAGTTCATGCATACAGTCTCTTGCCTTGATTGTCAGTTGTATAAGAAAAGCTCGAAGTTTTCTCTGTAATTTCTAGGACAAGTAACAGTATTCTATTGTGACAGCTTCCTACATCTTGCAGCATTTAAACATGTTTTCCTTCTGATATTATATATATTTGGAAGACATTCTTTATTTTCCCAAGTGTAAAATTTTTGCACTTGTCTGTTTTTATGTGCACACCAATTCAGTGCCCTTGTGTAGTCCAGTCATAAAGGATGGGAAGTAAGAATTGGGAGGAAAAAAATATTGGGTCCAATTCAGAAGATAGTTACTGATCTTCCTAATCAAATATCATAGGGTTCAAGAACTGGAAATTGGGGAGAATTCCAAGGAGTGGTTTCAGTGGAAAGGAACCTGTCACGAAAGTGAACAGTTTAGCAATAAATGATATCCGCAAAGTAAAAGCTGCACTGGATAAACAGGCACATTTTAACCAGCTGCTTGAGATGGGAAGTGACTCTACCTACCTGAACAGAATGTTGACTGAAACCATACATTATATGGTGGTGCTGTTGTACTGTAGACTGTTTTATCAGATTTAATGGCATAATGCTGAGCATATCAAATTCTATTTGATGGCATAATGTTTTGGTTTCTTTGTTGCATTTTGCCTTTGGTAGCCTGTTAATAGTGTCCTATTTATACTGTATCTTGGTAGGCTGTTAATAGTGGCCTATTTGTACTTTATCTGACAGCTATGTTACATAGCTGTCCTCTGCAAAATCAGCTTGTTGACTCTTGATAAGCTGCTACTTTTCACAGTTTGCTTGTTTTGCTTTTCAGACTTGTATTGTGGTATTGTCTTACACATACAGATGTATTGATGTTTCAAAACTATGTCAGTGTATAAGGGCAAACCCTTAAGATAATTTTTAAGAGGTAAAAGCCTTAACTCAGTGGTCAAAGAGCACTGAACAGTGATAATGATAATTGTACTAACAATAATGACACGTTCCAAAGTTGTAGGGATGCAGAATTATCCTGTGAAGTCTAAGAGCTAAGAGCATCCAGTGCTCTACTGGCCTGATTTGGTATATCTAAAGGATATATATTGTACTGTATAATGCAGTATAGAAATATTCTGCCCTTATGGATTTATATGTGGTCAATTTTCCCCTTTTGTATTATATTTACAGAACTCATGAAACATATTTAAAGAAAACATGGAAAACTGAGTGAAATTTTAAGATGCTATTCAGTGGTTCATCTCTTATATGAATGGTCCCAAAATAGGCATAAAAAAATTGACTAAAGCATTTTTGCAAGCAAAGATTCCAATTAGTGATCCTGTCTCTCACAAGTGAGTTTCATCAAATAAAAACTTGTTTGTAATAACAGGAGTGATATTATTAGATCATTTAATCAAATTCATTTTGACTCAGGATATGTATTGCAGTCTGTGCCTTGTGTTCAGTCTCAGACCAGATCCTAAGATAGTATAGTATGTCAATTGAAATTTGGAATCTGAATTTGACAAGATTCCCAGTACAGTAGAGTTGAATTTTGGAGTGTTTTTGTGATAAAAATCAGTGTTAATTCTTGAAATAATTTCCTAGGATAACTCATGGATCTATTTGACTTTCTGACCAAACTGCATTCTCTTATGGTGCAATTGTACACCAGACATCAAGTAAAATAATGATAAAAATTCATGGGTCATATTAGTTAATTGGGGCAGCAGAATTTTTTTCCAACTCATTTGGGATGGCATTAGTTTTTATTCACCATTTGTATGTTTGAAATTCACAATTTAAGGTATGGATTGTCCTGTTAAATTAATGTTATGTAAATTATGTGAATTGTAATATTATTTGCATTTTGGGATTTTCTTGTGATTCATTTATACTCATTATATATATGTTGACAGTGTTTGTATTGGTACTTTTGATGTTTAAAAATTTGGTTCAAAGGGTTCATGAAGTTTGGTATAGTGGTGATTACATATTCATAATATGGGTGTGACATGTGCAGTTTGTTGTCTCATTTTGGTGATGTCACATAAAGGATTGTTGCATTTAGTTCAGCTCTTAGCTCTAACAATTTCTTCCCCACTTTAAAGTGTGATGCAGAGTGTATTAGTAGCAGATTTGTTTTAGAAACTACAATACCAAATTAGTTCAGTTAGTTTAAGGTGAAAGTTCATTCAACATTTATTATGGTGTTGGATACAGTAGGGTGATTAGTTAATTTGTTAGTTATGAATTGTTATTTTTTTATGAACAAGGAATAATAATTAGTTTGATAAAGTTTAGTTTTGGCAAAATGTATTGAGGTTGTATTCAGAATTTAATAAGGAAGTTATTAGTAAGCTACATTAGTAATGGGGCAAATAGTATCTTCACCAGCATTTCCATGGTCAGTAATTTTTTTTTTATCTTAGTTATCGTATTCAAAACATTTTTAGGAAGCATAGCTGCTGTTGAAGATAAAAGTTATAAACATGATTACATATTTTAGACATAAATTGTAAAGTATTGTAGTTATACATTTAACTACTGTTATGAAATTCTGGCATATTTCATTTACACAAAATGGTTCTTCATACTTGTGTGAACCAGCTGATGAACTGTAGCATCTTGCATTTTTGTAATGACACAGATACGAAGTTTTAGAATATTGTATCGAACTAACTTTCATTATAAGCCTAGAGTATTTCTGGAAGAACCCATAAACTTTAGGTGACGGCATACCAATGCTGTAAGCTCTCTTGTCTTGATTGTGATGATGATATGAACTCTAAGCCTCTGCACATGAAAGGTGCTTGTTGCCTGCAGTTCTTGTAATTGGAGTTTAAGAAAGTAATTTTAGGAAATTGCTGTTTGATGCCAATTAACATGAATTATGGTAATGTCATTATTGTGATGTGTAGTTCTAAAGTTTTGTTTTCCGGTGGAATACTTCTGGTTGTACAAGTTTATTAGTATCACAAGTTCGCTTTATTATAGGTTGTTAACCTAGAATTTGTCTACCCAGAGATTACTGAGAACTTTATAAGATCCTTTGGAACGTCACCAAAAAGTAGGTAACAGGACCATGGCTGTAGGATTATTACATCAGGCTACAGGTATGGTTGGCAGAGAAGGCTGGTACCTTCTATTTTTCATGTGAGGGTAACCTGTTGCACTCCCATTTACATCCATCTAGTTCAGTCCTCTAAAGTTTCTTTTTATGGAATGTGTTATCTCTCTGGTGTACATGTGATGGGATTGCTAGTAAAGTTGTATTGATGCATTTCATGAAACATCTTTGGAAATGTTATTAACAGTTTTAGAAAACTGGAATGTTTTATTTTTATGCTGGTCTCGAATATTCTATGAATATTCAGTGAGCTGTAGAAATTTGCCAGAGCTAATTCTAGTTGTTTTGGAAATCATAAAACCAGATCTTTAAATATGGTTTTATTGTCCTTTCACTGTAATTTTAATGTGGTTGCACAAGAAGCAGGTTACTGTATGAAAGCTATTATTGTCAGTTAAGAGAAAACTGAAGTTCAAATCCCAATTATAAGTGATGGGTTAATAACTACTATGTGGCAAGTAAGATCACCCCTGAGCAGTGGATCCTCCCATTTCACGTGGAACTTGTCTTCTTTGCTTGCTCAAGAGGTACAGTACATAGGAACCTTTACAGAGCTCTTATCACCAAATTTTCCCATTCCCATTTGTCATAATAAGTATTCATCTTTTACAGCAAAGCTCAAAAGGATGGTTGTCGTTTATTTATATTTTTTAAAAACTGCAAAAGGAACAGCTGAATGCTTCTGTTAATTTTGTGCAGGCATTAAGAGTTGCATAATTCTAGACAAATGTGAAAATACAACGTAAATATTCGAACAGTGGTAGGAAAGAGTAGGGAGATGGTGCCAATAAGGTGTGTGAATTTGTAGTCAGTATAAAGGAAGAGGAAAGAATATTAGGATTTACAGAATTGTAAATCAAGTAAATTGGAGTTGATGTAATGGTCCAAGATGAAATGACTGAAGATTCGATATAGGTGTGACAAGTACATAAAAGGATAATGAAGATTGCTAGAAAAGAAGGCAATGCATGTACTTTGTAACATCTGGAAAGGTACATGCAGAGAGACATAGATTGTGGCATACAAAGAGCAATTGAAAAGAACCCTTGTGCTCTGGAGAGAAGTCTGGTGGCAAAGGCAAAGAGGGTATGGGATGACTGAAATCAGAATCTGAACAAAGCAGAAGGAGAATGATATTGACAGCACAGTGGATGAGGGGAAAAAAAGAATATGGAAATGGGTAAAGTATATTAAAAATGAGAAATGTCGAGATGAAAGGAATAATTCAAAAATTGCTGGTACACATTATGGAAATATTGGACAGTCTAGAGGAAAGTGCACAGACATCAAATATTTGATTCAACAAATGTATGTTGGGTGTCATGACACTAAAATCAAGAGATTGCGTTTGTAACAAGAACCACCATGAAGAAAAGTGTTCATATTTGTATGGAGGAATTTAAAGTTAGTATCTATTAATGAGTCGTTTAAGAGAAAACTGAAGTTCAAATCTCAACTATAGATAAGTGATGCGTTAATAACTGCTATGTGACAAATAAGATTACCCCTGAGCGGGAGAGAGGCACAAGGAGTGCAGAAAGCCATGTAACAACAGAATTAGTGGAAAAGGTAAAAACCAACCTTAAGTTGACTAGAAAGGAAGTAAAGGAGAAAGGCCAGTTGAAAAAGCAGGTGCTGTGGAAGAAGTTTACGGGTGAATGGAAGACTTGTGTATCAAATGTTACAGAAGTTGCATAGGATTGTAACATGAATGCAGCAGGAAATGTTGAATTTTTTAAATGCATAAGAGGCCATTGTGCAAATAGGAGGACTACATTATGGTGGAATGGGTCTTGTTTTGAGTAGGATACTACTGTAGATATTAGATTATGAGGGCAATTAGAGTAATAGTATCCAGGAATATGCTTACTGCTAACTAAAATTATCCAATTAGTGAACAGCAAACATTTATGTACACAGTCTAAGACATGCACTTTTTGTGGTGCAGAGACATGGCTGCTTACAAATGAAAGAGAAATTTAAGTTTGACTAAAAAATGCTGAAATTCATTGCTAGTTTATATTGGGAAAATCTGTATTATTAATGTTTGGTTGATAAACAGCCAAATCTCAAGATTCAGAAGCTTTGGGCATGTGATGAGAAGGAATCAGTCTTTGAGATAAGTATACGAAGTATAGTAATGAGTTTAGAAACAGTGGCCTGTGAAAATGGTAATATGATTGTGGAAAAATGTTATAAAAAGAAAAAACGAAGTAAAGACATGATTGATGATACAATGGGGATACTATACAGTAATGTATAAATGGATGATTGATCAATGTAATGCTGCAATTTGCATAAAATACAGAAATGCTTAAGTGGATGACTAATGTACTTTCGCTGTCTGGGACTCTGACTTACCCAGTGTGTTCCTTACAGCCTAAATTGAAGTAAGTTTGCTTCAACAGTAAACTTTCAGTTCTCTGTAGAAAAAAAAAAAACAATAGTTGTCAAGTTTTATCGTTATATCAGGTGGAAAAAATGATGAAACTGAAATGAACAGTAGAAATATGTTCCCAAATTACCCAAGTTATGAAATTCTTGTGCTTATTAACACTCATTAAATCTGGAAAGCCTAGGTTACATACATTAAAAGTACAACTGCTTTCAATCTAATAAAGTAATATGAGGTGCTGATGGTTTAATCCTGTTAAAGTGTACAGAAATTGCTAAATACAGAAGTATGATGGTAAATGGGTGTATCCCAATCACTATGAGGCTCAGAATCTGCACCTTGAAACTAGGTAAACCACTCCCTTTTATGCCATGATCTGGTAACAGCATGAAGTGCAATAAAGAAAGAGGCAAGTAATGCAAAAGATGAAGAGTTGTGTGATCAAAGATTTAAAGATTTACTATACACAATCATACTCGTTGGTCTCAAGTATTGATAAGGGACAGTTGGACTCTGTTTGTCATACTATTTCTTCCAATATTGGAACACTTCATTAGAATATGTGTAAAGTATAAGTATGTAACTGTACTGCAATGTGTTTTAAAAATTTACTCGTGTACAAGCATCGTTAACAAGACTTGAACATTAAGATGTAAAGGTTCATATCAAACCAAATTCAGAAATTATAAAGGGGACTAATATCATCACCAAATACAGTACAGTAGTACGCACCTGTTTTAACAGAATAGCAAAAAAAAAAAAAAAAAAATAGCATATACTGGATGTACAGAAACCCAGTTAAGTGGAAACAAAGATAAACCCCGTAGGGGTTAGTGCCGTCAGTGCACCTGTAGGCATTACTTAAGGTTCTTTGCAGCGTGCCTAAGTGTCTAATGCTGTGTAAATATACTACGCAAGGGCTTTATCCTTCATTCAGCAGCTAAGAGAAAAATATGGCATTGATTATTGTTTACATTAGGAGCCACAGCTTATAGAACATACACATATATATATATATATATATATATATATATATATATATATATATATATATATATATATATATATATATTATATGTATATATATATATATATATATATATATATATATATATATATATATATATATATATACATATATTTATATTTTTTTTTTTTTGTGTGTTCAGAAAACGAGGTGGCAGTGGCTAACCTTACGATGTAACTTTGAATTGAAGTAAATATGGACACGAATGCTTTTATTATTGTACATTTTGTATATTCATTCTTTCTTTAATTGGTATCGTACAATATTATAAGCGTTCATGCCCATATTTACTTTAAAGTTAGATCATAAAGTTAGTCACTACCACTTCGTTTTCTGAACTGAAAACCAGTTTTATACTTTTTTTCTTATCGCGCGATAAGCTGTCAAGGTCGAGCAACAGGTAGTTACGTATTAAAGTCAAATTGCGATCTTGAAGTCTCTTCTTGCAATGGAGACATTGTAGTTATGTATTAAAGTTAAATTACAATCTTAAATTCTGTCTTCTCGCAATGGAGACATTGCATTCTTCGCTTTTGATATATTATAAACCATAAAGTATATTGCTGTTAAAAATTGAATACGAGAGAGACGTAGTCATGTATTAAAATTGCATTACAATCTTTAATTCTGGTTTCTTGGAATGGAGATAATTTTCTGTTGTGTTACGCGTCGTTTTTAGAATCGATTACGAGATGATAAAAATATTTATCCGTTACACAATAATAAAAGGAGAATTTTAGACCGCATAGAACGCTCCCTGACAACATCCCCTGCGGAACCGCACCCACTTTGCCGAGGTTGTGATTGGTCAGCTCCATTGGTCCTGTGTTTTCATTGGCTGGACAGGCTTCAAAGGTGCTGGACAGCCTAAGGACCTTGAAATTGATTAAGTCGCTCTTCTGCTCATTTGCTGTTCTCATCGCTCAGCCTCCATTATCACGGCAACCACCACCCGCTGACGATTATACAACTATGGATGTTAGGAATCCTGGATGTGAATTGGGTGCGTAGACTTATTTTTTGTAACTTCATGAGATACAAAGGCCTGTAGACATTTCAGCAGGCTGTAGAAAAGTGACAGCATGAGAAAAAGATTTATATTTGAGGCTTGTATTCCATTTCTTATGTAATTTCAGTTCATTTGTGCATAGGCCTAGACTTGTTTTAAAGAGCATTTCCGTGGTATATATGTCATTTGGTTCCTGTGTTACTTCGAGAACAGATTAGTAGACGCATTTCAAATAGCCTAGGCTTATCTGTATTTATTACTTTTAACAGCCATTTAGCATTAAATTTATTTGTTTCGGCTAAGTTTAAAAGGAACACTTACGAACGCACTGTAGCTCAGATGGGCTTTTAGCAGCCTTTTTGGGGGAGAGTTCTTTGCTTTAGCTTAGGGTAATTATCAAGCCTAAAGTAATTGAACGCGTGACAAGTAGGCTAGAAGGTTTAGGCTACCAGCCTACTCCAATCAGTAAACATCAAGCATATTTCTGCAGGTCACAGCCTGCGTAAAAGAAAACAACATATTTCAATAATGATGCATAACCTAACCTTCTACTTAACTTATCCTAGGGTACTGTGTCCTGATGTGGTCAAGGTGGCTTCAGCCTCCCTGGACCCCCATACTCTACCACTAACATGACTTTGAGATATCAGAACAAATTGTGTACAGCCTCAATTTCTGCATCCTTACTTCCATGTCACTATCCAATGTCACTAACTATTGACAATGCATCTGTGGGAATTTCTCTAAGTTTTACCTTTAAATCCGCGTGCTTCATCTCTTTTACTTTCTGGATTTCTTTACTTTGCCGTCAAACCACTCCAACTTCCTCTTCTCACATCTTAAGAGGAGAATGGCTGATATTGCCCGAGTGCTTGACTTTATAGCCTAAATTCTTACATCTAACCCAGAACTGTAACACTTGCCTGTAAGGTATGTTACAGAGGTATCGCATAATTTTCTTGAATTTCTTGTAGTGTCATATATGGAGAGGGGTATTGTACATCCAGAGCAACACTTACAGTTGCAAGTGTTTTGGAATGAGACTTTCACTTGGTGCTTCATATTGCAGGATAAACCTGATGTTTTTGGGACTTGATGTGTTCATGCAATAAGAAGCCAGTTATTTTTGGAGAAATGAAATTTTTTTTTTTTTTTTTGCAGTACAATGACAAAGCTCATGTATTCCCATACTTCCCAAACCATTTTGCATCAAATGTTTGCTTCCAGAAAGTTCTGGTCAGTCCGGTTATTGCAGTACTTTGATAACCTTGTCACTAAATTGACTTAACTAATAACCTCATCCCCTTCAGTGGAGACTGATTAGAGTTTTATTTATAAAGTTTTTTTTTTTGCAGGTTGTCATATGTAGCTACTACTTCTTGCTTCTTGAAGTCTGTACTCAGATTATAGGCATGTAGTTGTTTTGCAGCACTTTGGTAATGTAAATGTGAAATTAAGTTGCGAATAAACTTTCATTTTACAGATTTGGGCTGGGTCAACAGTGTTCGAATAAACTTGCCTTCTGTAAAGCGTCGAGCAGAGACTCTTGGCACTAAGCGTACTGTCAAAAAGCAGTGGCAAGCAGCATGGTTACTGCGAGCTGTCACATGCATCGATCTCACTACTCTTTCAGGTATGACATCATTTTGGTCAGTATTATATGGTGACATGAATCTAAATAAAAAGTTTTCTATAATGGTGGTATTACTGAGTTTTGGCAAATTGTTTCATGATTTCTGTATGCAATAGACTAGGCATGTCCAGCAAAGCAAAGCATATGGTATTGATTGATTATTGTATTAGAAATGTACTGTGTATCAGTTTGACAACCAGTTCAAAATACATGTATCAGTACCTTATTTTAGTGCCTTGAAGATTTGAAGACTTCAGTTTTTATTTACTCATGAAATTAGTATACTCATTATATAGATATATGCATGTTATTTTGCATATGTCATATTTTTAGAAGAGTAGTACGCATTTTTAACTCTTATCTTGCTGTGTCTGTATG
This sequence comes from Macrobrachium rosenbergii, assembly GCF_040412425.1. Classification (NCBI taxonomy): domain Eukaryota; kingdom Metazoa; phylum Arthropoda; class Malacostraca; order Decapoda; family Palaemonidae; genus Macrobrachium; species Macrobrachium rosenbergii. The sequence goes on from NC_089789.1 coordinate 37,312,764, forward strand.
TAGCAGTTGCCTCACCATCAAAATTACTGTTTTAAGAATACTGAGTCATATTTTTAGAACTGTGGCTGAACAAAGGAGTTTGGTGGCTTACTTGCCTTCACTTGTGAAATGCGTTTGCCTACAAAATACAAACTTCTTACACACTTTTACCTAAACACCAGTTAAGAGTGGATATGCTAAATTCTGAATAGCATCTGTGTGTGGATAGGCGAGACCACCTGTGTGGTGAGTAGTGTGCTCCCTCTGCTGTCAAAAACTCATTCTTGATTCTCCATTGATTTTTTTTTCTTTTTTGTGCTTTTCAGGTTGTTTCTTTACTGTTCTAAACAATTTGATTATTTTGAGTCTTTCTTGTGCTGTTATTTTCATCTTCATATGTTCACTTTATTGTCATCAGTGTCAAATATGGTGTTCATGGTTTTACGTTTTGAGTGATAGATTTGATTTAATATTTGTGCATGTTGTAACTGTTATTCCACATATTTACTATTATACTTTGACAAGTAAAAGGCAGTGTCTTTAGCAAGTATTAGTGAAATTAAATAATATCTTTTATTGTGTTAAACTGTCACTATTACCCTAATATGGCAAAGACTTTATGGGTGTTAGACATCCCTCCTTCATTAAATGTCATCCTAGCTACCTTGGACTGTGCCATAGTCTCTGTACTGTTTTCTCCAGTCTTGGATTTGAGGTCCCTTACTAGAGGTTGTACCAAGGTGTGATTGCCTTTCCTGTTTCTGTTGATGTTTTTGCATTTTATTTTTTCATTATTATATGTAATGTTCATATTAACTATGGTACATGTATTCAGTTTTACTTATATAGTATTCTTTTTTACAGAAGCCTTCAAGATAAGTTAATTGCTTTTGGATAGTTGCATAAGAATGTATGCAAATTACAAAATTAATAATAAACAGGCCACTTGGATCTTTAGGTTGTCTGTATGTACCTTGGAAAATTAACACAAGTTGGGAAGACAAGTAAGCCTGATGCTAAATTATTTTTGTCCATTTTATACAGGTGATGACACTGATGCAAATGTTGACAGGCTTTGTCATAAAGCTGCTCATCCCATTCGATATGACATCATCAAAGCTTTAGGAATGGAAGATGCTGGTATAACTTGTGGGGCTGTGTGTGTATACCCTGCCCGAGTAGAGGGTGCTGTGAGATCATTGAAGAAAATTGGATGTGACATCCCAGTTGCTGCAGGTAAATGCATATGTTTAGATTTGGTGGATAAATTCACAGTTTAATTAATATCACTAATAGACCCTGAGTAACTCTGTGATTTATAAGAAGTTTTGATATTTCATGTAAGGATAATGATTAACTGCACAGTTATAATTATTAAATACCCAGTAAAGTGGTTGAATTACCTTATGGTAATTAGTAGTACAGTAAAAGAGGTACAGTATTACTGATGGTATAAATAAAAATAAAACACCAGTATTGCTGTCCAATAAATTTTCTCTACATTTTCCACATGATTAAATATCCAAGAGTTTTTACAAATACATTTTCTTGACAATTTTGGCTGGTCAGATCAAGTTTAGAATTACAAACTGACTTGTTGGTTTTATGATGAGTGAGGCATTCAAACAAAATCTTATCCCACTCGTTCCATGCATTCTGTCTCACCTGCTTAGAGTAAGAATGTACTGCATCATTTTTCAACTAGTCTGTTCTTGCTTTTTTTTCCCATTTCATTTTTCATCATGTTACTCTTGTACAGTGATATCAGCACAGTTATTTGATATCTTTTTTGTAACCCCCCATATTCAAAATCTTTATTTTACTGGATGTTAATTGCAGCATTTTTCAGAGTACAAGTATTTAGCAAACTTAAGTGTGGCTGTTGTTATGAAAATATTGTTTGCCTAACTGGGCCATTACTGTATTATTTAAATATAGTAATACAGTTATCAGTGCATGATCACGTATGTGCGTTCTTCCTGCTGTGTTACGTATCATCCCTTGTTTACAGCTTTTCGTTTCTTAATTGGAAGGGGGAATACCTTCAAGTACAATATGTATATTTTTTTTCAAGTGACTGCACTTTCAACAGGCAAACTGTGCATATAATTTGCTGTGACACATTTTTTTAGGTTTTCCATTACACATACTTTATACTTATATATTTTTGAAAATTGCTCTGTGTGTCCAGATAGAGACACACACCATACCTTCATAGAAACTTGAAAAACTTTCCACAAAATAAGCAGTCATTGAAGTACGTTTTCTTTTCATCCCATGACTATTCATATAAATCATTTTGTCAGTTGTATGAAATCTTGTAAGTCTAAAGAGAGGGATAGAAGCCTGGCATCAACCCCATCTATAGTAGGATAAATTGAAATTTGTATTTGTTTAACCTCAAGGATTTTATGTAAGAATTATCCCACAGGGTATTATTGTTTATATAGTGCCCTATCTGGTACTCCTTACATGGTATTAAAGTGTCTTTTTGGCCCTGAGCTGCAATGTTTTATATGTTTTACTCTCTGTTAAACCTTTCACTTTACTTTTAATTCTTGTCTAGCTGTCTTAACTTCTTTCACTTTACTTTTAAGTTTTAATCTTTCATGTGACATTAATCCTTTGGACAAGTCTCACAAGTCTAGAAATGTGACACAGTGGTCTTATGAAAATTTTAATAATACAGTAATGCAATCAGTAGAAGGTCAGTCATTTAAGGATTTCTGATACTCTTGAGAACCAGTAGACTCAGAAACTGATAACAGACTCTTATGCTATGACTTGATTTGCATTATCCAAGTGTTTTAGAAGTTTTCATTGCATAAGAAAGAGGAGATTGGAGGTGACTTGTGTGTTACCATACTCAGGGGAGCTTTCTTGATGTCCAGGGACCTTCATCCTAAAGGGGCCATGCTTTGGAGTGAAACTATTCAAGGCTTTCCTCTTCAAGATGGAATTCTCACTGCTGCTTTTTGTAAATTTCACATACTACTGCGTTCTGAATGCTTTTGCCCAATAATAGTGTTCTGGTGTTTATACTTGTGTTAATATGTAACCAAATGATGTGTGGTACTTGTTACTGTTGCAGATATTTGGCCAAACTGTTTTCACTAAAGACCCCTTTTTAAGGGTTCTGTGAAGGCTAGGGTGAGAATTACACTTGTTTTCACTTCATGTTATCATTGCAAGGTCTTATATTAAAATGCCAGGATTTTGTTGTACCTATTTTAAATACTAAATGCTAAAACAAAACCTTTTGATTTTAAAATTTTCAGGATTTTTTCCTTTACCTATTTTAAATACCAAGTACAGTACTAGAACACATTCTTTTGATGACTGGGTGTCATGCTCTTAATGCCATGCTTGTGTCAGAGATTTCATAAACCTTATTTTGTACTTCATACTCTGTTCTTAGAGGCTTACTTTTGGGTATGGTAGTATTTGTTTGTAAATTTCTTTAAAAAAAAATCTTGTATGAGTAAAGTAAAATGACACTGATGAAAAGAAATTTCATGCAGAAGAAGAAATGTATAGTTGTGTGTTTACTCATTACAATAGTCAGTTAAATATTCTTCTTTCACCTCCATTCTTGGACAAACATTTATTGTTAAGTGATATAAAAACTGTTTCATATCTTTTACAAGAAAAATAGCACATAGAATATATAATTATTTAAAAATTCTTTTATCTTATCTACAAACAGAATTCCTATCTTGAAAAGACAGTAAGTATTTAAGTATGTGGGAAGTACATCAGTTTTACTTTAATAATAAAAATATTTTTGAAGAGTTTGGAAGGCGTCATATATAGAGTATATTTGCTTGTTCTTATGCCTTTACAGAGTATCTGTGCTTGTTATTACACAAGATATACTTTTCCTCAGCTCTTTACATATAAAGACATATTAAGACCAATCAGAGCAGATTAAGGTTTCATTTTAATGTCCTAATATTTTACAGTTGCCACTGGCTTCCCATCTGGGCAGTACTATATGAAGACTCGACTTGAAGAAATCAAACTGACTGTTGGAGCTGGAGCAAAGGAAATAGATATTGTAATCAATAGGGAAATGGCCTTAACGGGGAACTGGAAAGGCAAGTGTAATTTTTCTTTTGGTCTTAGGTAGGAGCCTGATTACGTGTATTAGCTATAACATTATTACAGTACTTGAAATCTAACATTCCTCGGTATTACTTGAAATCTAACATTTCTCTGTTTTGGTAAGAAAAAAAATTTATTTTAATGTGATTAATTTACAATAGAGGGAATTCGTTCACTTGCATAGAGTTGATAGCCATGTAGTACATATAATCAGTATACTGTATAACAATCCTTTTATTCTCGGAAGTCAGACCTTGGGGAATGTGTAAAGTCCATACTGTGATTATTTGTTACTATTTTATTATATAATAATAAAAATAATAATAATTAAATGGAAATGTACTGAAATTTCTCTTGTAACTCTAAAACTGGCAATTTCATTACATGTATACATACCATTCCATGGTTCTTTAGTAATGGAATTTTGGAGTGACATATTTTACTAATAATAATAATAATAATAACAATAATAATAATAATAATAATAATAATGTTACTCTGGTCAGGTACTGCATATTATTATGTACAGTATACAGTACATCCCTGTATGAGAAAGAATTTGGTAAACTTTAACCATAAACAGTATTGCAGCTGAGATTTGATGTAATAGGGAGTTTACTGTATTGCTGTTTATTTCCCAAAACTAGTAGCCTTCTATCATTGGTATATAACATTCATGTTGTAGCCTTCTATCATTGGTATATAACATTCATGTTGTAGTGTGCTGAATTGCACTTGGAAGGTTTAGGTTTTATATCATTTCTAATATCTTTTCTGGTATTTCAGGCCTTTATGAAGAACTTAAAGCCATGCGAGAAGCCTGTGGGGATGCCCACATGAAAGCTATCCTTGCTGTCGGTGAATTAGGTTCTATGGCTAATGTATATAAAGCATCACTTGTTGCCATGATGGCGGGGTCAGATTTTATCAAAACGTCTACCGGCAAAGAAGGTGTGAATGCCATATTACCAGTTGGAGTTGTTATGTGCAGAGCTATCAGAGAATATCATCAGCGAACAGGATATATGGTAATACTTTATACTTATTATCTTGGAATGAAATTAATTTTTTGGTATTGCGAGGAAGATATAATCCCTAAAAGACTACAGTACTTGTCCATTAGTTGAATGTGCCCATACGACAAACAAACCCAATAGGCTTAGAAAAAGTCATGGAGAATTCTTACTTATAGATCAGTGGAGCATGGACCTAGTTTAGTGAGACCTTCCCTGGTTGATAGAATCCCCCATCTCTCCTTTTCCAACACTACTTTTCAGTAGTTTATCATCAGAATTGTAATTAGCCTTCAGTGAATTATCAAAAAGTAGTGGAAAATTGTATGTAGAATATTAAGTGACTTTGCAGGTCCTGATCCATTTTGCTTGATTTGTACCTTGCATAATATACTGTAGATTTTTTGCAGCATCATTTTTGCCCCCTTGCTTCCTGTTTGTTACTTCTCATTTAATAATTTGGTTCCTTCCCACCTTTTCGAACTTCATTCATTTTATCTTGCACTAATTTCCACTGAAGGACACATCCTTTTATGCCAGCCCTATGGCAGTCTAGGAAAGGTCTTACCCCTCTGGTTAATGCAGTTGCACTAGTTTATAATTCTTTTTGATTAGTCACTTCCTGCAATTATACGGCATTGCATTGATTATGTTTCTTACTTGCAACAATGAAGGTGCAGTACTTCATGTCCAGCTTGTCTGACTGGTTTGAAAAATCAGTTCTGTAATTGGACCATTTCATAACCTGTGTTGTTGTTGACTGGGGTGAACTTTCAGATTTTGTTCATTTTATTCCTGTATACAAAACATGTTAGAATTCTAGCTCTGAATATTACCTAAAATTCTAGCTCTAATGTCAAATTATTATTTTTTCTATATGCAAATTCATAGCTCATGCACTATTTATTAGGTGGGTTTCAAGCCTGCTGGTGGGATCCGTGCTGCAAAAGATGCTTTAAATTGGCTCATACTTATTAAAGAAGAACTTGGGGATGGTTGGTTAAACAACCATATGTTCAGGTGAGTAGAACTTTAAGTTGTTAGGATTTAATTGGTGTGTTTTGTTATATACATTACTTTTAACTTAGCATTTTTTCATAAGCCCATTAATCATTTATTGCAATCTTGTTCCAATCAACCTAAAAAGCCTTCACTCCTCATGCACAGACCTCTTAAGAAACCTCAGTTACTCATTCATTCATGCAACATAACAGTATCAGTATTATCAGTGCATCACTCTCCCAGGCTTCATCATAATATGTATATGATATTAATTATTGTAAATTCATATCTTTCAGTGTTATTTATGACTGTGTAATGACTGACTTATTTTTGTAGTGTATTTGTTAAGGGCCTACATTTTTCTTCACCTCACAAGTTACTGCATTTTTATTATATTTCTTTCTGCAAGCAATTTTCTAGTACTGTAATTTCATTATGTGAATTAATTTCCTGGGAGGGTATAGTCTTGCCTCCTTCCTGTTATTTTTTTTTCTTTTTGCTGGCAGTTTTGCTTGAAATAACATGTAATTCCTGCTTGTCAAGTTGTATTTCATCTCACGTTCTCTGTTAAAGTAACCAGTTACCTTTTATGCCTTTGCTGTGCTACATTTCATTGCTTTTATTTCTGCGTGTAATATTTTGTCATATATCACAACTTGGGAAATTTACAATATGTGAGTTTTGAATTAAATTTTAGTTTGTGAACCACAGTTTATTTATTAGTCGGGGAATTTATGAGTTATAGTGATACTGTGATGTAGTGACAGTGGTTACTGTGTTTTATCATTGCTTTTTTTGTATTTTTTTTGTCTATTATTTATCATGCCTCACCATATTCTTAAGGTTTCACTTGGTTGGGGTTGTAGCTCATTCATGTCTTCGCTTGATATGTACCCCCCAAACTCCAGTGTCATGTAGGGGTCAACAGGGCTTGCCTCAATGACATGCAATGTTTGTGAGGATGCCTGTGTAGATCAGTGATTCTACAAATGTGTCCTACAAACGATGTACTTTTATGACTTGGATGGACACTTCAGAGTCTTCTGCTTTTGGTCATATCACTGTGTTTTCAACACCCTTCACTTAGAGTTGGGTTGCTAGACAACCTGTCTGTGCCTCCTTCCCCTGCATAGACTCAAGTCCATATCCAGAGGACTTAACATCTTGGAAGTCTCAAATCAGATGGTTGTACTGCTCATCCTTTCAATCAAGGGAGGGATATTCTTTCTATGTCTTCCTTGAAAATAAACATTCTTGCTCCTATAGCCACAATCACTGCTAATCCCCAATGCAAAGTTTTGATACCAGTTGTCATTCCTCTAGTAGAAGTACTTCGTACCATCAGCAGGGTGATTTAAGTGACTTGTTCCTCTTAGTACTGGCATCCTTTATACTTCTTCCAAGAGGGCCCAGTTTGACGCACTGCAAGATGTGGTGTGTTTTTGGAGGAATCTGAAGAACTGCTAAAGATCTTTGCATGTTTTCATTTTCAAGATATGTCCTTTGCTCTTGTGCTTGACTGGCTGTGCGGGATTTTTCACGTTTGTGTTTAACTCTTTCAGGAGTCATCTGTGGCTAAAGTAAGGCCAGACAAAGCGGACTCTTCTGTGAAGCTATATGAATTTCCTTTGGCTAAATCAGTTGTAACTAATCTCAAGAAAGTGATCCTAAAGTTGAAAGGCTGTAATACTAGCTATGCTTATCATAATCTGACAGAAAACACCCATCACTTTTTGTTAGCTGACTGGTGACTGCACAAGTTTTACCTCATTCATGGGTGTTTTTCATTGGCACACCATCTATCCTTTGCCAGAGAATTCATAGCCAAAGATGCCGTGGCCCTTTATCACTGGACCCTAGATATGACAAGAGAGTATGTAAGGAAGTCTTGACTTTGTTGAACTGTTAGGATTTGGTCCTTGCTGGTGTGCTGTTGACTGAGTGCGCTCCATTTCAGGAGGGTGTTGCCATACTTCTGACCATTTGAATCTTTACGTCTTTCCAGGAACCCCTGGTAAGGTAGTTGGGTGAGAAACTCATATCCACAGTTTATATCTGTGTAGAAGGTTTGTTGCAGATGAAGTCCCTCTCCCTACCTCTAATCATGTTTCCTCTGGTTGAAGGAGATATATACAAAGACATGGGGCCTTGAAGTTCTTTGGAACATATATTTCGTTTCATTTTTGAGGACAGATAATTATTTCTCGGTGGAAATAAAGAGGACCTTCAATGTTTTTTTAAAGTTATTCAGTTATTGTTCTTAAAGAGCTGCAATTTATGATATGATACAGTCTTTTATACAAGAAGAAACATATTGGTCCAGCCAATTGAGTTTAGCATTATGACAAGGTAGTTTTGTTATAAAACTGAATTGTAATAATGTTTTAAATATGTAATATTTTATATGTACTAAAAATGAGTGAACTTAGGCTACATGAAAGTGCGTAGCACTGATAAACTGTTTTCTTCCAGAATTGGAGCTTCAGGTCTGTTGGGTGACATCGAGAGACAGCTTTTCCATTACGTCTATGGTCGTTATGCTGCAGGATCAGAGCTTCCTATGGCTTAGAAATTCAGAGAAGCATTACTTCCTTCAATGCTGCAAGATTTGGTCCAGTATTGATAGCTAATTTTGGTTGCTTTAATGTTCTTTGGTTACTGTTGATAAATACAGCTGCACTGCCTTGTTATGATTACAGAAATCTCTCACAGTCTATATGTTTTCAAATGAGTATGGAAAATCCTTTTTGTTAGCGTAAGATTTTTTTTTTTCATCATCCACAGATATCTGGGGTATATCATGCAAGTCTGTACAAGAGACCTGTATTTGTAAGTGTGATGTAATGGCATGCAGTAAAATAATAAGCTTAATTCGAGTAAATTTTATCAGTACACATAAAGTTATATGACCAACAATTTTTGCTAGTTTTATGTACAGTAGAAAACAGACATGCTTTGTCTTGTATAGGTGAAATATATCCCTGGAAACTAAACTGTGATACTTCATTGGTACAGAGAAGGTAAGTCTTTTTGAAAAAGACTGCCTGTTTTGGTGCATTCCATTACTTATAAAGTACCTTTGTATTTTATATAAAACAAATTTGCTTTATGGTATATATAAAGTAGCTTTATATTTTATATAAAACAAGTTTGCTGTGTGGTACATGTAGAGCACATTTGCTCATCAACTTGTGAACACTAGAATACTTGGTAAACTGATGTAAATAGTTCACAATGTAGCTATCCAAGAAGTGGATATATCAGTCCGTTTTGAATTGAAAACTTTCAGAGTTTTTTACTTGATTATTAGTGTGCAAGAATGCAAGAATATAAATTGGAGTATATTACTATGGATAGGTATAATACTGGACAGTTTTGCATGTGAAATGAAATATCTCAAGTTTATGGACACTACTGTAGTTAACTTTGTCATGTTTAGAAGCAAACTTTTCTGAATAACGGGATTCTGAATACAAATTAGATCTGGCTCAGATGAGGAAAGCAGTTCATGAATTAATTGGCCTCATGGTATGGTATTTTATTTATATATCATACAATAGGTGCTTCCTTTCACTAGAGCATTGTACAAAAAAATCATTCAATATATGATCGTATGTTATCATTGGCAGGTATATAATGCTTCAGTTTGAAAATATATTCAATAAACTGTACAGTATAGGATATAGAACAAAATCATTTGCAAATCTTTACATGAGATGTTAAAATGATCTCATGATATACAAGACAGGTGTTGCAGCACATCTCAAAGTATCCTAATGGTGTGATAGTAACCTTTTTTTTTAATGTGATTTGTATCAGTAACACGTTAGCATTGGGGTTTTTTAATGAATTTATATAAGTTAAGTTCATCTGTATAATAATGGAACACGTTCCAAAAAATTTTCAATTGGTTTATAACCTAAGTTTATATATTCTTTCCAGTGTAGTAATATGTCTTCAATTAATGTGACAGCTAATTAATGTTCAGTGTTATCTTATATGCTTTGGTGCATTCAGTACTGTTTTAAAAAGATGTTTCAAGTTTTAATAGTGGTAGTAGTCTGAACTAAATTTATATTTACCAAGTGATATATATAAATAGCAGAATTGGTTGAAACCATGGAAAACTTTTCGTGTGAAAAAAACTTGTGAAAATTAGTATTCTAATTTACTTAAATATTGATAAATTCATGATCATATATGCAAACTCAGATTACAGTGGCTGTGTGCTGTGAAAGTTGCAAAAGAATATATGCCTCTAAAATTTGTAGCCTTGCCAAGGAGTAATAATGTAGTTCACATGGCAACAGAACTGGATCCAGCTTTAGGTCATCTTCCTTGGTTGGTCTTTGAGTATTTTAAAGCTATTGAAACAATTTTCAGTTAATCACTTTCTGTAAAAATCTGGAATAAGTGGGTTGTAAACCATTTTCCCATAAGGGGTACTACTTACAGTGTGCATTTGTGGCACATTGTAGATGGCATTAAAGCTTCTTTGCAGAATTCCTTCAATTACAATTGCATTGCTTTCTGTTTTTACTTTTCATTCATTCCCTTGGCTGTCTTAAAATGTTAACTGTACCTTGCTCCCTCTTCATTTTGCATGTGAGAACAAATCCTTCAGGTGAGTCATGTGGGTACAGCAATGTTACAAAGTGATCTTGTAAAACTACTTTATGATGATAAAGTAACCCAGCTTACAAACTCCCAATGAAATATTTTCCAACTGTTAGTAGTTCTGCTATTGGAACTGGAATGCAACGTTAGGAGCGACACAAAAACATCTATGTCATGGAAGAGGAGGAGGGAGCAACTTAAATGACCTGCTAGACCGAAGAGAGTTGTCCTGTCCAGAGACGAAAGAATTCACTTGGTTAAGGACACAGTCAGCCTGGTTAGAACACGGCAACCCCAACGATGCCTTTGTTTCTTTCTTGGGGCCCCACAAGGGCTTTGAGACCCATAGGATAATCTGAACTGGTAGCCACATTCTCTTATGCTAATTCGTTGTACCCACGAATGAGTTCCACAACTTCTGCTGACATAGTTTGAAGTTCTTAGTTGTCTGCATCAAGAGGGAGAGGACCTGCTTCCAGGCCAAGAGATTCTCAATCTGGCCTGTTAACTGAATCAGTGGCATCCTGTTCATCATTGTTCACTACTGGAGCATAAGAATGGTCAGGGGCTAACACTCTGGGTATACAGTAAACCCCTGGTATTCGCGTTCTCACGATTAGACTCACGATTCACGCGGGTTTCTATGGAACATATCTACCCATTATTTACAGAAAATTCGCCCATTCGTGGTATTTTTCACTGAGAAATATTCACTAATTACTGTATTTTCATATAATTTTCATGAATAAACACACTTTTTGTGATAAAACTATTAAAATACTCATCTATAAGCATTTTTACAGGGTTTTTCTTGTGTTTAAACTATCAAAATGGGCAGTTCTAAGTGTTTTTAGAGGGGTTTTAAGTATTCGCAGATTTTAGCTATTCACGGGGGTGGGTGGGATGCATCCCCCGCGAATACGGGGGTTCACTGTATATCATTCTAATGAAAGTTAAGGGACTCTGTCTTGATAGCGGTTCCAGCCACACGAACAAGAGCGTGGACTGTGTTAAAGGAGAGGATGGCCATGGCTGGTTCCACAACTATAAAAGGACTCTCATTACGTGGAGAATGGTCACGGCTGCGTGAATGAGGCCGTGAACTACTTGCCCTAAGAGAGGAACAATCCCGATCATGAAAACGCTCCCTCAGGTGTGATGTCGACTTCCTTACGACTGCCTTGTTGTCTTCTTAATGGCTGTGGTCTTAACCCTCATTTCTTGAGCAGGATGAGCAGAAGGTGAAATGACTGCGACTTTTTGAGAAGCCTGAACTGTAGATCTATGGCTCTTAGGGGAGACTTCTCTTGTAGAGTGCATTGCTGGACAAGAATCAGGAACTGGGCGATGCTCATCAGTAACTACGGTAGTAGATATACAGCTGTGAACCTTGACAGACACACGGCCATCTGTAATGGCAAGTAACTCTGGATGGGCAGCTGGAGACGAACCAGGAACAAACTTGGAGGCAACGATACGGCCGTGATTGGCCGACCGAGAATCAACTGTAGGAGATGGGTGGTATGTCTTGCCCCCAGACAAAGGAGAAATGGAGCGGGAATCCAAAGAGGGCCTGTGGATCTTGCGACGGGGCCACGAAATCCTTCTTCCTCCAATGCCTTCGTGGCATGGGACGAACAGATGACGAAGAAGATGAATGAGAAAAAGAAGACAAGGAAGATGGAGATCTACGACGTCTCTTCTTAGATTTCTTTGTATTGGAGCAGCTGAACTTCAGAAGTGCACTTTCAACTTTATCCATCAAGGCTTGAACCAAGGAGTTGGGAGGAGAAGATGTAGAAGGCCCAGGAACAGAAACCGATGGAGGGACACAGCCAATGAAGGAACGAGTGTAGGCCGAGGAAGTTGCAGCTGTAGAAATGCAAGCAGAAGTCACAGACACCATAGCTGTAGAGACTGACATGGTGGCAGACACTGGGAGATGGGAAACAAGAGGTGGGACAGCAGGCCCCCAAGGTGGGGCTCCACTGGTAGGCCCAGTGAAGACCAACACTCGGCTTCTATGCATCAATCCCAGAAACAACAGTACAAGGGGGACCTGCCTCCCTCCTCATGGGGTGTGGGGGGGGACAGAGGATGCTAAATCAATCATGAGATCTCCCGGACCCTTCCTCAAGCTATCTAGAGATGAAGCAAGAGAAGAACAAGGAGTAAAATCTTCTTGAGAAGAAGATGCAATGAGAGATAAATCTGGTGAAGGAGAGAAAGAACAAGAAGGAATGGTGGCATCTGACGCCATTGGAGACACATAGCCTTCCCATTTCGGAATAGCCGATTTCTTGTATTTCTTCTTACCATAACGCTTCCATTGCTCCAGAGACCAATCACGACACTCTGAATAGGGGTTACTTACATTGCAATCATTTGATCTGCATCTGCTAAAAGTTGAATGAGGATCAGTATCGAGAGACTAGATAACGAAAGCATGGGTTGTTACCTACCCCAGGACAGTTCCTTTGAGGCACAGCCTTTTTAGGTGATTCATGGGTTGCATCTCGAATGGAAATATACACTGATAATGACAATATATCACGGAAACACACAAAAACAGAATAAAAAAACCAGAACACCAAGGTGAAGAAAGAACAGGAAGTGTGTAAAAAACCGGCTTCTATGCTAGAAAGGGCAGTGTACATCTTGCCTGCGGACAGTTTGAGAGAGAACTGGTGAATCATGGCGTATACAGAGGGGGGAGAAGAGGTCAGGCTCTGCCTACTTTCTCTCCCCATTGGCTGATACACTCATGCCACCAAACCTTGTTCTATTTTTAAACCGGATCCAGCTGTGCTTTGAGATTTTCCCTATACATAAAGACCTATGGTTTGTTCCATGTATGAACAATGGGAAATTCAAAAACGGATTCAGATTGAAGGAAGGGTTGTTCACGGAAGGTTTAGTGGTGATAAATGAAGAGAGATGACAGCTACCACGATTCTGGAGGAATAATAATTTCAGGAGAGGAAAAATCAGCCATGAGAGACAAAGCTGTTGAACTCCAACAGAAACAGTCCTTATTGTGGATATGGTAGTAGGGTGCACAGTTCATGGGAATCCAGTCAAAATCTAGGAGGCAATCCCCAGCTAGAATCCTGGCAATAGGCAGCAGATCATGAAAGCAGCTGACTGGGAGCTGGACACAAGAGGGTGGTGATCGCCACAACCAAAGAGTGTAACTATTTGATTTTTGGACCTGACAACCTACAGCACAACAATACTGTACACCCATAATCTCTGGTAGGTTACCAGGGCACAAGAATGAAACCTTACAAAATATAAGTGGCTATAGTCAAGTTATGCAGTTTAACAAGACCACAGCTAAAAAGAAGCTTGAACACATGGTCACCAGAAGGAACTGGTCACAAAGCCAGTCAGCAGAGCTGTGCATAGTTCAGAAGAGAGCAAGGACTTTGCCTGGGCACAAGGAATTAGGGAAATTGCTCAAATGCAGAAGCCAAAACATGGCTAGTATATGGGTTGCCACAGGAAGGGAAAGGCGGCTGCAATTCTCTTCCTCTTAAACTCATGACAATGATAGATTTTGGTAGAATAAGCAGTCCAAAGGTGGTTTTGCTCAATTTGACAAGTTACAACATGAAATGAGATAGGTGGACTAAAGAGGATTGTTCCTCAGAGAGCTGAGTTGCAAGTTTGCATAAACAAGACAACTGTTGGAAAGTTGCCCTTAGATTCCCACTAATGTGTACAGATGTGGCATAGACATCAGCTGGAAGGCAAATGAAGATGTCATTTATTGATATATAACAAGGCTGGATCTCCTGTACCATTAGTTTTCATTCAACCTGCCAACGCCCAGGTTGAGAACACTACAGTCCCATGGAGGTATGACAAAAGAAAAGAAATGAGAACTTCTAAAGGTGCCCAGGCACTTTTCCCAATTCCCTTCTATAAATTTAATAGATTTGTGTTGAAAAGTATGCTCAAGTAGTTCTGGGTAGTGTGCTTCAATCATGGCTCTTCTAGGTCGATGCCTCCCATAACAATGAAAGTAAATAGGTTAAAGGCATCAGACTACACTGGTATTTGGGCAGTTAACTGATTATTACTTCTTTTGCAAAGTAGTTTCATTACTCCCAAGACAGAAATTGCAGAACAGTTTAACTTAAAAAGCCAGAGACAGAGAGCTTCTCGAAGTTGTTCAAACCATTTCTGGCACAGCATCAACTCCTTGCAACACTTTAGAAACTTCTAAGGCATATATATGTCTGCAAAAATTTGTGCTTACTGGGAAATGAAGGATGTGGTCACTGCATCTGAAATAAATAATTGTGGGCTTTGCCCAAGAAGTAGGCAACACGTTTAGGCTTACAAAATACTACACACAGACATGGTCTACTGGAGAAATACAGTAGCATACAGATAAATGTACAGTCACTCAAAAATGTTTTGCAACATGTTCCAGAAGTTTTCGTTCACCTAACAGTAATTTGTTCTTTTGATATTTACAAGGAAATGTAATTTTCTTATTCGATTTTGGTTATTAATCATACGGTTAACAATATAAAAAAAGAATGGTGAGTGAAAAATTCATATTACGAAAAATGACGAAACATTTTGAAAAATTTCACTTCAGATGATTGGGCAAAAGAGTCAAAGAATGGGCAAAAGAGTCAAAGAAGAAACTATATTTCGAATCCAGATAAAAGCTTATTGACTAATAAAATAATATTGAATAACCATCAATGAAATTATATATATATATAAAGAAAGAAAGAATTCAACCATTATCGTTGTCAAAAACAAAAAAGAAAAAATCTCATAACGTCATATGTTATCGTGTGACTCCACATTCAGGCAGGAAAAGTTTAAACTGTCTCGTCACTAAGCCGGACCACAATCATTAACTTGCATAAGACTAATGTTTCTATCGTAGATATTGCTCGGCAGCTTAGCGTAAATAAAACAACCATGTATAGAGGGATACACCAACAGAGAGAACGAGCAAACATGATAAATTCATTATAAAAACTGGAGGACAACCTCATTGTTGCACTACTGTTAAGTATCATCATCGGATGATCACTGAAGGAGCTCCGCCTAACTCCCCTGACTACCGATGTTGCTATAAAGAGAGAAGACATTACATGCTATCCCTTCAAGTTGCTGCTCAGACCATCCGTAACAGGCTGCATGAGACCAAGATATTATTTCATCATACTCCTGCCAAGAAACACTTCATATCAGCGAAACACAAAGAATAGAGGCTGGGGTTTGCGTTATAATATAATCCAGTGGCCGATGATTTCTGTAATGGTCATCTTTATGATGAGGAGACATTCTCCACTGATGAGCATGGTAGTCTTCTTCACTGCTGGCATTTAGCATTAGCTAAATTAATGTTGAACTTCTAGCTAATTTTAATTCTTTAGAAACTTAGATAATAAGAAATACAAAAGTAGGCATTATATGTTCAGTTAACTTCATAAGAGGCATCAAAATGATAGGCCTAAGTAGCAATGAAAGAAATGAGAAATTACACATGATAACGGCATTTTATATATATGTGTGTGCGCGCGATTATATTCTATGTATTACAAAAAGACGTGAAATCTGTTAGTCTAGTTCAGTATATTTTATATTAAGTTTCACTAGTTCACAATAGGTATAGGATTAGTCATTCAAAAATTTAATTAATAATAATGTGAAGCAAATCTTTACAAAAGTCGTATTTGTTGATGTTAATAAGACTAACAGTTCAACTTGTAACAGTCGTAGGCCTATGTCTACAAAGTTCACACATATGGAGATAAAACAACGATAGTGATGGCAGTTGGAGATGAAAATATTAAAACATAAGAACTGCGATGACCTCTGAGTATTATAGTAACTTCCTTTAATTAAGTAAAATATAACAACAGTAAGCAGTATCAGAAAAAGCCCTGCTTAAGGGAAACTGCAGCTAATTTCTCGGACCCACCACTAGTGTTCAGCTGTTTCACGCGCTTACAACTGAGTTGCCAAAAGCGCCAGAGTCGCTATTATAAGCTGTTGTCCGAAAAGTTTTGAAGTATGTTGCAAAACTTTTTTGAGTGATTGTACATGTGAACATTAATGACTGGTGATACTCACTTGCCTAGTGTCCCAAGTACTGTACTCTTTTCGAAGGCAAAGTTTGAAAGCCTGCCCTTTGAAGCATTAAGTAATAAGCTTTAATAAGGCTATGGTTTGTATTTTTGTGTAAATAAATACCTTGAGGGGCTTACAAACAAGTACAAATATCGCAAAAGATGATAGCTAAATGTTTTAATCACGTAGGATACTACTTTCATTAGCACAGCTGCCCTGTAAAAAGGAATGATAGATTAAACACTATAAAGGGGGGAAACATTTGTTTTATTTCCAAAGAGGGGAATGGGACAATTTTTGAATTTCATGAAACCTTGCTCAAATCTTAATTGATACCAACACACACTTATGATTCAAATTACAGATAACTCGAAAGTTACTGTTTTAACTTTAGCACAAATTTTAAGTTTAAAGTGAAATATGGACAATGAATACTTTGTTTAAATTATGGACTTGATCATATTCAATAACAAGAGCACTGGTATACTTTTTCATTTTGAAAATGAAACCCTTCACATTGAGGTCACCCAGACCTGTTCTGAAAATATATAAGAAATGGCCTTAAAATTAAAATAAATGGCCACATTAAATTATGATGAAATAAAGAAGATATATCCATGTGGAAAATAAAATCAACATTTGTGCATAAGGAACAATGATATAATTACTGTCTGATAAAAACAAGCTTAAAACTGCAGACTGCAATCCAAATACTTATATTTTTACATAAAGTATACATAAATGCAAAAATCTCTTGCAGACATCTGAGATAATTATATTTGTACAAGGATGTGCAACAACTTGCAGTCTGAGTATAAAGACCGCCACTAACGTTCAGTTATACCTGTGCAGTTATGCCTGCACAGTCGGCCAGTGCAGGCAAAACTGAATGTTAATGTGAACAACCTGCACAGATTAAGCATATGTATGTTTATTCTTGGTTATAAACCATACACAGTATGCAAGTCAGTTTTTTAATGAGAATAAATATTTATTATGGCAAAATAATGTAAAATATAAATAGGCCTATAATGCAACTATTCATGATTATGCATCATATATATAATTCACTTTAAAATGAGAACAAAATAATATTCTACTTCCTGATAACAAAAAAATAAAACTATTGGACTAGTATGTATGTTTGCACATTGCTCACATCATATGTAAGCCAGTTTGAAATGAATAGACTAACCAACACACAAATGAAACAAATTTGTAATAAGCATTTTAATGAAACAGAAAAACAATATTAGGGCTAAATATGTAAACTTTGAAATAAAAAACTAACAATTACTAACTTCGTTAACTCAATTATCTTGCCATGGAACTCTTCCTTCATTCATAAAATATTCAATGAACATTATGAAAGTCCTTGAGGCCAAATTTAAACTTTCAACAAATTCTCATAAGAGTACTAAATTGGTTTTTTTTAGCCACCCTTTCACTGGATGTCTTTCTTGGCAATTATGTTTTTTATATGCTATCAGCAAGCCAATTATAGACAGCATCATCTTTCGATGCCATGGCTGCTATGAAGGAATGAGGAAAAAAGACTGCATTGTTATTGGTGGAGGTTTGCCTGTCCAGGCCGACTGTGCAGGCATAACTGCACAGGTATAACTGAACGTTAGTGGTGGCCTTAATTCAATAGCTGAAGAATAATTAAATTGGACTTAATTTTACTTTAAATAATGATTAATCAGAAAGAACTGATGCCAATATGAAGTAATGGATATGCGCTGCCTGACAGTAACTTGGACAAAATAAAAAAAACTTTAAACATCATAAGTAGAAAAAATTAATAAGATTATTAAACAAATACAAGTATCTGACTAAAGAAATTTGTTATTATCTCACAGCCAATGCTACAGCTAGATATATGACTTTAATTTCTTCTGTTTTACCACAAGAAATTTTGTAGTTTATGATATGTTCTACATTACATACAATGCAAAAATGTTTTGAGAACCACGAGAACTATCCCATTTTGGCAACTGGAAAAATTCTGGCTTACGCTGAGTTACATTTATCCCTGTGCGACACACACATGCTAGACCCTCAAACTGCATTGCTCCTTCTTTCACATCAAGTGACAAAGTCCTCAAGTTGGGGAAATTTGGAAGGGTTCGTTGTAATAATATGTGTAACCTTCCTAAACTGACTTCTGAACAAAACTGAAGATGAAGGGTCCTAACAGTATTTGATGCAAGACACCCAAATTCTTCAACCATGTCTGCCTCATAGGATAATCCAAACATCTGAAAGACAAAAGAACATTTTTACTAACAAGTAAAATCCTTTACCCTAAAATCTCAATTTAACATTATCTCTTCACAGCAAGTTGATAAATGGCCCTCATCAATAAGCTTCCAATTTTAAGTTAAAATAAAAAATAAGTTTTAGGATATCAGATGGAAAAAGAATTATAAAAATAACTTAAATATGTAAAACAATCTTGATAACTACTGCAAAATACTCCTTTTTCCAAAAGTAAAAATAATTTAAATCTGATGAAAGAGGTATCATATACAACTTGGAAAGCTGACAGATTATACCTATTGTAATGATGCAGAGCAACTGTTCAATCTTTTAGACTATGGAAGCCAGATTTACGGTTCAAAATCAGACAGTATTAAAGACCTTGAAAACAATTCTAATGAACATCTCAGAATCTGCACTTGCGTATTCAAATCAAAAGTTGTCAAACAACCATATCTCTTCACCACAACTTACTAACAATTGCGTATTCAAATCAAAAGTTGTCAAACAACCACATCTCTTCACCACAACTTACTAACAATATGATAAAAGAGTTCAGAGGTCTGGTTAAACAAATCACTTATAACTAACTAACTAACTAACAATATGAAGCGCCAAAAAAATTCAAGCAAATGACCCCCCAACAAAAAAGCTTTTTAATCAAGGACATCCAACCTATAAACAATTTTCTGCCATGATTTTTGGGATCTGTGAATGTATACATAACATTTCTTCTAGTACTAGAACTCTCACTTCTCTGGATTACAAAGAAGTATGTGTACGCACTTGTAATACTTATCCAAAATTTATACATATACCCCTGAACATCATAAACAATGGATCATGAAGATGTAAAGACTCACACTTTGCAACTTGTACTGAAAGGCTTCAAATCTCCACTTAGTGTGGCATTAGCCACAACATCGTCTAATGAAACAAGCCAGTTCTCTGTACGAAAATACTGTGATGCCTATGTTTTTACAGAAGAAAAGTATGCAAAGTGGTCAGAAGTACAGATTAAAAATAAGCTAACATAGAAATCTGAAATAACACTGAAATCTGAAACTTTATGGGACTGAAAATTCTCTAGAAACCCTTAAAAAATTATTGCCCTAAAAATCCTTTTCACTTAACAGATTAAATTTTCATTCCTAAAATTTTAAGGAACCAGTAAAATTACTTGAATATTTTGGATCCTTGCTCATTAGTTACAGTATTAATGGAAATCATGCTGATAAGGCAGCCAAAGTTGCACCTATGACCAGATTAAATGCACCTACTCCTGACAATGATTTTTAGTGCTTTATCTCTAAAAACCTTCATCTTTAATGTATGGCAGGCATTGCTGAATAATGAATCTTACAATAAATCAAAACAGATTATACATACTGTTAGACTGAATCAGTCTTTACCCTTAAATAAAGAACGCAGCACGAAAGTTGTTTCATCCCATTTTTCAACTGGTCAAACTTGACAAATAACCTATGTGACCTACTCCATGAATGCAGAACATTTACCTTTACTGTAAATATATTTTATGAGACTTCCATTTTTCACCCAACATACTAAAGTTTTTAAGTTCTTGAAATAAATTTTATCAGAACCTTTACCCTTTTCAGTTTATCCAATTCTTAAAAGACTTATAGAAAGAATGAACACTTTATCCCAGCCATGTGGGAACTGAGAATGTTGACTTGATGTTCCAGTTCAACTATTTACTGATAACTTCTTGCAAGGTGGCTTTTTAACAAACAACTGTTATAACTCTATTCATAGTTCACCCCATTTAGAACTCACACCAAAAGAAATAGGAAAGATCTAAAACCATACAAATGATAAATGAATGATTTTAAAAATCCAAACACCTGTTTATTAAGTAAAGGGGTAATGGGTCAGGCAACCTAGACTGTCCCAGGACTGAAAAGTAAAGCTAAGGGGATGGAAAGAGTGGATCTTAACTCAAAAGGGAGCATATAAGAACTTAACTGTACAGAACTATGCATAGTACAATTTGTACTATGCAGAGTAATCAGGTAACTGGTCACATTTCTAGACTATCACAAGGCTGGATGAGAAACCCAATGGCCTCACCCAAGGCCTAAAGAAACTAGCAAGTGGAAAAAGAAAGGAAAATGGGAAGCAATAACCTGGCTTCTAAAAGGAAGAAGGGTTAATGAATCAGAAAAATCTTGAATCCATAAGAGGATTCCAAAGCTTAGCAACAGAACTACAAGTTATAACTACGGCAGGTTAAGCACACGAAAATGGAAAACTATGTGGGAAGACTACACATGGAATGAAAAACAAAACAAAAAATACATTCCAGTCCAAGGTCAAAGAGATGTTACATAGAACCTTTAGTGCCATCTACAGTGTACAGTGCAAATAACATTGTAGGCAATGTCATCCTTTTTATTTTTATTACAAAACAGCTGAAAAAAAACTCTGAACCACATTGCTAGAGTCTCATATGGCTTGCCTGAAGACTTTGAAGTGAAAACTAGGGCTAGGAAATGTTCTATGGGTTGGATGGCTAAGTAGGAAGCGACTAAATGGGATGGATGAAAAGTAAAAGGCAGATGGCAATTCATCTGGAACTAAAGTGACCCATTGCAAAGAACCTAAGGTAACATGTACAGTGTGGTATAAAGGGCTTACAACATGTGGTATTCCATTATGGGAGTTATGGCACCGTTGGGGACATAAAGCATGCAGAGCATGAATGAATAGGAAGGAAGAGAACTATATAATAAAACACACATAGAACCACTGAAATGGGTAATAAACCAAGACGTATGAAATGAAAGATGGCCATGTGAGGTCTCATGGCCTTATGTGCTCCTTCCAGTAACATATATGCCCTTTAGAAGTACTGTATACCATAAATCCTAAAATACTGAACAAAGCAGTTACTAAAACAAAAGCCTATACTTATTCTAATAACAGCAGAGTAGTTAAAAAACAACATGCGAACATAATGCCTAATGATGAGGGTGCATGAATGCACCCTAAACTATGGGAAACAAATTAAAAAAAAAAACATTCAGAGAAAAATATCATTGTAGTTATCATTGCGGCTGTACATGAGATGGTTGAAAACTGAGGGGAAAAATAATAAGAATAAACCAATGGTAAATAAATAATTGATAACAACAAAGATAACTGAAGTAAAAGAGAAGGTATTTCAGCCATTCTCATGACCTTCAGAGGTTTCCCATAGGAACAATCATTTCTTTTTAGCTTTGCAACTAGAATAAACTGCTTTCTCACTGAAAGCTAGCTGTTTAAGGGCAACATATAGACATGTCTTTCACTACACTAAAATTTAATATACAGTAAACAAGTACTGTATTCACAACATTTTGTTTTTAAAATAAGTAAAATGAGAGAGTATACCCCTATATATCATAGTGTATTTACCTCAAGGTTTGGTGCAGCATTCAGTATCTGAGATGCAATTTTTGCATAACAAGAATCCTGACTCTCATCACTTCCCGATGCTATGTCCCGCATGACAAAGGTATGGAGAGTGTTGCAAGGCTGAAGCAAAGTCCTGTCAAAATAATGTTTCAGTAAATTATAATGTAACATAGTTGTTAATCCAATGAATGGAATTTAACTACATATACTGTTTTGAAGATACTATCATATGTGTAATAAGAGTTAACCCAGCCGCCTTGATGTAAACCACCATCCTGTGATAAACAATATATTTACTGTAAGACACCCTAAAAATCTACATTTGCTTCTTCAGTTATAGATACTACTAATAATTGTAAGCAAAAAATAACAAATGACAGATCTTTTTATCAAACACGTTTATGTGGGTTGTTATAAAGACACTGACAATGCATAGGTTTAATAATGTAGGTTGGCATGAACAACAACAATGCTGTATTATGTCACAAGAATGTCAGAAATACTTGCTGTGATCAAGTACTTTCTAAAATGATATATAACTCACGGAATCCTTATTTCTTCAAAATAATAAGTAATATAATGCACTATAAAAATATATCTGGGAATGAGAGCAGGATTGTATCTTTCAAAATACTCAAAGAGTACTTCCCTGTCAAATCTTCAGCATTATTTCTGAATATTAAAACTACAAAGGCTGACAGTCAGTAAGTTCATTCCCAACATTAAATCAATCACTTTTCCTTCATTTGTCAGTGTCATTGTATGAATACATATTCATAACACAGGAAACATTTCAAGGTCTCAAAATACCTGTACTGCATTTGGCAAGAAGTTTAAAATCTCAATAGCCTAAGTACACATTCATGGAATATATACACCAATTGTAATCTATCCCATTCTTAAAGCTTGTAAAAATTACTTTCTAATCTTGGTTCTATCATAAATGGAATTGGAAGACAAAATGTAATCATTACAATCTGGACAGCAATAACTTTAAACAAACTGGTCTACCTTAAATCTTGGAACCTATAATATGTCTAGACTAGGTGCTTAACAGATTAAAATGATTACCTGTAACTTGTTGAAGCTTCATCACTGTCAAGCAATACCATGGACACGACCAAACGATAAAGTCTAGGGCACAAGTTGATGATTTGAAATAGTGTGTTAGAGTTCACTTGAGCATATTCATAACATAATTGAAGACTAGTAATACAACTTCCTTGTGCATGTAAGGTTGGTAATACAACCTTCGTAATATCTACACCAGGATGAGGTCTTAATGCTAGAGAGTCAAATGCAGAAATTTGAGACACCAATTCCTTTAACTTAGCACCAGCTTCCTCTAACCTTTTCTCATATATGGAATCACAATCAGCACCTTCAAAACTATCATCAACATGAATTCGAAGTTCTCTCAGGAATGGTGCTCTGCTAGCTAGGTTAGTCAATCGGCCATCAAGGATACCATTAGTTCGGCAACTGACACGAAGCGCAGTCACTTGAGCATTCACATCTAAAAATGGCTGGATAAGATTTTCTTTTTCATTGACATCACAATAAGCATCAATGCCACCAAGGCGCACTTCAGGGTAAAACACTGACACCATCTGAATAAAACGCTCTGTCTGTTTCCAATAAAGAATATCAATGTATTTCAGATGATAAAACGAGCGTCTTGGTTTTGTTCCGTTTTTCCAACACTGAATCACTTCTTCACTACTCATGCCATCAAAGAAGCAAAAAAACAATGCTTCATCACTCATAAATACCTGGGGTTGCATGAATGGAATGGCAAATTCTGATAGTAAGTGACAATGGCAACCGATAGTCATCATGAAGTCATTGCTTAATGCCCACTGGTTGACTTTCAAAACCTATTCCACAAAAAAGGGGAAAAATATATTATACAAGTGGCATGTAATACTTAATCAAATTAAGTTTAATAACTACTAACAAAGCAGCAGAATGTCTAATTCTTACCCTGAACTATTATGTTCTTGGCTGTAACAAAATAGTCTACTAACATAATAATACTGAATTTTTTGTAATCCTCCAGGAACTCCTTCCTTTCACAATATCAGCTATACAAACAAAATAGTATGCAAACATAACAGCATAAATCTAGTGTAAAACTTCAAGAACCCGTCTTTTACAGTAACAGCTATACACGTACAGTACTGTAACTAAATAACAGATCAAATCCAATGTGTCATATACTTTTTTCACTTATACTGCAGCATCCCTCAAGGAAGGTGTCTCCTTAGATGAGGTGATAGGTCTTTGAGGCAGATCTCCATGTAACCCCTTGCAATAAGAACCTAATCCAAAGGAGGATGACTCTAGCACATAGTGCACTAGCCACCATCTTTGTAAAAACATCTTGCTCTTCCCATGTACTCTAAAATTTTGCCACACCATTTAGTCATGCACCTTCTGGTCTCATGTCCCTCCCAAACCTCGAAACACTGATTCATAATTTTGACCACGCACATTTCTACATTTTTCACCATTCTAAAATGATGAGTTGGCTCAATAACCGTTTCAAACATTCTGAATTACCTTTACTAATACAATCTGATCTTCCACAAATCTGGCAGTTCCCCTATGATGATTTATTTCTTCTCTTATTCTGCCATCATTTGTACCATTCCCAACCCCCCCTCCCACGCCACAATACCTTCCATTCTTGCATCACACACTACTAACAATCATTATGCCATCTTTACCCTGGCGACCATCCTCTCACTCAAGTTTATACCTACTTCTCTTACCAAAGTTTTCAAAGACACCATTATCATCACCACTAATGCCACGTTATACAAAGAACCTCTGAAATTCCACCATGCAGGTCTTTCATCTTCCAATACCTCCACTCATCTCAAGTCTTCCTTCTCACATTCTTTACTCAAGTCAGTCTGGGGCTTCCAATTCTTCTTGTTTCCACAGGAGCCCAGATGAC
This sequence comes from Macrobrachium rosenbergii, assembly GCF_040412425.1. Lineage (NCBI taxonomy): Eukaryota > Metazoa > Arthropoda > Malacostraca > Decapoda > Palaemonidae > Macrobrachium > Macrobrachium rosenbergii. The sequence continues at coordinate 37,338,228 of NC_089789.1, forward strand.
ACTATCGCAAAAATTTTTCCTGAGGATTGTGTGAATGGCATGTACAAGCCATTTCCATCTCTCTGATTCTTAAAACCTATTCTCAAATTGACAAAATCCTTCAAATACAATAATTTCATACGAAGACATATTCGCATAACTACAATTTTGTCTGTAGTTTAAGTTGATTTCTAAATCTTATTCAACCTGCCCATTGTTTGATTAGCTTTTTTCTTTAATTCAGTATATGGCTACTTAAGAGATCCTGTACTGGTTATTTTTCATAAATATTCGAAAGCTTCAGCCTCATAAACCCTTTCCATCTGTAGGTATTTCATACCTTTGTGCATACTCTATCTTCATTAATTTTGTTGTTATTAATTTATTTTGAATCCCATCTCTTTCAATATATGAAGCATTCCATTAAGCAGGCTTTGTAAATCTTGTGTTTTGTTGCTGAAAACAGAATCCTCTACATAAAGTTTGTCAAGTTTCTATCATTACTCAACTCCAAACCTGCTCTTCCATTTCTGACCACTTTTTTTTTTTTTTATAATATCTGAGAAGGACAAACATCAAATTCACTTGACAAGACCTTATCAACACTGACTTTGAATCTACTGTGTGTGTCCATAGATATTTTCCATTAGCTTTGCAGATTTAACAGGAATGCCATAGCAATACAACACCTCCCATTATAATGGTCTGTGGGAACTACCAAATTCTTTATTGTAATCAATAAAAGCGATCAGATTTTTAAGTTCCATGCACTGTTGCAAAGAATGTTTTCAAACATAAATATTTGATCTGCGAAACTCCTGCCTTATCTAAAACCAGCTTGTTCATCTCTAGGAATTTCATACAATTCTTTCTCCAGCCCACTGCAAATAGGCATTCTGAATATTTCCATTACAACTGACGCTAGAGTAATGCCTCTACAGTTACCACATTCAGTCAAGTAGCGTTTATTTGGTATCTCTGCTATGAATTCCACTTCCCAATCATCAGGCTTTGCTTCTTCATTCCATATTCTGCAAAACAGTTTAGTTAGTATACAAGGAGTCATTTCAGTTTCAGCTAGAATAATCTCAGCCATGATATCATCATAACCTGTTTTCCATCTCGTAAGTGTCTTTTATGATCGTTTTGAATTCAAAAGCTGGGAGGTCATTCATAATACATTCAGGTCATCTTCAGCTTCTGATACAATCAATCAAATTATCCCCTTAATATCTCTTATTTATTAAGTTATAAAAATATTTGGTCCAATACTGTCTTCCTTCTTCTTCTGTGACTTCTTTTGACATTTAATATCATCTATATCTTTCCAACCATATTTATTTCAATATTTCTATGGATGGACTATGCAATGCCCATGCCACTCCCTGAATACAAGGCACTGTCAACATCATCAGTCTGTCCAAATAGTCTCTCTCCTCTTCTTGATCTTTGTTTAACTTCACTATCTAGTCTTGAGTACTTACCACATTCTACTATGATTACTCATCTCTTGCCTGAAATTTGTCCACTTGTACCTTTTTGCAAAATCTGAATTACATTTTCCAAATACTGGATTGGCCAATAGAAAAAGAAAACAGCAGAACCCTTGAAAAGTTTAAAGACAGTCAAAACAAAATAAAAATCACAAAGATAACAATTTTTTTTCAAACTCTTGCTAAAAACTGTACAACTACTACAAACAGTCAGTATTTCAGTTTTTCAAAATTATGTGTATGCATAACCTTTTAAATGTAATACATTTTTTTAATTTAAAATCTTCCATTCTTAAGAGTACAAAAGGCATCTACTTTATATCAAAAAAGAAAAACTACAGTAGCTGAAGGCAATCTTTAACTTTTAACATTATAAGAAATAGATATTCTGCATTCATCACTGTCATTCTTATTTTTTAATACAGTGTTTTCTTTACAACCTATACAGTGCTGTAACTACTGCGGATAAGAGCAAAAATGAGTGAAACTCAATTGTTAGAATCTCGCCATAATAACCAAAAATACTGTATATTTGTTAATATTTTATATAATAAAAATCAACTTAGCATCCTGCAATCCAATAAAATTTTCCTGATTTACTGATAGGGAAAAAATGACTAAACAAAAGACATGTGAGAGAAAATTAGACTGTAAAATCTAAAAACTTATTAGGTATCATCCTTTGCGCAAGTCACAAGAAATCTATCAAACGGCATTAAGAGGTTTTATCCCGCTGTTTGAGGATAAGCTTACCTGTAAATGTGGTGACTGCTGGACAAGTGCTGTGAGGACAGGTTTTATCCCAAGAGCATCATAGGTCACAAACAGCTTCTGAACTGGGAAGGGACCCAACTGACTGATAACTTGTGACAAGTCAAAACACCATTCCCTGGAAGAGTGCTATTAATTAGCACATGACACATATAATGGTATCTAATTTTCAGTAGGTATTACATTTTAGTCCTTCAGGTTATTATTATTATTATTATTATTATTATTATTATTAGTAGTAGTAGTAGGTCTTTCTCCTCTAGATCGAGAACGGGATATACTGTATATAGGGTCCAGAATATTCAATGGTATTCTTGTTGATTTTATAAAATCAACAAGAATACCATTGAATATTATTGTGGACCTGATATACAGCATTATTATTATTAATATTATTATATTATTATTATTCTTATTATTCATAAACAGTTTAACTATACAGCAAGTTACCATTCTTAACTATCATAGGAATAACATCACAATCCAGAAAGAATCTGGTTATTTTAATGAGATATGATTTCAGTATATTTAATAAAGATGTCAGTCATATTTGTTCTTATACTACGTGTATATATTTTGAATATATAACTTTAATATATACTTAATTTTTGTTGGTTCTATCTAATATCATTCTTCATTTTTTACTTTTATACTTTACCACTGAATTTTACTAGTATATCATCATTCACCTATTCATTATCAATATCATCAATTTATATATTTCGCCTTCATTACGGCGCTGAATAATCCTGATGGGCTCCGATGCTTGGTCTCAAGACCTAAATTTCATAATTAATCAATCAATCAATCAATAGCTGGTTTAATCTGTTTAAATTTATTATTGTCACATTCCCTGTCCTGCAATAACTGCTATTTACTGACGAGATAGTAGCAAAGCACTGACAGAAAGGGCCTTATCTGATCTATTTACAGTGATTGCAGCTATGGCTGCATTACCAGTATCATTTCCTTAATGCCTACGTGAGCTAGAACCCAGCATATTTCGATATATATTTATACCATGCCCATATGTGGTATGAAAACTTAATTTGTTATGGATTTTTGGGTCAATAATTATGAAGGCCTTCTAAATATAGCCGTTCTACAGTGGCTGAAAATTATAAATTTCTGCTGTGGAATGTTTTTGATAACTGTAACTACTGGTCATACTGCGCACAAATCTGGTGTGAAAACAGATGCATTATTAGGTATTGAAATCAAGCTTGCTTTAGTAGAAGATATTGGACTGCAGCAAATCCTAACCAGACAAAGGTTTCGCTTTTGCGTATACACTGCATAATCTGGAACTTTATGTCTGATAGAGGTCCCTTGACATTTATTGACTAAAAAATTCTGTTACCTCTCACAAGGAATGGTGATGGATGACTTAATAAAAATTTCTCTTTGAATGAAAAGCTCTTTAGGTGGCAAGTCATTTGCCTGAATCTTTATTGGACTTCCTATGATTAATAAGTCTCGCTTTCGAGGGGAGGTACTTCACATACAACTTGTACAGATTTGTTTTGAAAGACTTGAATGCTCAAATGGAGATTCTGAGTAACACAAAAGTGAAGTAACATAAGCAACAAAATATGCTTGAGGTAAAATATGACAAGATATAAAAAAATAACTGTCTTTTAATTTCACTCACCTGGCAATCTGAAATCTATTGCCAATTTCAATTCTTGTATCAACACACAGGCGAAGTAACAAAAATAAAACATATTCTTCTTCTGTAGCTGAGGTCCAGCTCAACCGTTCTATAGCATCAATTATCCTACAACGCAATGCAGAATCCAAACTTCCCAATGTGCTATTGTTCCACCACCAATCACGGAATTTTTTCATTTCTTTCTGTAAACACATGAAAAAACATATGAAGGCTGTGATATGCATAGTGATACACTCTAAATGTTCTGAAACTAAGGCTCATATCCTCCATCTATGTTATTTTTGCTTCAATTTCCTTTTTCATAATTCAATTCACCTTTCTTAAAATTGAATTTAACATTTATTAAAAGTTACTTATCTTCCTACACGTAGCCATTAAGATTTTATGGGATGGACAACTTTTTTTTTTCAATGAAATATGAAAGCTATTGCACTCTCAAGCCTGAAAAGTTCATTATGGTACCAGGGTGATTTACCTAGGCCTTCAAAGATAAAATACTTTTAGTCTGTACTTGTGTACAACTTTAATAGCCACTTTTCCAAAAAATAGTTACTCTATGAAAAGAAACCCACTATCAGTGTACAATATTCTCACACTCCGAGTTCAACCTTTGAGGTATAGAGAAATAACTTTGCTATTATGTTCAAGGAATGGACTTTACCCTCTCATATGCTGTGTTTCTAAGCTATCCAAGTTATATTTTCTACAGGAAAATTAATACAGTACAATAAATATTCAGTACCTGATAACTCTGAAATGTGGATATCATGCACAAGCTATGCAATTTTGTGACAAAGTGTGTATAATCCATCTTGGCTTACTTAAAAGAAAATTCTGAATTTCCATTTCACAAGGCAAATAGCATGAAATTTCTTAAATATTTTGAGAATTTTCCCATAAACACCAAAACAACCCTCATGGCCAAGGAACCAACCACTAGATAGATATAGGACGTTTCTAGACCACACGAAAAGAATCTGATGCTAGATCCTTCTCCATATATGATCCCTTTCCCCTACACTGAATGATACCATATTCTTAATATAATCTCTTCTTTCCCATCTTATGGAGGCAATATACTGTACTCCACCTTTCACCCTCATTATAATACCCTTCCTCAAGTGTATTTATGAAGAGACTTAAATCATCTGCAGCCCTTTGTATCTACCATCAGGAGGTGTTTGCAGATGGAAATGATGCAAAAAAAATCAAAACTGAAAAGGGAACAGGCAGGTAAAAATGTTAATGATAATGAAGACTCAGAGATCCTGGATGACAAAAAAAAAAAAAAATAATGAAATAAAATCTGGAATTTAGGATAAAAATTTTTTCCCTTACTCAAAAAAGTCTTACTAATGACCTAGCCTCAGCATTAACTTATTGAAAATTAGTACAGGTATTCACACTTACCCAGGGAGGTTGTGGTATAGGCATCGAAGCTTCAGTGTATAACTGGGTTCTATCCACAGCCTTTTTATTTTTTTTCTTTCTCTGTGGTAGTTCATACTGCCATATGATGACTGGATCCCACCTACAGTCACAAGAAAAAACAAGAAAATAAGTAAGGAACATACTGTGAAAATGAACACAATAAAGCTAAAATCAATACATGTATGCTTCACTGAATAATGACAAAAAATATATAATTTTCCATGTTCTACGAAAAGACTTTCACAAAGCCTTAACCTTCCATTTAGCGGCAAAATATCTAAGAGAATTACAGTTAAAGAGGTTAAAGGAGCAGCTATAAGTCCCAAGTAGCAGCCCCATAGTAAGAAAATCCATACCAACATCCTTGATTATTTCGTTCTCCCATCATGGAAGCAAATGTCAATCGCTGAGGTAATGCTTTCAAGGACTTTGATATCTAGGGAATCACATCACTGGAATGTCCATTAAATGCCTTCCCCAACTTTAATCTACATGACATTACGCCAGTGGTCCAGAAACAAATATGGCCGTATGTCCTGTCCTGTAAAAACCTGAAGTACCATGAAGAAACCAAGGCAAGAGAAACTTTCCATGCAAATACCAATTGTATTCTTCATTAACCAGTATCCGAAAGCACGATCCTTAAGATTTATGATTTCTTATTTTTCACATAAGCCACTTTATTCTATGAAAGTTTGACCAGCAAGTTTATGAACTAATTGATTTGTTCTGCAAGCATGGAAACTCCACTTAAACTTAAACCAATACCAGTATGTATGCAATATGGGCCTTTTCACTTATGTACCTTCTAATTAGTTCAACTGTATTCTGATGGGTGCCTTTCTCATGCAACTGTGAAAGGCATTTACACTGCTGACCTCTACTTTCTGTATCCTTAAGGAAATACTTAAAAAAAAAGGCCATATAACAGAATAAACCAATCTTTATACAGGGCACCATGAAGGTCGTCTTATGTGCTAGAGAGAAATCAAATACAATGCTTAATCGCATCTCATCAGTGTTAAACGTTCGTAAAATGATAGGTTTGTTCACTGTACTGTCCGTACACACTTTGAATTGGAATAACTAGGACAAGAATGCCTTAATTTACTAGTAAGACTACAGAGCTCCAAAAACAATGCTTGTTCAACATTTAAAGAGATAGAGAAAAAAAAAAATTGTCAATTCTTCAAACATTTTAGTATTAACATTATATTTTTAAATATCATATACTCATACCTCTAGATTACATGTAATTATACTTACCTATAATGGTTGCATTCATAATAATCTTCATATATAAGGCTCCGGGCAACAAATGTAGCAGCTAAAGATGAAAGACATGGTGGACGATGGTATGAGGGCACAACATTATTTGCATCTTGTGCAACTAAGGAAGTCATTTTTCTACATCTGGTTAAATATAGATTATCCTGGAAAATAGATAATTCTTAGTCAACTTTCTAGCACATGAGCATCAAAGATTCAAATATGCAAGTTTCTACACAAGTACATAAATGAGAAATCTAACTTAAGAGTAACTTGACAGATCAATGGTCAGAGTATGCACAGAACTTTCTTCAAAAATGGATTACCATAACTCCATTCATCACGACAAAAAAACTGACTATGCCTCAAAACTACAGGTAAATAAATATTATTAAAGGGCTTGCAACTGTGGGACTAGACAAGGATTTATGCAAACCTGAATTAATGAGAATATTTTAAAATTACCTGGGTGCAAATATTCTATATAGGCCTGTGACATATTAAGTTGGGTCAAAGAATAACATACCAGACATAGGCTATATGATGAGGGTACTGTATACAGATGGTACCTTTGGCTAAATAAATCAGATCTGCTCTGTAATTTCAGACTAACTGCAACTACTGCGAAAACTCAGTAAGTTGAATCTATTTCAAGCTAGCCCTATTTTGGTAAACAATACTTTACCTTATTAAGATTACACAACAGGACAATAAACCTCCAGATAGCTTAATCTACAATTCTTGTACTTCTTAAAATCTTTTACAATATTGCTAAATAACTCCTTAGGACTATTAGCCTACAACTGCAAGCAAGCTAGGTAACCAGATGCATGGCAGTAATAGTGATGAGTGAACCTCCTGTAGACACTATTAGTTAGTTAACTGAAAAATCCAACTTTAATATTCAGACTTTCAAAAGACACAAGACATCCTTAAGAACAGATGTGCAAAGAATAGCACACAAATCCATCCTACATTAAATTAGGATGTATCCCTATAAATACTAATGACACATTTCACATGCAAGGTTAAATGGGTCTTCAGTCCACACTAGCGGATAAGGTTAACTTGGGATGATTAGGTTAGGATCTATCCCAGTAATTACCATAAAGTCACCGGCTTGCCTATCTAATCTGTTGATTACGTAGCTGTTGCCAGCTACTAGGCCACAGCCAAGTTTTAACTGAAATAAATAGAGAGGTATAATACTACATAGCAGATAAGACCAAAAACTTTCTTCTTAGTAGACTTATGTTAATATTACTTCTACTCACAAACAAGCAGAAAATGAAACCTAAGGCTAAATGCTTAGAGAAATACAGTATTCAGCCTTTTAAATTTTACAAGGCCTACACACACACAAAAATTTGTTTCATAAATTTTAGGGTAGGCTTAGGTTGCTATTGACAACAGAGCAGGGAAGCTTTACCTAGCCTAATCTGAAAAACCCCTTAGCTTCCTAACCTCAAGCAGATATGGCAGTAAAATTTTACTTTAAACCATTATCACATCTTGGACTTGAATACATCAAATTCCTGTACTTTAATGGGTGCTTTGAACTTTTCTGGTGTTCGTTTCTTTCGCAAAAAACCTGGGTAGCTTCCAGAATGACAAGGGCAAGCCCTAACGCTACCTCCATGTGAAGGCTTAGCCTAGTCCATGTTTCCGATGTTCAACGTTACTTGTTCGGGTCCATGGGTGGGGGGACAAAAGCCCCCTGGCCAGGTCAATGCAAGGCACCCCAAGTCAGGTTAGGCAGGTAAGGTCAGGTTGCAGCTGGACATGGCATTCTAGTAAAAAAAAAAAAAAAAAAAAAAGTTAGTTTTTTCATTGGCGGAACCTGTGTCCGTCGTTCGCAACTGGCTCCAAAGACCTAACCAACTACATCTAACCTAACATGACCTAGGGTACAAGGTTCTTAGCATGATGCTGCATGGCTGGTTTGTCATTTGTGAGAAACGAACGATAGAAACGTCGGTAAAATTTTATAAGTTGCCAATAAGACTCCAGCCAGCCATTTTTGAACGAAAAACCATTTTGGGTTTTTCATGCAAAAATGACTAGGAAATGGTAGTGCACTAAAAGAACCTTAAGATACCAATATAACTCAAACTACGGGTGTTTACTGGTTACAGTTTTGCCATACTAGCTATGGAGGAGGGGGGCCGGTATTCTTACCTTATACGCCGTAATTTTATTAATTTTTTTATTTATCATTTGCACATAGTGTTTATGGGGTTCAAAATAACGAAAATGAAGAGCTCTTTTCAAAAACGTAGGTAACAATTTCATAGCGTGTATTGGCAACATATAAAATAATACCGAAACGTTCAATGCACACGTTAAAACACGGGAAAAGTATATTTCAAACTACAATAATGGTTAAAAGTAAAATAATACCCTTACTAGAAAATTCCATTAGCGACTGGATGAAAGGAAAGCTAACCAGCCCAGGTCCGCAATCCGCCTATGCCAGAGCGAGTAGGCGTAGTACATACCAGCCTTACACAACATCCAAGGCCAATGACAATTACCTAACGGCCATGGAACCAAGACACTGGCCTGGGTATCGACACCGTTACGTCAAGGGGAAAGAATTCCTTCGGGTTTAAGATGTGACAAAACCGTAACCGAAAAAATGTGCGATACCCCGGACGCAGTTGTCATGACAAACGGGCCTCACAAAGCAGGCCAAAACCCATCAACAAAATACAGCAATTTACACCCGTTTTTCCGATTTGTCTTTGCCAGATACCGCGCCTCACGTATACAAATGAATCTGTTACGTATGATCCTGAATACGTGCATCAAAGCAATACTTACTTTTCAAGATAAGTCAACAAATACTACAAGATATATCGAGCTCGGTCCTACTCTTCCCACTCTTTAAGCCTTGGTTTTGAAAACATTAGTCCGAATGTAGTGAAATAATTACTTAGGCTTCATATTTTAGTTTGAGAGGATAATTACGCATTATTAAGAACAAAAATATTATATTAAATTATCTAAAATCATTTTATTCAAACAAAAAGCATACTGGAATTGATATATTAAACAAAGAGAGAATATTTTAACGGATTCAAGTCAATATTATTAGATTCGGATGAGAGTGCAACTAAACCTTGGCAATTACGTCACCGAATGTTGCTCTCGATGGCTAAGGCCCCAAGAACTTTGCCGTTTCCGTTTGTTACACGTCCCTAAAGCATTATTTTGAATTTATTGGTACCCATAAATACATCTGATCATTGTTTTACTCAGGAGAGTAAAGTAGCCGTATCGAATTAGTTGCAATTTCGTTTGTGTAACAGAACACATATCGCTGCAAGTTTAGTCGCGTATCGAGTGAGCCAACATCTAATTTTGATGTGCCGATGTTGTTCTTGATACAACAATTGTTTTTCAGCAAGTGGTGGCATTCTTCGTTTATGTGAAGAAATAAATCGAGATGAATTTACGGGTCCCACGAAGCACTCTCGGTGGGGGGCCACCAGATAAGAACACTAGGCTACTGTAAATGATAAGAATTGTGATTCAACTAAGAAAAAAAAGTATAAAAATATAATGGAACAGTATCTCAAGAAAGGAAGAAACATTTGTTATTTAAAAAGAAGGTTGAAATATGAAAATGAAGATACAGAGGACGTTGATTGGGTGGTTGGTACTTGCAAAGGACAGAAAACATCTTGCTCAGTCGTGTTTCTACCATTACGGCAAACGTTGAATAAAGCTGCATAAGAGGGCAGTTCAAAACTCCAAAATGGAAGTAGAGCAAATATGCTAACGCGAATCAGGAAAATTGTCTTACTAATCTACTGCATATAGCTGCATTGCCGTGGCAAATAAACTAAAGACAAAAAATAGATTAAGGAAACAAATATATAAATAAACAATACTCGTCTAAACAGTAAAGTTTGTACGTATAGTTAAAAGGGATCGCATATCCGGTGTTGACAGGTGTCGATGACCAAAATTGGTTGCAACGTTACATTACGTAAATATCCGTTATTGTAACGTTATTTTATGACGCCAAATCAATCATTCAATAGGTCTTAGCTTTTTCTTTTAGACCCAAGGTTTCCACGCTCATTTTAAGTTAACTGTAATAATATTCTTTGCCTTTCTCTAATAAAAAAAAAGTTGATTGATCGGTTATGCCACTGAGTCTGATCCTGATTTTCTTACTATTCACCAAATAAAGGTTTCTGGTGCCTACTGGTTTTCCCCTGCCTTCTGAATCCCCTGAGTTTATCAAAGTTTTCATCAAGAAGCATGATTATCTCCTTAAAAGGTTGGGCCATTGAATTGTTATTTCCAGTGACATTCTCTTATATACTTACACTTACGCACGCACTGTACTGTAATGTGATCTCCAAGAAATGCTAGATACCGTTAACACATAATTCTGAACATACGTTGGGTTATTAATTTCATTCCAAAAATGTTTTCTGAAAACTGGAAAGGTAGTGCTTTCTGGATCCACCCCCTGAGGAAAAAATGACGAGTACACACACATAATATAATATATATATATATATATATATATATATATATATATATATATATATATATATATATATATATATATATATATTATATATATATATATATATATATATATATATATATATATATATATATATATATATATATATATATATATAAGATAAAGGTGAATGGTGTAGTGTGTGTGTGAGTAGGGGCTTGATGTGCTCTACTAATAAATTTCTTTATAGCTGTATGAAGTGGCTAATGTTGTAGATTTTTTGCCACGGGATTCATCCACAATTCAGCATACAACGTATGAATGTGGATATTGTTTAGATAACCGTTGTCTTGTTTTCTTCCTCTGAGCCTTCCCCGGTGTCAGCGATATTTTGAAAACATCTTTGCAGAATTACCATACCTTACCTCTTGGGTCGTCTTTAGGCAAGAGCCGTGTTGGCATAAGGCCAGTCTGGAAACAAACTAACCACCACTGTAACATCCAGTAAAAACGAAATGCAGGTCTGTGGCAAAATGGCGATCATCTCTCTATGAAACACTTCCATTGGTCCTTACTAACGACCGCCCTTTTCAACATCCGTAGACGTTTGTGATTAAGCTGGCTTTGTTAGCACTGGCTCTTTCTCATAGAGCAGCCCGTATTGCATCTGCAGGGCCCAAGATCTACTCATACATAGACTCGAGGCAGCCTTCAGTGGACGTCATTGTAGACGATTCAGCACCAAAGATTCTTGACACTGTTCCCTCATGGGCCTGAGCTGCTAGGATGCTTTCTGCCTTCTACGTTTCGTCTCTTTCCACCTGGCTGTTTAGCTTCTTTAGCTTTACATGCAGACTCTTGTGTCTAGAAATGTCATTCAGTGTTCTCATTAAACTAATTCATAATAATAATAATAATAATAATAATAATAATAATAATAATAATTAGTGGACTAAAATATAAAATTTAGGCCAAGGCCAAGCGCCGGGACCCATGGGGTCATTCAGAGATGGACCTAATGTTGGAACAATTTTTGGGAGAGGACGGAAAGTAAGGTGGAAGAAAAAGAATATGAACGGAGGTGCAGTGGAAGAAATGAAATGGGTTGCAGCTAAGGGCAGAAAGGACGCTGTATAGAACTTTAAGTAGTGCCTACAGTGCACCGTATGATGCGCACTGACAGCACTACCCCCTACGGATAATAGGCTAATAATGTCTCATCCTTACATTCACTTCGATTTCCTCCATCCTATACCTAGGCCACATAGCAATCAAGAACATTTTGAAAACATCCAACTCGTTCTTGCTGTAGATCATGCTGGCCTTATGCCAGCACGGACTCTTGCCCCTGGAGCAGCCCTGCAAAGTTTTAGCTCGTAATCATTCCATAGGTCACCTTAGGCCCATGGAATTGTGACGAAGGTTCGTTGAAATATAGAGATATTTCTGTTATTTTGCTATCAAGGTATTCTAGGATGTGCAATCATCTCCTTTCTTCTGTATTTACTGAATCATCTGACCTTCCTCTGATTAAGTCTTAATCTCTTCGTAAGAAAATGATACATATTTGTGGTTAATATTTACATGATAATAACAGCTTCATTTTTCGGGAAGGGCAGGTTAACACATCGAAATGTAACATTGATAGAAATAAACAGAACATAAATATCCTAGCATGTATACTATTATAAAGAAAGACAGTTCAATAATCAAGCACAAAAGCAGTCATTCCAACAGTCAGTGGTGTAAGTGTTCAAGCCAACCACTTTTCAGTTCGATCACCTGCCTAATAAAATAATAGCGCCCTCGTGCCTGAGGGTCTGATGCTCAGCAGATGAAGGTTAATGGGGAACGACGAACAAGTCCTGGTTCTCTTGCCTGCTCAGGTTCGTGCTTGTACTTGTCGTTGTGCTTGTGCACTAATTATGTTACTTATGAACTAACCAAACATACACACACACACACATATATATATATATATATATAATCATCATATATAAAACCCCCTACACAATACGCCATTCATCTCTATCCTGCGTGCACTCCCTTCACAATACCTTTAAACACTATCGTAGGTAGAAAGACTTGCCTTCTACTTTATTTCTCAAGTTAGCTGGGGATTGTTTTGATACCTGTAACCAAGAGCTAGACGATGCTTTAGACCTTGCCTGCAACTCTTCTGTTCCGTATACTTTGTTACCGAAGCGTGTGGCCCCTCAAGGGTGGAACACTTGTCTGATACTTCTGGGTTTGATTTCATGCGGTTTAACCACCAAGTTATTCAGGCTTCCCAGGGCAAAGCTGGTTCCTTCTAGTCCTCCTTTTACTCGAAAGTCAACACAACATCTGGTCCACTAGATAATCCAGTAAAATCCTGGAGTAATTCGCTGACGGATTAGATCTAGTGTTTAGCTTCTTTATCATTTTATATTCGTTAATTTTCACCTTCTTCTTCAGACGTTCAGTGATGGAGCCGTTCCAAGGAAGGCAGGTACTCAAGTACTGCCAACTATAATGGTTGGTCGGTTAAGATTACGTTTTTTATGTCAGCACGAGTCCTTGTCTGAAGAAGGCCAAGTAGTTTGGTGTTGTTTAAGGGGTACAGGAGCGTAGTGTCGACCTGGACTCTGCCCAACCAACAGAGATTAAACAACAGCTTTATTGCATTGAGAGCTTTATTCATCTTTCATTTATTAAACACTGTACCTGATTTTTCTTTCAGTCGACTTACTGTTTTTTCCCATGTTACTGATGGTAGATCTAATGCGGGACTTGAGAATCTTCCGTCGTTGTTCTGGATATCTCTAAAGTATATGGCAACATCTGGCATAAGGCTCTATTATCCTTATGCCAATAGATTTATCATTACACCTCGTAAATATGAAGGAATGTCTTTTCGACCTAACCTACTTGTGCGTTATCACTTAAGACTTAACATCTGCTTTTCTGATTTCTGGTGACATTCTTTAGCTTTTTGTTCCCTCATCTCTTCTTTTCCTCCTTTAATCTGCCACTTCTATCTGTACTTTCGCTTTGTTCACTGCTTCACAATTATTCCCTCCTCCTCCATCTCACAGCCATCTTCAGTCGCTTCCAATAATCTCAAATCATTCTTGCCCTGTCTATTAAATCTGGCGTCAAGTACTTAATATATGTCTAGGAGTGGCCTAAGTTAGTAACATTCATCGCTCTCTGGACAGTTTCTGTGTAATCTCCTTTCCAATACTGTTCTGTTGATGAAAACGAAAGTAAACCTGAATTTATATAAAAAATTTTCGGTTCTCTCATACTTCAGTTATTGAACTCAGGTTGCTAAATCTGCCTTGAAAGAATGATGTTTTATATCAGTACCGGACATTTATTCACATTCATAAATAGTCTGGTTCAAAAACTTTATGGACAGATTAAAACGAAGGTGAAAAACGTCTATTTGAATAAAAGGGGAACTGAGGTTATATTTTGGATGGCATTTCTATATTTCAAGCGAAGTGATAACTGTAATTAAATAGAAATATTTTCTCCTACTTTTATTTATACCATTTAAGTAGCAATTTCGAAACAAGAATTTCTAAAAATATCTCCCTCTTACAGAAAAGCAGCCTCCCACTAAGGCTTGGGAGAGATTATCTTCTTTGACGAATGGCTCTCAGTTCTTGCAAAAGCGAGAAGCATTACTAAAGCCTCTCTGTTGGAAAAATGTATCGATAAGAATGTCGGGATTCAAGGCGAGGAGTTCGTTTTATTTTTGTCACGTTAGATTTTAAATGTCACACTAAAAATCTAAAATGTCAGGTACATGGAGGAATGTTTTCAAATTAAAGTACTTGTTTTCCTATACCATCATTACCGTCATGAACGTGTAATTATAACTCTCATTAGGGGAAAGAAAACTTGAGAAGGGCATCGTTATAACTTTCTGTTTCCAATGAAAATAGCTCAGTTTCTGTGTTCATTATTTTACATGGGCTGCCAATCCAAACTTTCATAAATAGGAAAATTTTCAGAATGAAATATTTCTTTTTTTTTTCCATTTCCATCCTAGACTGAAAATGATTTCTTCTTTCTCCTCGTTCTTCTGTTTAAAATTTCCACCACAGAGAAGGGAACTATTTATGTCACCTTCTGACCTAGACAGAAGTTAAGTCAATTTAGGACTCGAGATGTATAGGGAAATTTTTTCTTTTGATGTTTCAAGTGTATACTGTTATCATAATGCAAATACTGACATTAGTACGTCAATACCATCATTACTACGTGCAGTCGACAGCTATATCATTGTGTATATACCGAAATAGATATGTTTACGGTGACATTAGCATGTCAATAGGTTACTGACATCACCAGTATGTTAGCACTGACATCACCAGGCAATGATAAATATTAGCAAGAAAACACCAGTATTTATCTAAAAATACTCGCGTATGTAAAGCTGATATGAATACGCAAATATACATCGGTGTGTATTTATTGACGTCAAATATAAACAGGGTTGGAGCAAATGAAAAAGACCTTAGTACAACTGCGGTGCATAAACTTTTTTTTTATTTTATTTTATTTCTTCTCGTGCAACAACGGTAATGAAAATCATAACATAAAAACTATCAACACACTCATTACCTAGTATATAGTCTATATATAACCTCTATCATAAAGAGTTCCTTTCAAGGAAAAAAAATATAAATAAATGTTTCAGTGGAAGTGTTTCCCCAGTGTTCTCAATCCAATCCTACTCTTTAGAAATCTATCATCGCTTGAACATTCAGGTTTCGACTTCCTCGCAGTATCGAGAGGAAGTGACGTCATTCGCTATAGAGTCGGTATAGCGTCTGCAAATGTCACTACCTAAAAGAATCCAGATGAGTGAATCGAAAGTCTCAGATGAAATTACTACAGACATCATCTGCATCTATGGTCCACGTCTCCTTTATATACAGTGCGACCGAACCAACGCGTTCTGTGTTTCCTATTTGGTGACAGATGCGTGTCTGTCTGTCTCAGGGCTCGATTTAGAATAGCCACTTCGACCTTGTTTGGAGCAACGTGCGCGAGCGACATGGTCAGAGACGCCTGACGACGCGCGCTCTGGTGACACCGCCCTTACCTAACCTACGGCTGCAAACATCTTTTTAAACAAGTAACATTTAAATAATTTATATGAACAGGCTATTCTCACTACTGCCACTAATAAACTCTCATCTTCATAACTATAAAGGTCGATACAGAATACATCTCTATACAAGTAACAGAGGGAGAAACAGGAAGACGAATACAGCTTCTGGGCTATTTTGTAGCTAAGACTGAAACTCCAGTGATTTAAGCCACCGGCAAACACTTGCAATTCGCGACAGAGAGGAACGCCAAAGACCAGCCTTTTTGCAACTGAAAAGGACGCCGAAAACCCGGATTTAGCACACTTACAAAAGATAGCCAGAGACTAGCATTTTCTACTAATAAAAAAGAAGAGCAAAGAATGGCTACTTTGTAACCAAGAGAACCACAGAGACTGGCCTCTACATCTGGGAAGAACACTGAAGGCTGACCTCTGTGTAACATAAGAGAACAAAGACTGACCTCCACATAACATAAAGAACGCCAAAGTCTGGCCTCTGCAGCATGAGAGAATGTCAAAGACTGGCCACTCTGTAACATAAAGTAAGGCTAAAAACTGGCCTCTGCAGAAGGAAAGAAAATGAATGCCAAAAACTGACTTTTTTGCAACAGAAAACCACAACTAATGCTGGCCTGTTGTAATAGAAAAGAATGCCAAAGACTGGCCTTTACCACAGAAAAGAATGCCGAAGACTAGCCTTTACCACAGAAAAGAATGCCAAAGACTGGCCTTTACCACAGAAAAGAACGCCATAGATTGGCCTTTACCACAGAAAAGAATGCCAAAGATTGGCCTTTACCACAGAAAAGAATGCCAGACTGGCCTTTACCACAGAAAAAAATGCCAAAGACTGACCTTTACCACCCAAAAGAATGCCAAAGATTGACCTTTACCACAGAAAAGAATGCCAAAGATTGGCCTTTACCACAGAAAAGAATGCAAAAGATTGGCCTTTACCACAGAAAAGAATGCCAAAGACTGGCCTTTACCACAGAAAAGAATGCCAATGACTGGCCTTAAGCTTTGCAACGAACAGAATGACACAGAAAAGAACGCCACTGACCTATGTTAGCACAGGAACGAATGCCAAAGACTTGCCTCTATGCAACTGAAAAGAATGCCAAAGACTGACCTTAAGCACAGAAAAGAACGCCAAAGACTGACCTTAAACACAGAAAAGAACGCCAAAGACTGACCTTAAGCACAGAAAAGAATGCCAAAGACTGACCTTAAGCACAGAAAAGAACGCCAAAGACTGACCTTAAGCACAGAAAAGAACGCCAAAGACTGACCTTAAGCACAGAAAAGAATGCCAAAGACTGACCTTAAGCACAGAAAAGAACGCCAAAGACTAGCCTCTTTTCACAAGAAAAGAACATCGAAGATTAACCTTCAGCAACACTAGAGTATACCAAAGACCTCTTACCAAGTTTCCCCTTTCCAAGATCTCTTATGTCTCCCAAGTGTGTCTACTGCTTTATTTAGGGTCAAGCCTCACAGTCCCTCCTTGTTTTACTTTTCCTTTAGGCCTTGCCTATTTTGCGACGTCTGATTGCCTGTCTCGTTAGCCTTTACGTAAGGTATGTATATATCTCTCCAGTCATTTCCTACACAATTATTAGTGTTGGTTGAACGCAGTGGCCTTACGGCAAGTTCGACCCTACCATTAAATAATAATGCCAACGAAATAAGCTTCACTGACTCAAAATGTATCAGGCCATATATCCTACTGACCCCTCCAAACAGACAAAAGACAAATAACCTGTCAGGCTACCTCATCTCGCATATACTTTGTGTATCGAACCTTCGCAACCATTGCTGGGTTTTGTGGCCAATCCTTCTCTGTACTCTAAAGTTTGGAATTCCTTAACTGACTCTTATATACCTATCTCTCATTTAAAATTAAGAGTCTATCACTTCTTTAGGGTGGATGCTCCATTCTCCTCTTCTTACCCTTTAAGCCTGGGCTACCTGGGCAAAGGGTTGTCAGTCACCCTACAAGCTCGTAAAAAAAATGCGTTTCTGTGTTGCCCGAAACAGCAATCTACTTTAATAAAACTCTCGTGAACTGACTCATACGGAACCACCCAATCATATTCTTGGCCCTGCAGGCCTCATCGTAACCCACATACCGCTCCCAATAGACTTAAAGGTCTGTTGCAAACCGCAGTGAGGCGCAACAAATGCGTCACTCACTGCCTGGTTTCCACAGTTCATTACCAGAAAAAAATAATCTAGAAATATGGTAAAATTTGACCATCAAAGAGTATTCTCCGTTATCGTCGTCTGAGAGACTTTCACACTATATTTTTGTACATATAGGACAACGTCTACTCTAGTAAAACTCAAGCTCAGTTTATAAAAACTCTACAGACTTCCTAATATCTAAATGTACCTAAGACTTGAGAGTAATAGCTAGCCTTTTACCATTATATACTATATATATATATATATATATATATATATATATATATATATATATATATATATATATATATTTATTATATATATATACACGGTTGAAGGAAGCAAATGAACATGAACCTACATATTACACAAACTGCGTTGGTAAGTGTTCTACAATGGTATTAGTTTAATGAAAGACCGAAATTGACTTAATTGCTGACCTCTTACATGAAAGTGCCTTGCTGGATGGATGGGGTAGGAGTTAGTGGACAAGTTATAATGGGGATATGGTGGATAATTTTCCTTCAAAATATATAGCACTCTAGATTTTCACGGAAAGACTGACAGGACTGCCGGGCATGAACTGAGTGACTAAGTGCTATTACTGACGAATAAACAGGGACTGTCTAATGGACCCAGTGAGGACTGTTGAAATGGCCTCTACAAATCAACAGGAGTGATGATGATGATGATGGTGAAATGTGGATGATACCGTCTTCAATCTGGAAATTATCTAGATTAAATAACTTATTAACTACACTGGGATTTATAAATGGAAATTGATGATAATGCTGACTGTTCGTCGAAGGTTGAAGAGAAGATTATGAATGAAACAATAAACAAAAGGAGTTGTCTACATGTGTCACACTAAATTACTTTACTATTTCACCTAAAAGCAACCAAGAAACTGGACGAAATAGTCTCATCTATGAATAGAAGTCCAGATGACATCAAATGAAAGTCTACATTTTCCCTCTTCACACACTACAGTAGTCAAATAACAACACTTGCTCCGCCCACTCAGCATGGAGAAGTGAGTGTGGAAGCCAAAAAAAAAAAAAAAAAAAAATGTTGCCACATCCGTTGCACCGAAAAATTTATACGAGATCATCAGTGTCGCAAGAAATACTAAATAAATAAATAAACAAATCTCGTCTACGTTTTTTCCTTTTCACTTGCTAGTTATAAAACGAGGTTCACACGATTGAGTATCTCCGCCAGCACAAAGAAGACCCTCTTCGCGCCAATTCAGCAGGGAGAAGCGAGTGTGGATGTGATTGCTGACGGTCTGGAAGTGTCTCTCGAGATGAGTGGAGGATGCTGAGGCGTGGCGTTTGCGTTGTCCTTGGCCCCAGTGTACTCGTGGGTGAAGGCTGCCAGTAGTCCTCCAAGGGCAGGGCCTACCCAGAACACCTGCAGGGAAAAGATGTGGATGAGAATGCAGTGTGTAAAGGGGATAAATGAAAGCACTCCTACCTGAAGAGATACAGTGCTCATATCTGTACGTTTCTGGGTATACATAGTTTTTTTTATTAAATTTATTTATATGGATAAGAACATATAAAATAAACCATTTGGAAAAATAGTAATGCAAAGAAGCAAGTGTTTTCTCTGTCTGTCTGTCTGTCTCTCTCTCTCTCACACACACACACACACACACACACACACACACACATATATATATATATATATATATATATATATATATATATATATATATATATATATATATATATATATTATGAGACTATATTTGAGACTGAACTGTTTAATTTTGACAGACTCTTCTCCAAAATGGCGGAAAAAATCTCAATCAAATTACTCAATCGGATAGTGACTACCCTTGGATGGAGGCCACGAGCCTGAGGCTTGCAACCCCATCCCAGAAATTAATGTCTAGAAACACAACAGACCACAGGTGTCTGTGTTATCGGTAAGGGATCACAATGAGGCCTAAAATTTAAAGAGAGGAAGCGAGTGTCAGAAGTGCATACACCAGCGCTTTTTGACCAACACTCTACAAAGCATAGATATGCGGTTTGAAAGTCATTAAAGTTCTCAATAATTCACGAAGTTACACCTCAAACTGGCAACACTGATTTAAAGTAAGACGTGCCAAAAAATGTCAGCTGATACTGATTGTGTGCTGAAAAATCTTACACTTTGCTTAGAACTTCTTGGTTGCAGAAAGAAACAGCAGTTGGCTGTGATGCTACTTTCACACGCTTTTATCGTCCTAATCCATTTCTTCGCTGTATGTATGTATGTTTGTATGTATGTATGTATGTATATACTAACCTTTGACTGTACATTAAGTAATTTTCATCTCAATTTTACTCTCCGGAGAATGTTTCTCATTTATTGTCCTCCTACTTCGAGCAAAACAGTTTTAGGCTTGCCCAATATAATAATAATAATAATAATAATAATAATGATAATAATAATAATAATAATAATAATAATAATTATTATTATTAATAATAATAATCTGGAAAAACTAGCTGCCCAAGTAGCTTCAGGACTCATGCAGAAGAGTGTGCTACTAGAAACAGCGGACATAGTAAGAAAAGTGATGGACTCCTAAGGAGGCAGGATGCAACCCGCACCCTACACTATAAAAAACCACTCAGTCGAATAGGATGACTGTGATAGACCAAAAAAAAAAAAATAATAATAATAATAATAATAACAATAATAATAATAATAATAATAATAATAATAATAACATACCCAGTGGTATCTCCAGTCTCCAGTGACCACTGCAACAGCTAATGAACGTGCCGGATTCAGACCAACGCCCGTAAAATCCGCCTGCAAAGTAAGAGAGAGATGTAATACAAAAAGTGACGTCATTTGTTTTCAGGCTGTTTTGATACTGTCTTCTCTAAGAACTCTCGCCAGACTTCTATTTATTTATTAATTTATTTTTTCACTTTCAACGACTCATCTCTTCTTCCTGTATGGCCTGTTGCCATCTGTTACTTCTTTCAAATGAACACCGTATTCTTTGGAAGCTCGAATTTCAAGTCAGTGGCCTATGTGAGCCTTGTTCCATAGAAATAGGGTTCACCCTCTGAATAATAATAATAATAATAATAATAATAATAATAATAAAATAATAATAAAACAGTTTGTGTAATAAAATCCACAATTATTTAGTAAACTGTATTACAATGTAAAAGAATTAAGCAAAGACTTTCGAACATCTGAACGGTTAAAGTTAACTTAGTTTAACCAGACCACTGGAGCTGATTAATCTCCTAGGGCTGGCCTGAAGGATTATTTTACGTGGCTAAAACCAACTGGTTACCTAGCAACGGACCTAAGCTTAGGAATCCGAACCACATTATGATGAGAAATGCTTTCGAACCAGAAATAAATACTGAACGGTCATTGGCCGGTCGGAGAGTTAACGTTAAAGATACGACCCTGCCAATGAAGAGCGCATCTGAACGGTATTCGTCATCAGTGTTAATAAAAAACGATGATGATGAATAATAATAATAATAATAATAATAATAATAATAATATAGTGAAAATGATAAGAAACTATGCCAGCTGCTCTCCACCTCCAACAAAGCTACTGGAGAATACACAGAGATTCATACGATGACAAATAACCAAGGGGAAAATGGACGCTGTTTCAAAGTACTATTAATCTCTTAAAGTAAGAAAACTGTGGAAACGCAGAAAATGGCGAAGTAGTGGAGGCAGTATGGCCTGCAAGATTCATGTGACAGTAAGATAAAATAAAAAGAAAAAAGAAAAGGGCCGTTGCTTCCGATCTATTAATTTTGTTTCCTTCTAACAAAAGTCTAGATGCGCTAAAGATGGTGGATGCTGTGTGGTCTCTAAAATTTGTGCTAGATTATGTGATGAGCAAAGAAGATAAATATAAAAACAGAGGTTGTTTTCGAAATTTTGATTCTTTTCTAACACAATTCTAAACATTGAAAACAGCTGAGGCAGTGCGTCCTTCTCCAAGATTAGTGAGGCAATGCACAAAACAAATGCCATGGCAAATGTCTTTAAATGCTTTTCCATATTTTTCATCTAATGAAAAGCTATAGATGTGCACTGTAGGCTTTATTTAAGGCTTTATGCAGCGTCCCTTCGGCCCCTAGCTGCAACCTCTTTCATTTCTTTTATTGTACCTACGTTCATGTTCTCTTTCTTCCACCTCACTTTCCACACTCTCTTAACAATTGTTTCACGGTGCAACAGCAAGGGTTTCCTCCTTTCTACTTTAAGTTTCCTTTTCAGCACTCAATGACCTTGTAGATCACAGCGCTTGGCCTGTGGCCTAAATTCTATATTCTATTCTTCTTCTATCCTGGCACCCTACCGTTACGAAATCGGACGCACTGTTGATCTGTAAACGCCAGACTACAACACTGAAGCCCTCAGATTCATTCACACACGCACTTACGCTGAAGAGGGCGGCTGCTGTGTGGCCTGCTATGACGGGAATAGCAGAAGA
>NC_089789.1:37373605-37376105 GCF_040412425.1 Macrobrachium rosenbergii
CTCCCAATTAAATTGCACTTCAGCATACACTGTGAGGCTGGAACATCTTTTGAAAACTTGCGCATACAGTCGCATCTTCCATTCCTTGGCGGACTTGAAGACCAATTATTTCTTAGCTGAAAACACTTGCTGTTCATATCTGACACGTGGACGATGACTGATACGAAGTCAGAATACAGGAGAGAGAGAGAGAGAGAGAGAGAGAGAGAGAGAGAGAGAGAGCAACCAGTACATTCGCATTGAATGCTACTGTTGGTTTTGTACCACAAAATAAGAGGATACTTAGAAGAGAGAAGAGAGAGAGAGAGAGAGAGAGAGAGAGTTAGAGAGAGAGAGAGAGAGAGAATACTTAGAGAGAGAGAGAGAGAGAGAGAGAGAGAGAGAGAGAGAGAGAGAGAGAAGCAATCAGTACATTCGCATTGAATGTTACTGTTGGTTTTGTACCACAAAATAAGAAGGAACAGAGAATACTTAGAGAGAGAGAGAGAGAGAGAGAGAGGAGAGAGAGAGAGAGAGAGAGAGAGAGAGAGAGAGAGTAGCAACTCAGTACATCTGCACTGAATGCTACTGTTGGTTTTGTACCTGCAAAATGAACAGAGAATACTTAGAGAAGAGAACACTTAACCTGCACTGATAATTATGGCAGCAAGATGGAAACTGAGGCAGCGATGGAATCGGAGTTGTTATCTTAGCTTTCAAAATATCGTAGTTGGCGTGAGAGTCTCACCTTTGCGACACTTCAGCAAAAAGAAGTATTACTCATTTACTCCTGAGCTTCGGAATTCTCTTTATACCTCCGTTTCCCACGAATTCCAAAGTATCAGAGCTCTTAACCTCCTCCCCATATCTTTGACTCTCTGGCATTGGAATTCTCTTCTGTTTCCGACTGCTTTTGTTTTCCCGGCGGTTAAGCTTTAGAATTTTCTTGCTTTGTTTCCTGATGCTTAAGCTAAATCATCTTGCTTTTTGTTTTTCCAGACTCTTGAACTTCTGAATTCTCATCTACTTCTATTCTCCCCTACTCTTCAGCTTGGAAGTTCTCCTCTGATGCGGTTTTCCTCGGCTCTGTCACCTTCAATCACTGGGAACAAAGCCTACTACTTTACCCTCAATATTTTTATCTCGCTTCCAACGGAGTTTGAACTGAAATAACTCGATGAAATCTTCAGCCTTGCGCAATTCATCTTTGCAAGCACTGCACTTGAGCCATATTTTTAAAGCATAATACAGTATTTCAAATCGTGTCAGTCTAATACAGTTTTCTAAACTCTGGGTTTTTGCTTCAGTGTCCACCTGAAATATAGTTGGTTCTACAACAGTGATTTCGTCCGCAACCAAAAAAATAAATAAATAAAATAAAATAAAATAAATAAATAACTAAAATAAAATAAAATGAAGAAAGTATTCCAATAGTTTTGATCAAAGGGAGCCTGCAGTTGCGAGTTGCGTTCGCACAGCACTGAAGCGTACGTTTCATGTTGTTTGCTACAGGCCTATGTTAACTTCATGTTCTTTAACTGCGTATCTGTTCGTTTCATGTTGTTTGACAAGGCACCCCCGACAGAACGCCGACTCCACTCCTGCGTTTCAAAGCAAAACGTAAAAGCTATTTTTTGAAAAGAGGGTAAATAATGCATGCGACTGGCTGGAAACTAACTCAGTGGCGCAACGCCATTGCATACACAGGTTAATCTTTCACTCTCTCTCTCTCTCTTTTGTGAGGGAGAGGAAGCTAATTTTATCTTTCCTTACCGAATCCATAACAGATGAACTTTGCCTTTATAAAGAGTTTAAAAGTTCTTGCCGGTCTCAAACCTGGATAAAAGAAGGGAAGTGTGTTGCTGAGGGATTGAATACAAAATATTAACAGTTGCTGAATCTTGTACCAAATCTTAGCCGGTTGTTGCAAGTGGCAACGTGTCATAAATGAGGTCTAAAATTCAACTGAGTAAGAAAGTATTCACAGAAGTAGACAGAGAGAAATTTGCAGATCATAACGATTATTCACTGCTTCGTAACACCTATCACGCTTCCTTTTCTCACGTTTGCAGCGTGAAAATCAGTAGTTCCCTTTGGAAGTGTGTGTTTGTTTCTCCTAACTCATAAATCTTCCATCCTTCAGGGGGCGAGTTTATCGCTTCTGGGTCGCATTTTCCCGAGATGTCACCGAGTACCCGGGACCTTTCCCTGAAAAAAGCGGGACGCTATATCTTAAAAACTAACCACAGAATTTTCTTGAAAATAACGTCATTACGTTTCCCACACCGAAAATACCTGAGTGTGGGTAAATTTACCTAACGTAACCGACCCTAATCTAACCTAGGGGCATGGAAAAAAAAAACCCGGGGCTGGTGCAATAGTAGAATTACGTCTCAGGAATTTGCCTCTGGGTCAGGGCTAGATCCTCTGTTTTCCTTTTCTCCCCTGGGTTCCTTCGGGCCTCGGCTGTTATAAGGATTTTTTTTTTTTTTTTTTTTTTGTACAGCTGTATCTCAAAAAG
>NC_089789.1:37381105-37383605 GCF_040412425.1 Macrobrachium rosenbergii
GACTGTAATATCCAGAGGAATGTAACGCGCGCTGGCGCCCAAATACCAATATAGAATCACTCCTACTTTAATGAAACCGAATGTAACTCGGACAATAACAACTCCCTCTTGTCCCCACGCCACCAGGCTCCCACAGCCCCTTCCCCCCCAACCCCCAACCACACACGCAATTCCATCAATCCCTCCTCTCACCCAGGGACTACCCTCCCTGCCCGGGGACATCCCCAGCCTTGTCCCCAGCACCGCCATATGTTGCAACTTACACCCCCTCCGAAAATGGTGTCGGTAACCGGGTTTTTGGGGGGTGTAATCGGCGGGAGGGTGGTACGGGATTATCTACAGCAGGCCGCCAGCGGTCCTCTTAATTCACGGGGACGAACGGGGGAGAGGTCCTTCCTTAGTTTTGGGGGAAAGGAAGGGAAGAAGAGAGTATAATTCAGCAGGCAACACCACCCCTCCCCCCCACCATTCCCATCTCTAATATTGGGTATATGGCAGGAATTAGACAGCAAGGACGTGGGGGAGGGGGGAGGGGAAGAGTTGAGAGTTAATCCCCAACAGAGGCCACTTAATTTGGCGACTAAGGGAGGATTAGAGGACCCTCTCTCAAGATTTTTTTTTTTTTGGAGGTTGTGGGGTGGTGGATGAAGGAAGGTGGGTGGGTGGGTGGGTGCCAAGGGAGTTGCATTGAAGGCAGAATGAAAATAGAAGTTCTCGAAGCCCGCTGAGACTGTGAGAGGATCAGCCGAGCGTGAAACTGATGCTCGAAGCTGCTGGGGAGAGAGGGAACTTGGAGTCGCAGCTTTAATACTCTACAGTTCTCTCCCCCTTGATGAAATTTTCAGTCGCGGGGTTTGGAGAGATTACGTGGAGGAGGAGGAGGAGGAGGAGGAGGAGGAGGAGGAGGAGGAGGAGGAGGAGGAGGAGGAGGAGGAGGGATGTGGTGCGAAGGAAGAGGAGTAGGAGAGGGGCAGGAAATGGAGGCTGAGAGGAAGAAGGTGGTGAGGAGGAATGGGATTAAAAAGCGGTACAGAAAAAGAAGAGGCAGAAGAAGCGGAAAATGAGGAATGGAAAACCGGAGAGAAACGGTGAGAGGAGGGGAAAAAGGAAAAAAGGAGAAAATGGGCACGTAGGAAGAGGCTGATGAAAAGGGGGTTAAGGAAAAGGAAGAGAATGGGGAATAAAGGCCGAAGAAAGGAGAAACAAGAGAGAGAGAGAGAAAGAAATTAGAGTGAACAGGTAGAAGGAATAACCCGAAAAAAGGGTACAGGACTGGTAAGAGGTGAAGGCGGGTGAGAGAAGGAAGAGGGGAAAACGAAGAGCAGGAAAAACAAGAGAGAGAGAGAGAGAGAGAGAGAGAGAGAGAGAGAGAGAGAGAGTGATGCCGGAAGTTTGATCTGGCGCTTGGCTCTGGCTGGAAGGCTCTGCTCAGAAGAGGATTGGCTCTGGAAGAGACTGGAAGAGTCGAAAGGAGGGTTTATAGAGAAGAGGAACGAGAGGTTCACGTAATGGAAATAGCAGATTCAGTCATTATTTTCATAGGAAAAATATTTGCTAATTATCTCTATATTAATCATGTTAATTTCTATAAGAAAAAAGAAATTGATTCTTCTAATGATCATTCACGAAGATTTTCTTCTGGATGTTTATATGCATATTAATAAGACTTTGCATTATATAAAGATTTCTGTTACATACACACTCGTGTGCGCTTACATACTGAATGAATTCTGATACTACCATTATATACTTCTGACACACGTAATATGAAAGAGATTCATTCTTTATATGTTCTATTATTTCGTACAAATTTTACAACTATTATCAGCGTGGTTGTCATCATATGGTAATGTTCTTAGTCACCGGCCAATTAAGAGAATAATCGAATCTTACTTTTCCCAGTGACGAATGATTGCAAAGCTCTTGGTAAAATGCGATTTCATTCCCTTAAATAAAAATGATTTTAATCTCATAAATCACAATCTGGGTTACTAAAAAACTTCATTATAAAACAAACTCTTCCCCCCCACCTCTCTCTTCTCTCTCTCTCTCTCTCCAGTGTGCACCTATGTATAGGCTCTTGGCTGATTTATACCTGAGAAAAATAGGCATACACACACATAATATATATATATATATATATATATATATATATATATATATATATATATATATATATATATATATATATATATATGTATATGTATATATATATGTATATATATATATATATATATATATATATATATATATATATATATTATATATATATATATATAATCACTGTCTCACTTTACACACAATACACACACAGAAATGTAATGACTAAGAGAGAAAATAAGGAAGTCTATGAGAGAGAGAGAGAGAGAGAGAGAGAGAGAGAGAGAGAGAGAGAGAGAGAGAGAGAGAGAGAGAGAGAGAGCAATGGGAATGAAGCACGAACAGTATTAACGGCGGGAAAACTGGAAAATTAAAATGTTAATAAACAGAATGGACTGAG
>NC_089789.1:37388605-37393605 GCF_040412425.1 Macrobrachium rosenbergii
CTCGTCATTCGCGCGTTGCCCCTTGGAGGGATTTACTGACGGGGAGTCACATTTTTCTGGATTATTTCGCACCTCGTGTTACGTCCGTGTTAATGACTGAAAGAGCACTTCGTAATTCAATTTTCGACTGTGTATTTATAAGCTCCTGTCTTTCGCGTGATTTTCATAATTCCGTTTTGGTTCTCCACTTTAAAAACTCCTGTCTTTGATGTTATTTTAAAAGTTCTGTTTAAGATTTTGGTTTTAAAAGCTTCTGTCTTTGATATGACTTTAAAAGTTCTGGCGAAGACTTTGATTTTAAAAGCTCCCGTAATTCATGTGATTTTAAAAGTTATGGCTAAGATTTTGATTTTAAAAGTTCATGCCTTTAATGTGATTTTAAAAGTTCTGGTCCGGATTTAACTGAGCACAGTAGTCTAATCTTGTAATTTCTTTTAGATGTTAACAGATTTTTATGTCGTCTACCTTGAAAAATCTGCTTTTTATGTCGTCTACCTTAAGAAATCTGCTTTTTATGTCGTCTACCTTAACAAATCTGCTTTTTATATCGTCTACCTTAACAAATGACTGCTTTTCATGTCGTCTACCTTAACAAATGACTGCTTTTCATGTCGTCTACCTTAAAAATGACTGCTTTTTATGTCGTCGACCTTAACACATCTGCTTTTCATGTCGTCTACCTTAACAAATCTGCTTTTTATACCGTCTACCTTAACAAATGACTGCTTTTCATGTCGTCTACCTTAACAAATGACTGCTTTTTATGTCGTCTACCTTAACAAATGACTGCTTTTTATGTCGTCTACACGTCGTCTACCTTAACAAATGACTGTTTTTTATGTCGCATACCTTAACAAATGACTAATTTTTTGTCGCCTCCCTTGGCAAATGACTGCCATTTTGCCATCTCATTCCAGTAAATGCCTATTCGGCCTCTTCCTTAACCAAAGACTGCCTTTTTGCCATCTTTAAACAAACATCACTCCTGAACAGGTAAATATATATACTTGAGCGCATGCGTAACGGACGGCACGGATTGACCAATCTGAAGACGATCAGCTTGAAATTTCGTTCAAAGGTTAAAGGTAGCCAATGCTTTACCATCTGGAATTCTCATTGCAAGAGCAGCGGGAATGTTGTTGCTTCGATTTTGCGGCAATTCTCGCAATTCTCTCGATTTTGTGCCCGCAATGTGCGGGTACTTCAGTGCTTTGCAGTATAAGATGCATTTATTATTATTATTATTATTATTATTATTATTATTATTATTATTATTATTACGACTGTTGTTGCTGTTGTGGACGACTGATTCCAAAGTTAATGACCTTTTACATTTGTTTCTTAACCATGTTGGTAATTTTGATTAGTAGTAGTAATAATAATAATAAATAATAATAATAATAATAATAATAATAATAATAATAATAATAATAATAATAATAATAATAATAATAATAATATGCGAACTTTAATTTGGTAAAGGCCTAAACCTCTGGCATTCAATTCAGAAATAACCTGGCATATAACAGAACGTCCATGCTGAAAAATAACAAGATAAGTTAAAGCAGATATAAACAGTGTAAAACATATAGATGGAAAAAAACCAATACAAATAAAACAACAAGTAAATATCTAAATACGTATCTAGTAAACAGTGACCAATATATATATATATATATATATATATATATATAAATATATATATATATATATATATATATATATATACTGTATGTGTATATGTATAAATATATATAGGATATATATATATATATATATATATATATATATATATATATACTGTGTGTATATGTATAAATATATATAGGATATATATATATGCTGTATATATATATAATATATATATACAGTATGTATAAATATAATATATATATATATGCATAATATACATACAGACACATTCATGATTATTAGATGTGAAACGTTCGAGAATTAAAGAAATGATATATAACTTAAGGGAAGAAGTTAGAACAATGCAGTCACTATGGGGACGACGTATGCCATAATGCCTTTCATACAAGCCTTCGTATAACGTTCAATTTCTTTCGTTCGTGGGAATTTCTCGTTTCATCGCTTCGTTTTTCCTCTTCATACTTCTGAATTTTCTAATTCAGTGTTTCTTATGACTGTTTTTGATATTCATATATGTTACAGCGAATAACATCAAATGGCATACATGGTATACATAACAGCCTCAAAAGACATACATGGTATACATAACATCAAAGGGCATATATGGCATAACATAACATCAAAAGGCATACGTGGCATACATAACATCACATAACATCAAATGGCATGCATGGCATACATAACATCAAATGGCATGCATGGCATACATAACATCAAATGGCATACATGGAATGCATATCATCAATAGGCATGCATGGTATACATAACATAAAAAAAGCATACATGGTATAAAATCAAAAGCCACACATGGCCTCCATAACATCAAAAGGCATACACGGCATATATAACATATCAAAAGGCATATGTGGCATACATAACCATGCATATTTCATAAAGTCAAGATGGAATTTCACATGAAAATCATGAAGATGATGAAACTGCTCAAAATGAGGGATTCCAAATGCGGACTGGATTTAAAAGAGCAAAAAAAAAAAAAAAAAAAAAAAAAATCATAATGAGAAACTCTGCACTGGGAAGAATCGTGAGTCATTGCAACATTGCCATAAAATGCAATCAGTGCAATTAATGTTTTCATAAGAATTTACTCCTTTAGCTCTACTTATTTTTATAAATTTACTCGTCCGGCTGGCTTCTGACACATTACCGCTTGCACTACGTTCCTTAGGCCTGTTGCAAGTTTTAAAGCGTTGAAGTTTGAGATAACAGCCCCAAATTCGTGCTTCAAAAGATGGTCATAGAAGCTTTATACATACACACACACACACACACATATATATATATATATATATATATATATATATATATATATATATATATATATATATATATATATATATATATATGGTACAAACCTTAATCTACAAACTTCATTTAATATCCAATTGCTCTGTCATTTATCAGTTCTAATCCCCTTCAGTTATTATTTCCGAGGTAGATCAAATTGATATTGTTGCAATTTGCAGCTTAATACTTTTGTCTGGAAAATGAGACGGAGTTGTGATAAGTATTCATATACAGTATATTATATATATATATATATATATATATATATATATATATATATATATATATATATATATATATATATATATATATATATATACAGAGAGAGAGAGAGAGAGAGAGAGAGAGAGAGAGAGAGAGAGAGAGAGAGAGAAATTCAACTGAAATCAGCTGAAATACCTGTCCTCACCTGTGAGCGGCTGTGCACAGGGCGGACTGGGCGCCTGGGCTGCAGGCTGCACAGCTGCTGCAGTGGACACCACCGTCAGGAGGAAACTCGCGATGACTTCCCCTCTGACGCACCTCCAGACGACTCCGCTCACCACCTGCCGAAGGGGAGGACGGATTTAGTGTTATGGGATATCCGGTTTTCAGTTTATTATTATTATCTTTATTATTATGTTATAGAGAATCCTGTCTTTAGTTCATTATTATTATTATTATTATTAATAATATTCACGAATTTTGTGATAGGAATCTTGTTTTCAGTTCATTATTAATATTATTATTATTTTTATTATTGCGTTATAGGAAATCCTGTTTACGGTTCATTACTACTATTATTATTAACTAATTTTCTGTTATAGGCAATCATGTTTTTGGTCCCTTATTATTATTATTATTATTATTATTTATTATTATTATTATTAAAGAATTTTCTATTATAAGCAATCCTGTTTTCCGTTCATTATTATTATTATTATTATTATCATTACTATTTCAGTATTATTATAATTATTATTATTAATTTCTGATATAGCAAATCCTGTTTTCGGTTCATTATTATTATTATTATTATCATAATTACCAAGTAGTTCAATTATGCTACCCAGTCACATATCCTGACTTTCATAGCGTTGGCCTGAAGGCTTTGTTCCTAAAAGAAAGGCAGAAGCTGTAAAATACAGGGTGTTAAAGAAGGTGAACAGCCACAAGGGACGGATGGGTAGAAAAAGAAAAGACAGAAAAAAAGACCGCACAATGAAATATTACGACGGAGCCTTAACAAGATTTGAGGCAAATAGGATCCGTCAAGTTCGTTTCTGCGTCAAAATCTACGAAAAATATCGCCATTTCAGTTAGAATACAATATGAAGTTTAGAATAGAACAGGATATAGAATTTAGGCAAAGGCCAGGCGCTGGGACCTGAAATTGAGAGTAAAAAGGTTGAAAAGGTGTGACGGGAGGAAAGCCTCGCAGTTGCACTGTGAAACAATTGTTAGGAAAAAAAAGTTAAGTATACCTTAGTTTAACCAGACCACTAAGCTGATTAACAGCTCTCCTAGGGCTGGCCCGAAGGATTATACTTATTTTACGTGGCTAAGAACCGACTGGTTACCTAGCAACGGGAACTACAGCTTATTGTGGAATCCGAACCACATTATACCGAGAAATGAATTTCTGTCACCAGAAATAAATTCCTCTAACTCTTCATTGGCCAGCCGAAGACTCGAACGCGGGTCCAGCAGAGAGCTAGCCGAGAACCATACCGACCCGTCCAACGAAGAACTACAATTGTTAGGGGACGGTGGAAAGTAAGATGGAAGAAAGAGATTAAGAACAGAGGTACAGAAAAGGAATGAGAGTGGCTGCAGCTAGGGGCCGAAGGGACGCTGCAAAGAACCTTAAGTAATGCCTACAGTGCACCACATGAGGTGCCCTGACGGTACTACCTCCTTACGGTACGGGAGGAGAAAGGAACATGAAATTTAGGCCAAAGGCCAAGAGCTCGGACCTAAGACGTCTTTTAGCGCTGGAAGAGAAACGGAGTAAATAGGTTTGAACAAGAGGGAAATCTCGCAGTTGCATCAAGAAACAATTC
>NC_089789.1:37398605-37441105 GCF_040412425.1 Macrobrachium rosenbergii
TAATGTTTGTTATGCAAACAATACGATTTTCCCGACTCCCGCACCAACAGGTTGAATTTCAAGGGGATTTGACGGAAAAAGGAGTGGCATACAAACTACGCCTTACGTCCTGTACTTAATCACGCAGCAGTTATTACCTACTGTCTTGCACCTGGCTAACCAGTGTTTGTTTGTTGTCTACGGACTATAAAGTAACAGTGATATGAATTTTCATCACATCACCATGACATTTTTTATTCACAAACTCTAAGCTACAAAAATGTCATTTAATATCTAATTTGCTCTACCTCAGAAATAATACCGAAGGGGAATTGTAATAGACAAGCGAGAGTCACCTGGTGGATTTGAACCACCGACTGTACCTGTTTACGACTTCAGCGACTAGCTCTCTCACTTGTCAACTATAATTCCCCTTCGGTATCATTTCCGAGGTACAGCGAACTGGATGTTAAATGACATTTGTAGCTTAATGTTTGTACCAGTGATATATGAGCGATTTCAGTTCATCACGATGATAGGTTCTGATAGATTCCACAAGTCAAATTCTTATGGCGACTTGATCTTTCTCGTCTAGATCGCTAGGCACCCCAAGAGAGCACCGCCGCTGCTCACTGAAGCTTGACATCCTGTTTGGAATTAATCTCGTTTTGGAGGAGCCTGGGACCTGATGGCGTTTGAAGGCACTCCTCTGAAGGGAAAGAGGCCTTTGGGGGGCTGAACTTGTTTGATTTAGGCTCCGCTGAAAAGGAGTCTGGTAGTAATGATATGCTGGACAAAATTCATATATGTTTTAAACGGCGTCTATTCAGCGTCTTCTTGGCCAGACTTGGACGGGAAGGTTTGCTTTTACCAGTTTGATGGAGTTTGCCTTCGTGTGGGGATGGGTGGGGTCAGATTACCTTGGGTTGGGTAGTCGAGGCCAGCGATGGGGAGTCACCTATCTCCTTACACAGACTCGCAAGTTTGTGAAAATAAATGAATGGTTCGACCTTTCGTTAATGAAATAAACTAATCACTACTGTAACTTGTAATGAGCCACAATTCGGATTAAAAAAAATGGGAGGGTTAAGCGTTAGGTTGACGCCTCTGTTTTGTAAGAAATAAACCAATTAATAACTTGCAACAGATTTTAGGAAAGTAAGTTTAACAACGATAAAAAAAATTATTGAAAACTTGTAACGAACCTTGCGAGTCTGGTGCTACCGACATGCGGTCACAATGAGGCCTAGATACCTCTCATTCTCGCAAGTTTACCTTCTCTGACTTCTGTTCCTTTTGAGAGGTAATGGGTCACACTAAAGCCCGAGAGGAACTGAAGTGAGTGGGACGAGTTTCCCCTCTCGTTCTGGAGTTGTCGAATTTTTCTTTAGCAATCCAGGTTTAATTACGTTCTGGTTCCATCAAATACAAATTGTAATGGTGGCATTATTTCTTTACACTCACGTTAATGTATAATACAAATCCACAATTATATAGATATAAATTGTGTTACTGAGGAAGAACACCGTTCAGGTGTTCGGAAGTCTTTGTTTTTAACTTTTACAAATAATAAGATTTGTTTATATAATTGTGGATTTTTATTAAACAAAAGTTTAGTTACGACAATGAATTTCTATACACTTACGTTAATCCTAAGCCCGGATAAAGGACCAGGCTTGAACATAGGGTTAACGAAACACGTCAAGAAAATTTTACTGAAATAGAAATTCTTGGAAGTATGTCCTTTTGAAACTTTTCAGGTTTCCGCTGGACAGGTGCATTTTTTCCTTCTACGTCGTATGGGTGAGTTAGTGTAGCCTTTTTATGGGCTGCAGTGACACTGGCATTTGGAACTTTCATTCCCCTAGCACGGTCCTATTGACCTGGTTAGTCTCGACCAATAGAAATCTAACTAATGCCAGACATATTTATGTTCCCGCGCACTATACCCTCCCTCAGACCTGCAACCCAGGATAGCGGTCGAGATAATAATGAAAATAACAGGTGACAAAAAGGGGAGCGAAAAACTTTCGTGAATTACCGTCCTCACACCGGCAACCTTCAATGGCGGCTGGGCGGGATCCTCCGCATGACGTCATTCTCTCTGAAAGGCATCGGAGAAACGAGGCTGTGGAAATGGGAAGCCGTTACGTTGAGTTCGACGATAAATTTCTTCCCCCGATCGCATTCGGGTGCGGCGTTTAAGGCTTATCCAGCGGGATCTAGGGGCCAACTCCCGACGGTAAAACTGTAGACTCGTTCCTCGCCGAATTTATCGATGGTCTCAGGAAATTCTCTCCGGGATTTAGGTTCTAAATTGAAACTTAATCTTCTGTGGAAAGAGGCTTCTCGTGTATATGTTTATTGGGAGTTTTAAAGAGGGGGGGGGGTGTTATCTATTAAGAAAAGGTTTTTGTCCCGTCTTACTTATTTCAGATTCAGTTTCCTGTTGGGATTAAAGACTGGACTAAACTTTCCACAGAGACGAGGAAAGACACAGCATATACAGAATGTTTCTGCTTTAGTCAAGTTGGGCTAAGTTGGTACTTAAACTGGTGGCCGCCAGGCAGTGATGTGTTTGCGTAACAGTGAGCCTGATCGGTGCTTGGTTGGGTGACCAGACGACGCTGTCACATAAGCTGGCCATCTCTGAGTAATAGGCAATGATTAGCAGCTTCTCCCAAACATCAATGATTAGAAATTTACAGCAAGGAACCAGGTGTGAACGGCAACTGGTCGCAATGAGACTTAAGAAGACAACAGTGAGTGAGTAATATTAACTTGTTAACTGATCTCCCACAGAACAGTATTCACTTAAGCGAAAAATAGGACAATTAATGACAACAGAAGAGAAGTATGGAAATTGTGACGATCAGTAGCCCTTGAATATAGACAAACTAAGCCTAATACATCACTAAATATATTATGGATTTAATGTCCACTAGAGTTAAGGTGTTAAAGCATTCGTACGTTATCCATAATCGAAAAGATTATTAGACCTAGAAAACAGGAAGTGTGAACTGTTTAGTTCATCCGGACAAAATTTGTTTCGCCTCAACAGGTCATTCTGTAATGAACATCGTCCTCCAGATCCTTTAAACGTGATCAATTTGGTTCTGTGTTATGATTGAAATACCCTTTTTGCAATAAATAATGACCGCAATGTACAAAATAACCTGTCGCAAATTATGATAAATCATGCTCATTAGTGTATATAACAAAGCTCTAAAATTGCTTTTGACTGTTAATATATTATCATAGCATTTCACAAGACAATGTATATAATAATCCATTGTCAAAAGAATTATGATCGTTAATGTGAGCTATAAACAGCTTTCTTGTTCTTTGTAATTGTATACAATTACGTTGCTATGAATTACAGTCATTGTTTGTAATGTCACAATTCTTCAGGAGGGAAAGAAGTTCCAGAATTCAGACAGTTTTAGATGTGTAAAAGCAGCACTACTGACAGAGAACACTACAGGTTCCAAAAGTCGTGTGAAAGAATGAAAAAGGACTTCCAGAGGACAAGTAGCATGGAGCAAAGATGTTGCAGAGGAAAAGTGGCAAGGTGCAAGGGAAGTTCCAAAGATCTGGTGCCAGAAAGAATGGAAAATCCTCAGGTTATGTGACAGAGGTCTGGTGACAGGGTCAGAGTGGACGTTCAAGGTATCAAATGGCAGGAATCACTGTAAATTCCAGAGGTCGGTGACGCGGCCAAAGCAAAGGCTTCGTATACCAAATGGCTGGGAGCACTGTAAGCTCCAGAGGTCAGATAACAGGGCCAAAGTAGAGGTTCCAGGTATCAAGTGGCTGAGAGAAATGTGAGTTCCAGAGGCCAGATAACAGGGCCAAAGTAGAGGTTCCAGGTATCAAGTGGCTGGGAGAAATGTAAGTTCCAGAGGTCAGATAATAGGGCCAAAGTAGAGGTTCCAGGTAATCAAGTGGCAGGGAGAAACGTAAGTTCCAGAGGTCAGATAACAGGACCAAAATAGAGGTTCCAAGTATCAAGCGGCTGGGAGAACTGTAAGTTCCAGAGGTCAGGTAACAAGGCCAGAGCAGCGGTTCCAGGTACCAAGTGGTAGGAAGCAAAGTAAGTTCCATGCGTCACCTGGAAAGAAGCAATAGAGGTTTCAGAGGGTAGTAAGGAGCAAAGAGGTTCTTGTGCAAGTTCCAGAGGTCATCTGGCATGAAGCAAAATATATGTTACAGACGTAGTAAGGAGCAAAAACTCTAGAGGTCATGTGGCAGAGAATTCCAGAGGGAAATGGCAAGGACCAAGATGGGTTCCAGAGGGCACAAGTAACAAACTTCGGTAAACATCATGACTTTCACTTGATCTGGAATGTACCAGTACATCTGGAAGCCAGGAGGTAAATAGTTCAGTAACAATCTAGCTCTGTTTTATCTTTCTGATAAATAATATTCTTAATCTTGAAATTATTTCAGGACCGTAAATGGTCACATATCAAATCTGATTTAAATCTGTATCGATATACAAATGGAAATTCATGAACTGATGCACAAAGGGAAGAGCAATGAGACCGTTACCTTATAGATTGGGGAGACAAAGACGAATGGATGCCTTTGGCTTCTTGGAAGTGATACCCCTTCCCCATATACCCCTGTCTCACCCTGGTCTGCCCCTTCCCCTTTCATCGCAAGAGAACATCTCATTACTCTCCGAGAAAAACAGACAGCATTTTGTGCCCCAAAGATAAAGGCTGTCCTTTGAAGTGTCGAAAATCCCGGGCACATATCCACATACTTTCAAAGAGTCAATCTAAGTTTCTCCTGAGCCTTCATATTTATTGACACACATCCTGGTGGCTATTTGTACCTGAGAATCATATCTTGGAAACAGTTTGTATTTAAGTACTGTGAAAGATACAACATAATTGCTAAACATCTTGTATTTCTTATTCTCTTTTTTCCGGGTTAACCCCACTCCTTTTCAGTCTTTCCCTTTCTTGTTAACTTCAAATCAAGGCTAGAAAAGGCGTTAGGTTCCCTGTCCCATCTTGCTTCGCTTCTTGAAGGACAGATGATTGTATGGGTCAGGTGAATACGGAAGGAAAAGAGAATACCAAAACTCCTGGAAATGAGAGACAGGCGGGAGTGTCAATCATAGGGAAATAAAAGACAGGAAGCAAGAGAGAGAGAGACAGAGACAGAGAGTCAAATAGAAAGAGAGAGAGAGAGAGAGAGAGAGAGAGAGAGAGAGAGAGAGAGAGAGAGAGAGAGAGAGAGCTAAGTGTTCCCTGAATATTAAATGATGATATTCGCATTTCAAATCTCTATCTGTTGCAACACGCGATAAGCTCGAATCAAATTCATTTCTAACATCCAAATCACTATTCTGTGCCTGAATGTCGCTCTCCTTCCTTCTCCCCCTCACTTCCCCTTCCCCTTCCCCTGGCAACAGTTCCCGGGAGTAGGGGAGTCCACCCCTTTCCCTGCGTCTGGGAGCGGGTAGGGGGAATTATAATGCCATTCCCCTGTCATACAATTTGCATATTTACAATTCAACCTTGGGAAAGGAAAATGGGTGCGCTGCTACGATGACTCTTATTTAGTTTTTCTGTTTTCTCTTTTTCAATAAATTTCTCTCGAAATACGTGGTATGGCTACCCGCATTTCGAGGAAATTGAACCTCATTTCAGATGTTTCTCTTTTTAATAAAATTTACTCGGAGTATTCATTGTTTCTCTTTTAAATAACGTTTACTCGGAATATTTAATGTTTCTCTTTTTAATAAAGCTTGCTCGGAATATTTAATGTTTCTCTTTTTAATACAATTTGCTCGGAGTATTCAATGTATTTCTTTTTCATAAAATTTACACGGATTATTTAATGTTTCTCTTTTTAATAAATTTCACTCGGATTATTTAATGTTTCTCTTTTGAATACAATTTACTCGGAGTATTCAATGCATTTCTTTTTAATAAAATTTACGCGGAATATTAACTTTCTCTTTTTAATGAAATTATTCGGGAAATATTGCATCAAAATCTCGACGAAATTGAGTTATTTTCCATTGTTCATCAAATTTACTCGGAATACTCAGCACTCATTACTAACATTTCGAAGGACTGACGACCTAGCATATTCAACTAGCCCAGACCCGAAGAATCCAAGAAAAATTGAGGAAAGAGACCTGCCTCCTACAGATAGGAGTTGGACAGCAGAGGGAAAGAAAATCGCTTAAATTTACAATGCTTGGATCCGAAAAGTCAGTCGCATATAACTGAATGTCGACATGCGTGCTGTGGATAGACATACATTTTACTGGAATTGGAATAAAAGATTTAGCACAAAAACCAAGCGCTGGGACCTATGAGGCCATTGAGCGCTGAAAGCGAAGCTGAGAGTAAGAAGGTTTTACGGGTGTAGCAGGAGGAAAACCTCGCAGTTGCACGATGAAACCACTGTTCAGGAAAGTGGAAAGACGGAGAAAAGAGAATATGAACGGAGGTACACTAAAAGGAATGAAAGGGGTTGCAGCTTGGGGCCTAAGGAAGCGACGCTGCAAAGAACCTTAAGTAATGCCTACAGTGCACTGAGTGAGATGCACTGACGGCACTACCCATCCTACGGGGGTCATGCATTCTATACCCAGGGATGGTAGGTTGAGTGGCTACCTCCTTTCGACCTAAGCCTAGAGACTCCTAGCTAAGAGCCCGAACCCTTGGAAAACATGTCTTGTTGTGCAAAAAACACTGAACTATTAACATGTCAGTCTTTTAAACGTACAGTTTTCCCTAAATTAAAATAAGGGCGATATTTAAAGTGATTTAGACGCAAGGGGAATAGAACCCTAGACCTCGTGAATGTGGTCTAAAGAGGATTACAAAAACATAATTGATTTTTTTACCATTAGACATTCAGTGATGTTTTAGATAATACGTGTGATGGTAAAATAGAGCTGAATGGATATAGTTTAATCCCTATAGCGATACACCTGAATGAACTGACTTTTCAGAAAGTGTAGCTTCCTAACCAAAAGCCTGCAAGAGAAACGGAATGGAAGACTGAAATCTGACGTTTCTTTTGTCTTTCAATATATATATATATATATATATATATATATATATATATATATATATATATATATATATATATATATATATATATATATATATATATAATCATATATATATACTGTACATATATTACATATATAAATAAAAGATAGATAGATATACATAGATAGATAGAGCGTTTGAGTTTTATGTTTTATATATGCCTGGCACTGAATATTTTAAAACGCTACCGCCTTATGTTTCCCAAGCACGTTTATATATTGCGAAACGAAGACAACAAAGATGAGGAAAACTCCTTAATAATTGACAATACGCAAACACTTGTGGAACAAGCCAAAAATGCCATTAGATTCCCTAAAAAGCGCTCACTAAATAAGACTGTTCAACTTGGAAAATAAGGATGAAACGGCAGGGAAATTACAAATTTACGCTAATGATAAATCGTGTTCCAGGTAACGCAGAAAAATGGAGAGAATTCGCGAAGATTTTATAACCCTGATTAATACCACGAAACTCCTGTAACATAAGACATCAACAAAACGATTGAATCGGGGTTTTACAAAACGGCTGACTTTGAAGATGGTGCAGACATCAAAGAACGCCAGTGCAAATCGAGACTTCATTACACCGCACCAGTTTTTTGGGGGACTACAAACACCGAACACTAAGATTTTAAGGCATTTCAAGATGCACGAAACTCTACGGTAAAACTACCCACATTTTATTATCTCATTCGGGATTCTATGAAATTCGCAAGAGCGAATGTAATGTAGATTTTAAGTTGTTCCAGATTCAAGGAAACTCCACAATAACAAGAAAAGATGACTTTAAGCAAAATTAAATGAAAGAAAACTTGGATTAAACATATTAGCTGATACAAAAATCTACAGAATTCCAGACAAGGATCAAAGTCCTAGAGACTGATCTTAACTTCACGTCATTGTTCAACATAATGAACTTCCACATACTAGGAAACTTCAGAGTGAACTAATAAAGACATTAAGAATTTCGAAGATGAAACAATCTCGAGAGTTTACACAATCTGAGTAGCTGAGTAATTCCAGAGATTGGTCTATTTCAGAGCTGACGAAATTATATAGGAAGTGGTTCAGAGAAAGTCGAAAATAGAAAACTTGGCTCTTTTCACGACTCACAGTACTATTAGCCGTGAGCAGAACAGAGACTGTCAAAGCAACAGGTTACAGGGATGAAACTAGTTTTTTTTCAAGTGTATCTGAAGGAGCTTTGAGGAAAAACAAAAGAAGTCATCGTCAGGATCTGCAGACACGGTGATAGTGAAATTCAAAGAATTTGAACTAACTGAGCTGACAGATGATCGATACAGAAAATCACACACTGAAGACAAATATCTAAATTGTAACTGTTACAAGCCAAAGGGGCTACACGTGAAGACTCTCCTTTGCAAGGGAAGAGGTTGCATGCACGAAGCTTCCCCTAACTTCCTGCCCTTATAAAAGTATTGTGCAACGCCAAGAAGCTCGACGGTGTCTTTCATATTCTTCCCCTGGTGGGATGTAAACATAGGAATCTTACTTTTAAAGCCCCTCCCACTATCCACTTGGCCACGGATAAACTACCTTATATTGGAAGTGTATTTAAGTGTTACTGTGATGGCATCTCGGATGTAATTGGGATGGTCTGAGCATCGCAAAAACAAGCATACACACATGAACACTCACTTACCCTTCTCTCTCTCTCTCTCTCTCTCTCTCTCTCTCTCTCTCTCTCTCTCTCTCCTCTCTCTCTCTCTCTCTCTCTCTCTCTCATGAGCACAATAAAACTAAACATGATTTTAAGCAATACAAGAGCAAGAAGGCTTAGATTAAACATATCCAGGTTTTACTATCCAAAGAAAAATTCTGCAGTTTTAGTTGTTCAAGGACACAAGAATCCAAGAGATGAAGACCTCGTACTAACTTCAACTCTCTCTCTCCCTCCCTCCCTCTCTCTCTCTCTGTTTGAATCCTTGTTAACTTCAACTTTCTCTCTCTCTCTCTCTCTCTCTCTCTCTTTGGGTCCGTGTTAACTTCAACTTTCTCTCTCTTTGAATCCATTAACTACAACTTTTCTCTCTCTCTCTCTCTTGGGTCCGTGTTAACTTCAGCTTTCTCTCTCTCTCTTATAGAGTTCTTTCCAACCTCTCTCCGCGGCGAAGGATGTTGGGGCATTGAATCAAGGTATCTTCTCAGGGCAGCTACCGGTGGGTCGGTGGGTGGGTGTGTGGGCGTTGTAGCGGTTTTGGGCACGGCAAGGGACAGCCCACCCGAAGTGGACGAGTGGGCGGTGGGCGCATCATCGTCCTCCACCTCACCTCCTCCCATATTCGGTTAATCCTCTGAGTCCTGGCGAGAAAAGGGATTAATATTCGTAAGAAAATGTAATTATAGAAAGTTAAATTTCCGTTAAATACCAAGGTCATTTACACTTAATTATGAAATTAAAAAATGACAGAAGCACTAAATTAATATTAGCGGTCAAAAAAGATTAAAATTTTCAACAAAATTCAACAAGAAAAAAAATTTCCGCAACCACCAAGTAACAGAACTATTAATATACGACAAAAGTTCATGATTAACACTACCAATCAAAATTGATATTAACGGTTAAAAGGATTAACATTTTCAACAAAATTCAACAAGAATAAAGCTTTCCGTACCCACCAACAAACAGGGGTATTAACATATGACAATAGCACTTGACTGACATTACTAAATTAATATTAAAGGTTCAAAAGCAGATTAACATTTTAAAAAATTCAACACGAAATATTTTCTCCACAGCCGCCAACTAACATTGACATTAACATATGACAAAAGTACTTGATTAACATAACCGCTGTAAATCAAAGTCAACAGTTGAAAACTAGTTTATGACAAGCCACAAACCAGTTGAAATTATTATTGACGGGTAAAAAAAGATGAGCATCAACAGAATTAATAAAGAAATAAAATTTTACACAGCTCCCAACCAACATGGAAATTTGCAATTTAAAATGTCAAAAGTGAGAACTCGCGCTCACAAAAATTGCCCTCCAGCTAATTTGCAACAAAACACAAGACAATACTTTTGCACGAGTAAAAACAAGCGTTGCACTGGACGATTTGGGATATAATATATATGGAAATCTCCTACGCCCTTTTGTTCATGAATATGTATGGAAATCTACATAAAATATTAATTATGAATGTATATCCCTCCTCTCTCTTTGCACGGATAAGTGTATCTAGCTTCCAGAGCACACACGTGCTTAAATAAGCTAGGTAATAATAATAATAATAATAATAATAATAATAATAATAATAATAATAATAATAATAATAATAATAATACTCTTTTTGCCAGAAAGAGTACTAAAATACCAGATAGACATCAGAAAAAGAAAAAAGAAGAAATAATAATAATAATAATAATAATAATAATCTGATAATCTTATGAGTCATTAAAATAGCGAAGATTTCCACAGTGATGTCAGTGTGAATATATAAGAAAATTAAAAAACGAGAGCTTTTGAGAACCTACTCGATTCCTTTGATAAGGAGAGTAGGGCAACCTCTCGAAAGCTCTCGTTTTATATATATCTTTAACACATATTTACACTGGCATCTCTTGTGGAATTCTTCACTACCACCACTAGTACTACTACTACTACTACTACTACTACTACTACTACTAATACTAATAATAATAATAATAATAATAATAACTTATCTGTTATATAAGACTATAGCAGTAATCTCATCACTTAGCAATAACAGAAATATTACTCAATGTATTGCACTTTAATGATAGAAATAAGTCTTCCCTTCTCTCTCATTAGGTTACATTAAATGGGTGTCCCTTCATAGATATGTGGAAATCAGTTTTACGTAGCCCGTGCCAGGTATAAGCATGTATGTATGTAACGGAATGGAATGGAATAAAAAATTTCGGCCTAGGGCCAAGCGCTGGGACCTATGAGGTCATTCAGCACTGACACGGAATTTGAGAGTAAAAAGGTTTTAAAGGTGTAACAGGAGGAAGAACTCGCAGTTGCACCAAGAAACAATTGTTAGGAGAGGTGGGGGGTGGGGAAGTAAGATGGAAGAGAATATGAAAGGAGATACAGCAAAACAAATGAAAGAGGTTGCAGCTAGGGGCCGAAGGAACGCTGCAAAGAACCTTGCGTAATGCCTACAGTGCATCGCGTGTGGTGCACTGACAGCACTACCCCCCCTTACCGGGTGTATGTGATAACCATGATTATTACTGTACAAACTGCTGCAATACATAACAGGAAGTGAAGGACTGCAATCTCAAAGGCTTCTGTTCAGAAATACCATCTTGAAAGGAAAATGTCACTCGTTTAAGAGAGGCGGATTTGACTGCAAAATGATAATGTCACGAATCTTCTTCGCGCTTTTATAATCACTTGGCGTTTCCTCGATTTTTTTCAAGGACTATCAGCTTCAGGTAACAGTTCCAAAGCCACTTTTCTGAGATTAATTTCCTCTCGGTTTTAATATCCTCATGGAGAAACACAATCGACGATGGTCTTTTGTGGCGGCGTATTGCATTAAAAAAAAAAAAAAAAAAAAAAAAAAAAAAAAAAGTGATCAATTTCCTTTGTGGTGTATTGCATTACAAAAAAAAAAAGAAGCAAATGTGGGATATATGCTGTTTATCATTAAACAGGTTTTAATGAGTTTATCGGTTTTGCGAGCGCTTGTAAAATGAATATCACTGACTTCCAAAGATTCCCGAATATTCACTTGTCTTTCTTGGTCGTTTGGTGAATCTTTCTTCTTCTTCTTCTTCTTCTTTCTTCTTCTTCTTCTTCTTCTTATTATTATTATTATTATTATTGTTGTTATTATTATTGTTGTTGTTTTTCCTTGTGTTGTTGTAAGATGAAATACACAAGAAAGCTACTAGAGATTTAATTTTTACATCAATTATTCACGTTAATGTGACGCACAATTCTATTTATCACCTTTATT
Source organism: Macrobrachium rosenbergii (assembly GCF_040412425.1). Classification (NCBI taxonomy): domain Eukaryota; kingdom Metazoa; phylum Arthropoda; class Malacostraca; order Decapoda; family Palaemonidae; genus Macrobrachium; species Macrobrachium rosenbergii. Next base: position 37,410,625 of record NC_089789.1, read on the forward strand.
ATTATTACTGCTTCTCACCACCACAAACCCGTTGCTTACTTGCCTTATGAAATAAAAAATGCCCTTCAAAACAATAAATAAAAGAATGACTCTTTCAGCAAGACATACCCACCTATTGTTTAAATCTAAATATCAAACCAAATGCTTTTTTATTTACTTCTTAATGTTTCTGATATCGCATACATAAATAAAACAGCGACTCTTCATTGATAATGTCAATCAAAGGCAATTGTTTAATTACCCCTGATAGTTGAAATGAATCAAAGATGTATTATTTATGCAATGTTACGTCGAATGCCTACTGTCCGGATACTATAATGAACTTTACAAGCGCTGCAAACCAATTGAAGTTCTAAAAATAACTTTAAATGACTAAAGAAACAGCTGAAATGAATCAAAGATGCATTCCTGTATATCATATAATGCTAAATACCTCTAAAAATCACTTTAAAAATAACTTTGAATGACTAAAGAGATAGCTGAAATGAATCAAAGGTGCATTATGTATATCATATAATGCTAAATACCTCTAAAAATCACTTTAAAAATAACTTTGAATGACTAAAGAGATAGCTGAAATGAATCAAAGTTTCATACTGTATATCATATAATTCTAAATACTCTAAAAAACAATTTTAAAAATCACTTTAAATCGACTAATGACGTTTGCAGTGCTAAAAAACTACACCCAAGCATTAAAAAACTCTCAAACGTGAAAGATACTTTAATGTACTTAAACCAGTTTCAGAAATACTGAAAGACAATTTGTAGTGCACTTAATTCAACTTCGAACGATTAAAGATAATGCTGATAAAAACGCCATGAATTTCGGTATGTCAACATTTACGTCAAATGCCAAGCGCTGCGACCTGAGGTCATTCAGCGTTGAAAAGGAAATTGAGAGTAAAAAAGGCATGAAAGGTGTAAAAGAAGGAAAACCTCGCAGATGCAGTAAGGAACAATTGTTAGGAGAGGGTTGAGGAAAGTTAGATGGAAGAAAGATAATATGAACGGAGGTACAGTAAATGGAATGAAAGGGGTTACGTTCAGTAAAAGGAAGGAAAGGGGTTGTCTTCAGTAAAAGGAAGGAAAGGGGGGCACGTTCAAAAAAAAAAGGGTTGCACGTTCAATAAAAGGAAGGTTGGAGTGCATCAGTAAAAAGGAATGAAAGGGGTTGCGTTCAATAAAAGGAAGGAAAGAGGTTGCATTCAGTAAAAGGAAGGAAAGGGGTTGCGTTCAGTAAAAGGAAAGAAATGGGTTGCGTTCAGTAAAAGGAAGGAAAGGGGGTTACGTTCAGTAAAAGGAATGAAAGGGGTTACGTTCAGTAAAAGGATGGAAAGGGGTTGCGTTCAGTAAAAGGAATGAAAGGTGTTACGTTCAGTAAAAGGAATGGAAGGGGTTGCGTTCCGTAAAAGGAATGAAAGGGGGTTGCGTTCAGTAAAAGGAATGAAAGGTGTTACGTTCAGTAAAAGGATGGAAGGGGCTGCGTTCAGTAAAAGGAATGAAAGGGAGTTGCGTTCAATAAAAGGAAAGAAAGGGGTTACGTTCAGTAAAAGGGAAGGGGTTGCCTTCAGTAAATGGAATGAAAGGGGGGTTACGTTCAGTAAAAGGGAAGAAAGGGGGTTACGTTCAGTAAAAGGAATGAAAGGGGGTTGCGTTCAGTAACAGGAACGAAAGGGATTGAGTTCAGTAAAAGGTATGAAAGGAGGTCGCGTTCAGTAAAAGGAAGGAAAGGGGATGTGTTTAGTAAAATGAAAGGAGTTGCGTTCAAGCTGAAACGACCTCAGAACAAAACAGCTTCACTGAATGTCACTGGACAGCAAGACAAAAGGGCTCTCTCAGGATTAAAAAGAGGTTAGAGAGTAGTTCTAACTTTCGCGCAGCAAAAGAGAAAGTGGGGAAAAATGAAAGTGGGGGGGGGAAGTGAGACACAACAGCATCAGGGTAAACCACTCTAAAGTAGAGCACTTGGAAAGTATTTTTTTCTTTCAGGCAAATCCTATGAGATTGTTTTTCAGAGTTCTTTTCTATTATTTTTCATCTTTTTCTATTTTTTTTTATTTTGCTTTTTTATATTTCTTTTAAGTCAATGCACATTACTTTTATTTTCCTTTTTTATTTCCCTTCCTTATCCGGTTTTTATTTCTTTCTCTGCATTTCTTTCAGGTAATTCACGGTACTTTTCTCCTCCTTTTTTATATTTTTCTCTCTCATTCTTTGATTATTTTTCCTCTCTCTAGTTTTGCACATTTTCTATTCCTTTCATCCTCTGTTTCACTTCATTTTTCAACAGTGCAGTAATCGTTTTAAAATATATATATTAAGTTAGTGTCCATTAGAGCACACGAAACAGTAAATGTCACAACGGAGAGAGAGAGAGAGAGAGAGAGAGAGAGAGAGAGAGAGAGAGAGAGAGAGAGAGAAATGAAGTATTCATTTGTCAATGAATGTCGATTACACCTCGTGAATAATCTTAGTAGTAATTTCTGCCGTATTCAGAAAGGCTTATAATTAACCTCTTATTTCTTTCCTAACCTTTTTACTTGTATTATACATATTTTTTTATCTATCTGCTTTTTAGCAATGTTCGGTGAAATGTTACGCGTTGATTTTTGCAGTTATTTTATCAAGGGTACGAATTGTGATGGCCAACTGATTAAAATTTGGGAGAGACAGGAAAGTACCTTTTACGAAAGAGATACTTTTTTTTTATTGGAGGATGATGTTTTGATCGTTCAGCCTTGGCGGGGGCTTGCGTTTTCAGAACGCTCTAAATTATTATTATTATTATTATTATTATTATTATTATTATTATATTTAATGGACTCGGAACCTAACAATAAAGTAACAATACAAGTAACTGATAGTGAATCGAATCCTTCTTCCGAGATATTATTATTATTATTAAAGTATGATAATAGCCACGTATCTTATCATCATCGCTATCATTATCATCATCTGAAAAGCTTATTCACATTAGCATCATTCACATACTTTTCACAAGAGCCTAAGATGACCAGTTCGCTATAACTTAAAACTATAAGGACTGGGTTCACAATCAGTTATTTTTTTATAATTTTCCCGTTACTTTCCGGACTCGATGACCATAGTCGTTGCGACTCCAGATTACATAAACAAATCAATTTCCCTTGTTTATCATGCAGCCGGTCATCAGATTCTTAATGTAGTTGTATATGGGTCTATCATTATTGTTAATAACCATATTTATCAATGATCACGAAGAACCTTTAAAGGATATCAAAGAACTAAACAAAAGGCTTGCGTTGTTTTACTTATTTTCATTTTTTCTTCAATTAACTGACAACTATAGCCTGCATTTTTTCATGGAGATGATGGTAAATCACAACAGCCGATATCCCTGAGAAGCTCACTGTGATTGCCGAGGGCTCTTGTGCTCACCAACCACCAGGGGTTAGAATTCGAACGCATCGGCCTATCAGAAGCAAGAGGGAAGCCTGAACAGTATAGGCTAAGTATGTTTGTTTATTTTTGCTGTCTTTAAAAGAGCCAGAAAGAAAATAATAATAAAAATAACGTCTTTAGTGAAAATAAAACAATAAAATCTGACATGGAGCGAGAATGATGATTTCCATTTATCTTTCTGAGGCTTTGGCCTGAACATAGTATGGAGTAGAGCGCCCTTTGTACGGAAAACAAGCGAAGAAATGAAGGGCACTGTACAAACGAAAACAATTAAGTAAACAGAAATAAGCCGTGCGGTGCAACGCAAACAATGCCTCTGGTGAGACGTTGTTTGAAAGACAAAGGGGAAAACAAACAAAAAAAGAAAGCTACATAAATAAATAAAAGTCCTCTCCCGCAACTCAGGCTCTCTTACTCAAGGCGCGAAGCATCGCCGAGAAAGAACTTAAAACGAGTTTCTGTTTGTTTTATATTTGTCCTTATTTGACTCGCTTGGGAAGGACTTGAAAGTATCCATGACGACGTCTTCTGAGAAAAGGAAGAAGACGAAGATGAGTGGAGAAGGAGAAAGAAGGAGGAAGAAGGAGCGAGAAGGACCGAACCAATACACACAATTCCTCTCCCGGATCGACCATTGACACACGACCAAGTTACTAGGCCGAGGTCTTCGGGATGGATGGCGGGAAACGGGGAAGGCGGGAAAAATATCGTTTGCCCTTAAAACAAAAGAGACCTGCTGACAATACAGTCTCGCGGGGTGTTTTGTTCCTCTCTTTTTTGTGTGTGCCTTCGTTCTAGATTTCAAACAGGGTGGTTGGGATATTAACTAATATTCCTGAGGGCACAGCATTCCCAGAATCGTGGACGTACCCGTAGATAAGCAATCTATAATTTGGGCAACGAGATGCGTGTTATATGCGTATATACAGACATATAGCACGCTAAATGCTCCCATGCGTATCTAAATTCACTTTCGAAGGAACACGATGATCTTCGATGGGGCAACAGTTTGCTAAAAACCCGTAAAGTTACCCTTAAAATGATGTTACCCGTCCCGCCTGTAAAATCAATACGAAGGGGGCGCGCGAGGTGGCATTTACCCCAGCAGATGATAAGGGCGATAATCTTGCACATGATGATGAGCATTACGACCTTTTGGAGGTTGTGTGTATGTGCGAGGCTGCTGCTGCTGCTGCTGCTGCTGCCGCCGCTGCCGCTGCTGCTGCATGTAAGGCACGGGGTGAAAAGGGGTTATATGTTGGCAGTACTATACAACCTCCCCTTCAACACTCCTCCCCCAACCCTCCCCGCAACCCCAACCAGTCTCTCTCTCTCTCTAGCCCAAGACCGTCCGTCCTTTGATGTATAATGGCCAGCCTCGAGTGCCACCTCGACTAATGTCGTCGGTTTAAGGGGTCTCCTTTCAAGGGCCACACTCGAGTCGCTACTTGGCAATCGTCCTTCCCGCAAAACGAGGTTCCTTTTCGTTCTCTTACCGCCATTACTTCCATCTCCTCGTCCACCTCCTCACCAGCTCTTGCCGGGCTAATACGCACGCACAGACGAATGAACGAACGCACGCTCGCTCTTTCTCGCTCTCTCTCTCTCTCTCTCTCTCACACACACACGCATGCACGTCCATGAGAACCCGAGATTGTGATGATATATGAACGAGGGCCATTTGTAATGATGATCGACGTAACTCGGCTGTGTGCAAGAGAGAAAGAGAGAGTAAGTCCACATGCACACACACACACACACACGCTTGCATGCACGCCGACGAGTCCCGGGAACAGACCGTGATGACGTATGAATGAAAGCGAACCATTTGTAATGATCCACGTAACTCGTCTGTGTGTAAAGGAGAGAGAGAGAGAGAGAGAGAGAGAGAGAGAGAGAGAGAGAGAGAGACTCTTCTCATCAGACTAATAAAAAAAATTTTAATTCCCACTGAGAGTTGACATCTTAAATTATCTATTTAAAAGAACAAAATACTAAATGAATCACAGGTTTATCGAATAGGAAAAACACACTCTTACTTTCACGAAGGTACACTAAGACAGACAGACAGACGAATACAAAGAGGATATCCGTACGTTTGTGGATATACAACTGTCATACAGCGAACCTTGAACATTTTTTTTTTAATTTTCAACTGAAATCCTTTGAAAATCCGAACAGGAAATGAAACGAAGGATTTCTCCTGTCTCCTCCAGACTTCAAACCAGGGCCGAGAGAGGAGAAAATTATATGTATGTGTATATATATATATATATATATATATATATATATATATATATATATATATATATGTATATGTGTGTGTGTGTGTATACATACATGCACATACACATATATATATATATATATATATATATATATATATGAACAACGAGAGTGACTCACTGATAGCATGCCTGTGTTATCTTCCCACCCCCATCAGTCGACCAGTATCCACTCTCTCTCTCTCTCTCTCTCTCCGTTTTGCTATCAAACTACAGAACGTTGCACTGACAACACAATGGATGCTGGAGGTGCCCGAGAGTTTAACAGTGGCTATCATGATACTTAGAAGTGCCACACGCATCTTTGCTTATTTTTTCTGGCTTATTTGCTTATTTCTCAGTTACTTCTTATTATATTTGTTCGCTCCTTCGTTCGAATTATATTTGCGTTGTTTCCATCTGTGTTTTACAGTGTTTCTCTTCGTTCTGCTCTTCTGGTACTTTGGACATTCTGTTCTGAGTAGTTTTAGCAAGCTACTAACGTTTCTGGATTGTTTCAAAGGGAGTTGTAGATATTTTGTATACATACACACGATACATAATAATATACATATATATAAATGTATATATATATATATATATATATATATATATATATATATATATATATATATATATATATATATATATATATATATACATTTATGTGCATGTTTGCTTCTTGCATGTTACAGAAACGCATATATAATTAGGCAACTACTCACGCATGAGCATAAATAAGTTAACCCAAGAATACTAAAATTCCTGTGTGACAAATTAACATAGCTGTACCCATTAATCCAGTGGTTCTAAACGTTATTTTGGCCCAGGCACACTTTCACCATGTCAGAATGTCATCCCCCCCTTTTCAAAAACTGTCAACCTCAAAATGTGCATTCCAAGTAATATGCAACTAAGTCAAGCGTGATCTCTCAGTAGTGCGGACCGATGCACACTGAGTTTTGTGTGTTCCTAGAACCAGTTTGAGCCTGCCAATCTGTAGTCACAATTCCCTCCCTGAAAGCCTGAAATTTCCCCTGGTTGAGAACCACTGCATTAATGTGACCAGAGCGAGGTAAATGTGAAACGTGGTACCTAAATTCCGTAGAGTTTCTCAGTAGAAGTAATAATTACCTCATCGAGGTTCACATTTTTAAATTATATTTTGGAATATATTTTGACCGATTACGAACTCTCACGTTTGTTACTCCTCTCTCTCTTTCTCTCTCACCATTAGCTGCGAACCAAAACAGTCAAATATCTACCAGTAACATAATTCAGTGAATATGTCAACATGACACCACTGGACTGTAGAACACCCTCCCTGAGGAGGTTGTGCAATAAGAACTAGCCGTGAGTCTATGTTCCCGATTGCCTGAAGAAACCAGCCCCTACCAGTGTTGATAGAAATCTTACTTAACTGCAAGTGGGCAGTATTCGTAATTGTCATGCGTTAGCCAATTCACTCAATCAATGTTGTGTAAATTCCCTGTTGATTTGTTTAGTGAAAGTGCCCAGTCTTCCTTGGTAATTTCTTCCATGTTGTGATTGTAAATAATAAATTACTATTAAGAAATCCACTCCCGCTTGGCGACCTACCATTTATTTGTTATTCTTGCATTTCTTTAGTTTATGGGCTTACTAGGGTTTTTTGTAAGGCCAAGATTATTAACTTCAACCAACCGCAGTCATCTCCTCGTAACCTGTATATATATATATATATATATATATATATATATATATATATATATATATATATATATATATATATATATATATCTTCCTTGACAGCAAAATGGTTACCGTCACTGAGAGGTCGCTGTTTATCATTTTACAAATTCCCTTCGGTTTACGTTATTCCTAGGTTGAATGAATTTTATATTAAACATTTCTAGCTTAGAGATTATGAATTTTAAAAATGTCACAGTATATGGGACAAATATATATATATATATATATATATATATATATATATATATATATATATGTATATATATATATATAATTTATATATATATATATATATATATATATATATATATATAATATATATATATATATATATATATATATATATAATATTACTCACACCGACAAGCCATAGTTAATCACCAGTCGCTCGGCCATCCCTCCAAGAACTATTACAGAGCACACAAAAAAAAAAAATGAAAAGAAAAATACGACGGAACAATATGGCAAATACTCAGGACTATCTATCCATCAGTTAGCTTTCCCCCGTCGTTTTTTCCCATCTGTGAGCTGCGACAAAGCCCGCAGGAAACAAAAGGGGGACTCCATTTTTTAATGAATAATAGCGTGGGCAATGTCAAGTTGCGCGACTGGTGTATTCAAATTCATAAACGAACAGACTGGTGTGTTCGTATATGTACACAGATTAATGGTACAGGGGCCCGTACACATACACATACAAACACACACACACACACACACACACATATATATATATATATATATATATATATATATATATATATATATATATATATATATATATATATATATACATGAGTTACCTCTCCTCTCATATATACTATATATATATAAATATATATGTATATATATATATATATATATATATATATATATATATATATATATATATATATACTGTATATAATATATAGAGAGTATATAGAGATAAGAGAGAGAGAGAGAGAGAGAGAGAGAGAGAATTTTCCAATGCTCTTCAACTTGACTGGTCACCAAACTACCAATGCTACATCACGCCATCGTAATTATACCGAACATCATCTTTAACACTACAACCCTAAACTGCAAGATTAATGACACCACGGTCTGTCACTCTCCCTCGCACCCGAGTTCAGACAAGATTCTGATACACTCTGTGTCCTCGGCTACCAATACCAATGTTGCCATGCAGTTCATTTTCTCGCTTTTTTCCCCAGCTTCCCTCTTCGCGATCAGATACGTATTCTCAGATCAGTACCAAATAAACTGTTATCTTAATCTGATATACTATGAATTTGTAAGTGGCTATAATATATAGTAAATTTAAAGGTGCTTTCAAATAATATTCCAAGTATTGGATGGATGTCAAGTTGGCAATTCTAGTCACCTCAGTCGTTTGAAACGTTGCAACAATCGCGGTGAGATGAGGAACAAGGATCTGACGGAGAGCCCGGAAGGAAACCCCTCTGTTGCACTAAGAGGTGATAGTTAGAGAGGTTGGACAACATGGTGGAAGTTAGAGAGAGAAATGGTGGTAAAGTAAAAAGCTAAAAAGTTGGTGCAATAATATACAAATGGTTAAAACGGGAAGAGCGTTGCATGTCATAAAGGCATAGTTACTTCGATACCAAGTGGCCATCTGTAAAATTTACGTGTAATACTGTATTGCATTTATTCTACATAGTTCTTTTAATTTATTGTGTCTATAATTCTAAAATTCTATAGCATCTGTTCCATATACACTGTGGCTCTTCACGCATGTTTCATGCATTTTGTCAAAGTGTCATATAGACCTATAAAACTTACTATATACTTGATCATCTCATCAATGCAGTCCACATAATTCATCGACTGTACAATCTACATGTGCTATATAGTATAGTACAATCTATATATAATATTAGCACATTTGACTATCACGGCTTGTTTTGCCAGCTTCGCTGGTAATGGCGAGCTACATGTGTACATAGCCATTACCAGCGTAATAGCCGTCTATACTCGTGGCCTATTTATTTAATAAAAAAAAAAAAACATTTCGAGAACGCAGTCATGCCATAAAAATAATTACTCTTTCTACAATGCTGACTGACTTGTTTGCAAATATCATTTGCGTGAAGCTGTATGTTACCGTGTAGTCTGCTTTTGGGGAAATTCAAGACTATGTATAATTATGTATAAGTGTATATATACATATATATATATATATATATATACATATATACGTGTATATATAAATATATATACAGAGAGAGAGAGAGAGAGAGAGAGAGAGAGAGAGAGAGAGAGAGAGCACATTATCTTTCAAGGCGGCCACGTAACACCCACAAAGTCATGGAATTTCTCAACAGCTTGTCTTGTTACCTATAGTCTTTTTTTTCCTTCAAGAGTCGGTTCCATCGCTTCCTTTGGAGTTAGACCCCACTCCTGTTCTACTATATTTCTATTCTACCATCCATCAGACCTAGTTAAAGACATTCAGTTGCATAAGATATAAGTGAAAAATGCGCCGAAGCTTCTTCGGCGCAATCGAGTTTTCTGTACAGCGTATAATCAAGGCCACCGAAAACAGGTCTATCTTTCGGTGGTCTCCTCGGTATAATGAGGTGAGCCGCGGTCCATGAAATCTTTAACCACGGCCCGGTGGTGGCCTATCCTATATCGCTACCAGAAGCACGATCATAGTTAACTTTAACCTTAAATAAAATAAAAACTACTGAGGTTAGAGAGTTGCAATTTGTCATGTTTGATGATTGAAGGGTGGATGATCAACATACCAATTTGCAGCCCTCTAGCTTCAGTAGTTTTTAAGATATGAGGGCGGACAGAAAAAGTGCGGAAGGAAAACAATATTGGCAGAAAAGTGCGGACAGAATAAAGTCCGGACGGACAGACAAAGCCGGCACAATAGCTTTCTTTTACAGTAAACTAAAATGACGGTTATCGACACGCGTTAATTGTGTCTCGACGGGTACACAAAACTCGGTAATCAGCCGTTACGGAGACGCCTACGTTCCCGGTGGTTTGAAAAATTAATGAGAAATTAAAAGCGTACAGCCAAAATAACGAAATTATGACTGAGAAAGAGCACACGATTCCTTTGATGAAAAATCGTTGGCACGGGGAATACTCTTTTCATAGTTCAAAGTGAATTAGGGTTAAATTAGTTAGAGAATCGTCTTGTGTGGAGAGGTCTAGTTAGATTTCGTCTTTTTAGTGTTCCCAAGTTACATTTTCTCTCTCTTCAAAGTCGTTAGTTTGATTTTGGCTTTTAACGTTCGTAAGTTCATTACTTAGATTCTGGTTTCTTTAAAGTTCACAACTTACGATACGCCTTTTTTTCAATTTCGCTGGTTTTTGAACCGATGTGCATTTCTGACAAACATTTTAATGACATCCCTGAGTTTGTTAGAAATTTACAGAACCTGCTAATACTATCCACCTAGACCAGCGGTTCTCAAATTTTTTTGATAGGTCACCATTACCTCTACCTCATTCCTCTTCAGTTACGTGAAGTTTTAATATAAAGGAAAGAAAAATACTGGAAAGCTTAATTTCTAATGCATTTTATATGTAAGAAATTAATTTTGCTTTTACTCAAGTCTTAAGAAATGGAGAATTTAGATTCTAGGCATTATTCCTTTGACAAAGAAAAAATTAAAATTAAAGCAGTGTTCCTTTTATTACAAACTGGAATTAAAGTGCCTCGTTGGTCCCCAGAAACGTGTTCATTAGCCCCAGTTTGAGAACCACTGACCTACACGTATTGAAAAGTTAACATGAGATGCTAATAGCGTTTCTTTTTTCGTCCTTATGTATTGGTCGATTTGATGTTCCATGGCGTCTGCTGGCAGTGTTCATAAATGACTTTGGAGAGAGAGAGAGAGAGAGAGTTAGGAAAACAGAGGAAAGACGTTACACCCGCCAAGAGTTGCCACCTTGTCTATTCTTACGAAATTAACAACTTATTCCAGAAATCTCAGAAAAAATGTACATTCACACCCTCTTGCAATTGCCCGCTTGCGTAATTGGCTTCGCGTAACACAAAGAAACCCGGAAAATGAAAAGAAGAAAAACGCGGTCTGCACATTTTTATTCATTTAGAAACGCGCCCCTTCCCCCACCACCCTCGCTCCAAGAATGTTTGAACTCGTGATTCGCTGGCTTTCGCTGTCGGTGTGGTATGTTTTTGTGCCACCGATGTTTGTTTAAATTTCTTTGTTCTCACGCGTGGCTGCCTTTGCTTTGGCGTAGAAAGAAATTAAACAACACTGCTAAAGACGGAAGGTGGGTCTTCAGCTCCTGCCCCTCCTGCTACCAATGATAGCAGTAGTAGAATTAGACCTATCTTTGTTGTAGCAACCTTTATTTTTGTGCTGTTGGTCACCTACTGTTATGCTGTTCGTAGCTGTAGCAGCAGATCAAAATGACAGTGGGTCTATTACAACTACAACTACTACTACTATTAGTAAACCTACTATGTTTCACCTAATTTTTTTCAAGCCAGTTGGTCTACTGGCACTTACTAGCAGTGGCAGAAGTTCTCCATTTAGTCGGCCTAGCAAAGGTTAGACTATGAGTCTACTCTTAATACTACTAGTAGTAAGCCTACTGTCTTTCTCAGTTAGTACTACTACTAGAAGTGGACCAACAACCCTACAGAAGACGAAATGGAGCTAAACCAAAGTCAATGGACCTTCTACTATTACTATTTGCTAGCACACCCTCTTCAGTGCTGTAGGTCTGCTATTACTACTAGTAGTTGTAGACCTGTATCTGTGACTTAGCCATTTTTCTTCATTAGTCCCATGAATCTACAATTCGTAGTATCTTTTGGTGCGGTCGGCCTGTTACTATTAGCAGCAAGGCAGAAACTGAGTCTACTACTGCTAGTAGTAACAAACATCAGACACGCCGTCTTTGTTGTATCACTCTTTCTCTTTTAAAGCTGTTGTTTAATTTCCTGCTCCGCTTTTTCTAACTTCGCGTGTTTTAATTTCCAAGACGCTGCTCATTCAGACGCTGCGCTGCCGTTACTACTGCTGTCGGCAACGACGATGACTTACTGCGGCTGCAATATACTTTGTTTTTATGCTGTTGTTTGTTTTTATAGCATTGCTGCAGATGTTTTTCTCCCGACGTGGAGTTGTTTTACGGTCTGTTGTTTATTTAAATCGCTTATGTAACTGTGTGCTTTGAATTGGCGATGTACAAACTGGTTGGTGTCGTTATTGGTATGAGGTTTTGAAACCGCTCATATTTTAAAATCTGGTCGCAATCTGTTTCTGTCTCTCAAACACGCGCGCGCGCGCGCACGCAAAAGCGCAGGTATAAACGATTACATACAAGAGAAATGTTGCATTTCTTTTCGAACTTTGTAAAAGTCGACTTTCTTAAGTCTATCCGGAATTTAGCTCATATTATATCTTCTGTCCTAATCAAGTAGGGTTTATCTAATCGCACGAACTTACCAAAGCACTTGCCAAATTTACGCAGGTACTGAACGTCCACTACGTTTCTTGCCCCCCAAAATTAAAATTGTACCTTTTTAATTTTCTATAAAAGAAAACCATTTTGGCGGGTTTGTCTGTCCGTCCTCAGATCTTAAAAACTACTGAGGCTAGAGGGCTGGAAACTGGTATGTTGATCATCCACCCTCCAATCATTATACATACCAAACGCAGCCCTCTTGCCTCGGTAGTTTTTATTTTATATAAGGTTCAAGTAGCCAAATCGTGCGTCTGGCAACGACATAGGAAATGACACCACCGGGCAGTGGTTCAAGTTTCATGGGCCGCGGCTAATACAGCATTATACCTAGACCACCGAAAGATAGATCTATTTTTGGTGGCCTTGATTATACGCTGTTCAGAAAACTCGACTGCGCCGAAGTTTCTTCGGCGCATTTGTTACTTGTTTTACATCGTATAGTATATAAAATTCTGGACAGTTTTCACACAAATTACCTTGAGGGAGGATTTCCACACCTAACCACGAGTATTGCTCGCGATGGTATATAGCACTGGGTGAAGTTTTCATCATACAAGTTTAAAAATTTTGGTATCGTTGCACATGCCAAGCTTTGCATTGGCAAATACATTTTTTAGCTCAAATAACTTTAGGAATAATCCAACATCTAAGGCATATCTATTTCAGCATATATATATATATATATATATATATATATATATATATATATATATATATATATATATATATATATATATATATATATATAATATAAAGCTGTCACACGAGCTCATTTTCGGCAATTTCTGAGAATCATGCCGTCAAAATTTACGTCAGCTTTCCATTTTTTTTATTTTTATCATTTTATTTTATTTTATTTTTTGAAAACTGAACTCAACCATGCCCCTGCTTTATAACATCTCTTATTGCATATACGTGACATCTAATTCTATGCCAGCCTAGAAAACAGCATCGGTTTCTTCATACAAAGTTTGAAGACGCCAAAAGTCGCCAGGAATTATGTGCTCTGGTCACACAACCTTCGGGTTTTGAGAGCTTCCTGTAGATATGGTCAGACGCTGGCCTTCTGCCAACAAACACATGGACATTCTACTCTCTGGAGGGTTGCTAGGCAAGTTAATGGCCTCGGGTCGTTTCATAAAGATGTCTGGATATCATGAACAATAATAATAATATTAATTGGCACGCAATTGCTGTGCACAGAGACCCAATACGTCAGTGATGTAATATACGCTTTTATTTTTAAAATCGCACCCTTTGCGCCTAAAGCATGTTCAATGGAGTTTTCTGTTTTTGTCTCGATTGTTAGGAAATCTAATACAAACACTAATTAATGCAGTGATTATGTTAATGAACTGATGTTTGCAGCATTCAGTACAGGCTTCCTATTCTGGCTCTGATGATTAGTGCCCATTTTTCCCATTCAAGTAAAAACGAAAGCAGAATAATTGAAACCGATTGTAGTACTATTAACGGGAAGATGATATTGCGTATTATTTATTCTATAATAAATATGAAAAGTGCCCTTTAATGAGGAGTCTGGGCCTGCATGATGTGTATGATATACATGTACTCTCGTGTGCATACATCCATCCATACATGCACACACACACATATACATATATATATACATACATATATAAATATATATATAAATATATATATATATATATATATATATATATATATATATATATATATATATATATATATGTATATATATATGATTACCTCACAAAATACCTATGTATACACCAAAACACACGCACACCACACATACATACACACACACACAACATATATATATAATCGAGAGTAAAAACAAATCTGGGATCACTTTAATATGTATACATGTGTGTATGTATGGATTTATAATTATATATATACATACCTCCATACATAAGCGGAGGATTCATCCACGAGTTAGATGTTAAAGCATTAATACTGCAGTTAAGTTAAGTATATCTTAGTTTAACCAGCACAAAGGCTGATTAACAGCTCTCCTAGGGCTGGCCCGAAGGATTTGATTTATTTTACGTGGCTAAGAACCAACTGGTTACTTAGCAACGGGACCTACAGCTTATTGTGGAATCCGAACCACATTATAGCGAGAAATGAATTTCTATCACCAGAAACAAATTTCTCTTGTTCTTCACTGGCCGGTCGGAGATTCGAACTCGCGACCATCAGAGTGGTAGGTGATAGCTGAGAACGGAACCCGCTCACCCAGCGAAGAACTTTTAATACTGCAGTGATCTAACTACATATGCATAAACACTCTTCATTTAAGCGCATAGGCAAAAAAAAAAAAAATCAAATAAAGAAAACCCACACGACAAATTGCAGAACAAAACGGGGGACGCTTGCTGCATGAACATCAAACGCCGTGAGGAACGCTGCTGTTCCCTTCGAGCCTCCACGCGCCGTCTTAACGACTCGTTTACAATGCTCGCGAATTCGGCGTCGAAGGCTTCCTTCCCGCACCTCGAAATTCTCCCCCAAACATTCGTTTCCTTGACGATCATCAACCGGCATCTGCTCCACTCTTTCTTGGCCTTCGGGTGTTACGGCGTCGCTCTTGCTGTGTTCATTTTCCCGCGCTATTGCGTCATATTCCTCCTCAGGATTTTCCCGCGCTTTTGCGATGTTTTGTCATACATTTTCTGGCGTTGATTAGTTTTTTGCTTTTCACCTCTTTATTTGTTTATTCATTTTTTTCATTGGTATTTCATTTTCCATTCCTTTTTTGGGTGTGTGTTTCTTATTCCTTACTTCCCCTTCCAGTTTTCCCGCGTTATTTCACCAATTTTTACGGCGTCAGTAACCTAGGTGTTTGACGCCAGTTTTAGCAGTCATATAATCAATCACCAATTTTAAGCAGCTTTTCCAGCGCTTTTTAGACTTTTTTTTTAGGCTTATCCCGCGTTACCTCTTAATACCCTTTTTTCCTGACGCTAAATCGTCACATTTCCTTTCTCCTCTTTTCCTTTTTCCTCTTCGCTATTTCATTATCCCTTCCGAGGTTCTGACGGGCTCTTTTTTGTCTTTTTGTTTTTGGCTTCTGCTCATCTTTCGTCCTACTTGTTTTTATCTATTTTCTTTTTGCCGCGCTATTCCGTCTTTCTATTATTCGTATCCCCGTGCAATTTCTTATTTTTTTTTTTTCTGACACATTTCATCTTTGGTTTTGTCACTATGTCATCATTCAGTTGTTTTTTTTCCCCCGCTATTTTGCTATTTCATTTTTGGTTTTTTCTTTAGCCCTACGCTATTTTGTCATTTTCTTTTAATTACGCTACTTTGTCATTTCCTTTTTTGTTTTTCTTTATGCTTATTTTGTCACTTTCTTTTTGTTTTTCCTTACGCTACGTTGTCTTTTCCACTTTGTTTTTCCCACGCTAGTCTGTCATTTTCTTTATTTTCCATCGCTATTTAGTCGCATCTTACTTTTCATACTCTACTTTGCCATGTTCTCTTATTTGTCGTCATCTTCACCGTAGTTTTCCCTGCGCTATTTCGTCGTACATGTTTTAGTTTTCTTCGTTATCATTGTAGTTTTTCGGCGTTACTTCGTTACCTTCTCAGTTTTTCATCGTTATTTAGTCGTCTTTTTAATATCTTCTGCAGAAATTCGTCATCTCTATGGTTTTTCATGCGCTATTTCTTCGTTTTCCTGGTTTATTTCTAACGCTGTTTCGTCATCTCGTTAGTTTTTCAGCGTTATTTTGTTATCTTTTTGCTTAGCCCCCTAGTTCGTTACTTGTTTAGTTTTTTCAGCGCTATTTCGTCATCTCTTCATTTTTTCAGCGCTATTTCGTCATCCTTTTAGTTTTTTCATCGCTATTTCGTCATCTCTTTAGATTTTTCAGCACTATATCAGCATATTTATCAACTTATTTCTTTTAGTTTTTCACCGCTATTTCGTTCTAGTTAGTTTTTTCATCCTATATCGACATTCTTTTAGTTTTTTCAGCGCTATTTCGTCATCTTTTCTTTTTTTTCAGCACTATATCGCCATCCTTTTAGTTTTTTCAGCGCTATTTCGTCATCTCTTTAGTTTTTTCATCTATTTAGTTTTTTCGCGCTATTTCGTCGTCTTTAGTTTTTTTAGAAATATTCTTCATCTCTTTAGGTTTTCAGCGCTATTTCGTCATCTATTCAGCGCTATTTCGTCATCTATTTGGTTTTTATTTCGTCGTCTTTAGTTTTTTTAGTCTGTCATCTCTTTAGGTTTTTCAGCGCTATTTCATCTCTATTTTTTCAGCGCTATTTCGTCATCTTTTGTTTTTTCAGCGCTATTTCGTCGTCTTTTAGTTTTTTTAGAGCTATTTGTCATCTCTTTAGTTTTTCAGCACTATATCGTCATCTTTTAGTTTTTCAGCGCTATTTCGTCATCTGTTTTTTTTTGCGCTATTTCGTCGTCTTTAAGTTTTTATATTCTGTCATCTCTTTAGGTTTTTCAGCGCTATTTCGTCATCTATTTAGTTTTTTCAGCGCTATTTCGTCATCTATTTAGTTTTCAGCGCTATTTCGTCGTCTTTAGTTTTTTTAGAGCTATTCTGTCATCTCTTTAGGTTTTTCAGCGCTATTTCGTCATCTATTTAGTTTTTTCAGCGCTATTTCGTCATCTATTTAGTTTTTTTCAGCGCTATTTCGTCGTCTTTAGTTTTTTTTAGAGCGATTTCGTCTCCCTGCTCTGGTTTCTCTCCAACTGCGCCGCTTCAGCTTTGTGTCAACAGCTGTTGAGAAGGGAGACATTACAAAAAGGAATATACGAGAGTGGAATTTCTGATACGAATTTTTTTTTTTTTTTTTTTACCTTTGTCTTGCGACAGAGAAACAAAATGAGTCATGATCTTTCCGAAGGAAAAGCCAAAATTCGTGGCAGAAGGAAAGTTTCGGCTTGAAGGAACGACACGATGTCACTAGCGGATCCAGGGGAGGGGGCCACCTGGGCACGTGCCGCCCCATGAAAAATAATGACAAAATAATAATATTGAAGATTTAGATAATAACAACATGAATGTGAAATAAAAAATGGGAAGAAATCTATTATAGAAATAATAGTAATTTTAAAGAAATATATATATATATATATATATATATATATATATATATATATATATATATATATATATATATATATATATGAAAATTGGTGGCCCCCACCAAGAAATTTTCTGGATCCGCTAGTGCACGATGTACGATGACTTTAACAGGAAGACGAAACAGGTAGAGTAGGGAATTATCAATGAAAGATTTGTCAGGAGATCCACAAAATAAAGAAGCGCACCACGTATGAATGCCAATGCCTTGTAAATTTCTTTTCTCTCTCCCTCTCTCTATACACGAATGACAATGAAGCAACTGGGCGTCAATAAAGTCGATAAGGGATACAGGAAAAGATATGCAGAGGGTAAAAGTATGAACCAAAAGGAAAAGCAAAATTTAAGGAGGTACAATGTTAGTTTCATGATTATATTCACCTCTAGAAACTAAAAAAAAAACCAGCCAGGAACGCGGAAAGGAGTACAGTATAATATAAGCTTTAATCAGCTCAGTGGTCTGGTAAAACTAAGGTATACTTTTTTTTTGGACTTAGGATTTAGCTAGATAAGAGAAATACGCTAGTATGTAAACATGTCTATCAATACCATTACTTCTCTCGATAGCAAGTATTCAGGACGCTTGCGGCCAAGGTCTAAGGAATATTCATTAGACCTAAGAAGGAAAAATAACGAAAGGTGGACTTAGGAGTTAGCTAAATGAGAGAAATACACCAGAAGGTAAACAGGCTATCTATCAGTGCCGTTACTTTTCTCGATAGCAGGTATTCAGGGCGCTTACGACCAAGGTCTAAGGACCATTCATAAGGCCTTGCTTCGGAAAGCCTACCAGCTGGAACGTAAAACCAGGTATAGAATCAAGCGACTTTACACGCCCAGTTCTTCCTCTCTGTCCTTCCTAAATAATTGGGAATCCAGGTCTCCTAATACGTCGCCTCCAAATGCTCCTATCCGTTGCATCCCTCGCCCTCCCCCCTTCTTGCCTCAACCCTCCCTCAAGACCATCCCTCCGAATCCTGGGAGGCCTCACCCAACCTCCTATTCCAGGTTGGTGACGTTTCGAAAATACATTTCTAGTCGCACTTTACGTCTTCGCTTGAGAAAAACTAAATGATATCGTAGCTCGCTGTTTCGGCAAGGCGAGGAAATCAGGCCTCATTTATTCGCGCGCACAGAGAGAGAGAGAGAGAGAGAGAGAGAATCTCATTTACTAGCAGAGAGGAGGAAAGTGCATGAGAAAGGAGCCTTTGCAGTAAAACAGGAAGGCAGAAGCAGATAGACAGAGAAAGCGGACAATAAAACCTCACGTGTTTTCGGAGGGAGAATGAGAAAATAAGAATCATTATCAGTACAAAGACAGACAGACAGACAGACTTACAGACAAACTGAATCACGCTGATTTACATCGAGACAATGAACCGGAAAGAATCATTCAATGCAAGATAGACGCAGAATTTATTTGCAGCCAGAGAACGAGAAACCGAATAATCGACATAAAGTAGATTTGGGAAGGGAGAGAGAGAGAGAGAGAGAGAGAGAGAGAGAGAGATGGCATCTACTTGTTCTGGTATTTACCCACAAGATAGATTGCTGCTGGTGAGACGGGAAGAGGCAACAATGGTGCACGAGACACCATTAAGCCATCCATTGAAGCTAGACCCTAATGGCGTTGAAACAAGGGGGCATGGAGGAAGGGGTGGAGGAGAGGGGGAGGAAGGGGAAAGAGGCAGGGCCTGTTTCCAGGCATAAACAACAGCCTTGCCTTCTCTTCCTTCGGGGAAATGTGCCAGTAATTCATGCATGTAATGGCATTTTCTATCTATACGACAAAATGGTTACTCAAAGAGCTCGGTGTTTGTGGAATGCGCTGCATTCATGCATGGATTGTGAATGAATGTTCAGGAAGTGCACACACACACACACATACACACACACACACACACATATATATATATATATATATATATATATATATATATATATATATATATATATATTCATATATTTAATAATTGCTGCGCCAGGATTTATACACTAAATCAATACTGACATTGCCATCGTAACGTAGATCTGACACTTACATGAATGAAGAAGGTATTGAATGTTCCTGCCCTGTCCTGATAGTTTTTAGACAAAAAATAAGTTACTGGTAGAAATTTATAATGAATTTTGTAATGACAACCAAAAATACGAACCCATACATACAGACACACTAACAAATATAAAGCGCTGTTACTGCCTGAGTATGACCTCCCCTTTTGCAACGATGCATAAAAGGTGCAGCAAAGAATGAGAGAGAGGGAGAGAGAGACAGAGAGAGAGAGAGAGAGAGAAGAGGACGTCCTTCAGACCGCTGTTTGGTTAGCGTAAACAACGAACTCAATTAGAGCTAGACCTAATGGCAAATAGCATCTCCGTAATAATTCAACCGAGAGTTGTTCATGGAATTACTCTGTGAACTCATTCCTTTTTGCATCGTTGCAAAAGGGGAGGTCACACTCAGACAGTAACAGCGCTGTACATATGTTGGTGTGTCTGTACGCATACGTTCGTATTTTTTATTATCTTTATAAACCACATTACAAATTTCTGCCAGTAACTTGTTTCTCGTCTAAAAACTGTCAGAACTATTTATGTCAGTGTAAGATCTACGTTACGATGGCAATGTCCGTATTGATTTAGAGTGTTATAAATCCTGGCGCACCAATTATTAACTGATGTAGCAAAATTGGCCTCTTATACCAAAGTTTTGAAATGAAATCCAGTTAATAGATATCGCCTCACTAGAAATGGGATTATTATTATTATTATTATTATTATTATTATTATTATTATTATTATTATACTGGACTTTTAGATCCAAGTCTTGAAATGAATTCCAGCTAAGAGATATCATCATCTTTCTGTAAATACAAAAAACCCAACCTGTGGAAACCTAACCTAACGTGGTTTTACCAACTGTCATCCTACTTTGCAGAAGTTTGTTCTGCATATTTATAGCCTTTTAGGACTATATATAAAACTCAATGCACGTTAATAATAATAATAATAATAATAATAATAATAATAATAATAATAATAATCACTAATTGAAAAAATATCTATAGTAGCATGAGTCTGGAAATGAAGAAACAAATCCACAGTTATGTATGGGTATATATATTCAAAAATATATCTCTACAGACAGATTTATTTTTAAATATAAGTACCCATACATAGCTGGATTTGTTTCTCCAATAATAATAATAATAATAATAATAATAATAATAATAATAATAATAATAATAATAATAATAATAATAATATCATTATTTTCATCATTATTACTATTATTTTATTGTCTAGATATATCAAAATTTATAAAAAGCTTAAGAGAACCTGCTGAGCTCTCGTTACCGTTCTAAGTATAGATACTAATTAGTATTAACAACAAAATGATTGTTGATTTTACTTTGTTCACCATTTCAGAATTCATGACATGACGAGGGGTAGAATAATAATAATAATAATAATAATAATAATAATAGTAATAATAATAATAATAATAATAATAATAATAATAATAATAATAATAATAATAATACAAACAACATGACATTTATAACAACAGCGATACTGAGTTTCACTTAATTACACTCCAGCCAAGAATAAATATTTCAGAAGTCACTTCTGTATAAAGGGGAGCATTTAGAAAGCTGTTTTGGAGGAAAAATGATGCTGCATTTCCTGCAATACTCTGGCTGGTAATGTTTAACGAGTTAATGTTTGTTTTTGGTGATTCGTTTTTCCTTTTTTCTTTTGTTTTTTGACCGTAGAGGGTTCGCATGCTGAAATCGGCAATAGACTTTTTAATTTCATAGCTTAGAAATAATAACATCAATGATAAAATGGAAGGCTTTATTATGACAATAAGAAGCGGACATACTAAATCCACAAAACGTTTCTTGATATTTTAATGCTTTTCTACTTTCATCACATTAAAAGACAACTTTCGTCAAATTCTATTTCGTCAATAATAATAATAATAATAATAATAATAATAATAATAATAATAATAATAATAATAATAATAATAATAATAACAACGACGCACCTCATACGGCAGCTTTTCTGCCGAAAATGGTTCAAGATCAAAAGTGATACGTAAAAACAAAAATTGCAGCAGGTTGTTTAATACGAGTACTGCTTATGTCCGAGCAAACATGTCGAATGTAAACAATGCAGTGGCCATTTCGCTATTTTCGGCATTAATTCCTACATTCTATTTAATATGGATTATTGCTGCCTTTAAACATCACAATTCATGCACAGATGATATTATTTATTTATATCATGCATAGATATATATATATATTATATATATATATATATATATATATATATATATATATATATATATATATATATATATATATATATATATATATATATATATATATATATATATATATATATATATAGAGAGAGAGAGAGAGAGAGAGAGAGAGAGAGAGAGAGAGAGTCCTTAGTGCCTAACGCCACGCAATTTTATTTTCTTGCCTTACATTCACTTATCAATGGACATATTCGTACACGAATGCTCATAATTTTCCCTTCAACATTTCAGCGTTCATTCCTCTTTTCATTACCACAAATAATAAGTTATTTTCAGCGCCCATCATCTTGGTAGATGCGATGCTAGATTTGCGGATAAAATCAGTCAAGTAAATTCGTGGTTTAATTTCACCCCTTAGTGATTAGAAAAACTTCCGGAAAGAAAATGGAAATGATATACTGGATCTATAGCAGAGTAATATAACAGGATTCTTCCTTTAATAATTGGGTATTTCTCTTTTATCAATTATGGAAAGTCTTGATAAGAAGGAAGTCCCGTTCTCTTACCTGTCGTCTCACACCTGTTAATTATCGATTTTTCGTCAGGTCAACTCGGTGTTCGTTCTCCCCCCCCCCCCCGCACCTCTCTCTCTCTCTCAGACCCAACCTTACTATCTTTCTCACGCTTGCTCTAAGTCACTTTCTCTCCTCCTAACACACAAACTCATGCACCAATATTATCTCACACTCTATCTCACACACATAGGTACCCACGCGCATTCATACACCAACCCACTCCTCCTATTGCTCAACACACTTATCTTTTGCTCCATCTCTCTCAAGCGTACACTCGCTCTACCTCCTGCTCACACGTACTTCCTTCTCTCTCTCTCTTATCTGGCCCCCTTTAAAGTAGGATTTTCTCTCACGCATTCATTTCATCACTTTTCTTCAGGAGATGAACAACCATTTTTCTTCTGGGACACTCATTCACGCCAGTGGCTCTCGTGTCTCGCTGTTGCCTATAACAAGCTGTGCCGTAACTCTTTAAAGAAAGGTCTGTTTTAAGTTTCAATGACATCTTTTTAAAGGTCCCTTTCAATTAAAATTTCTTGAGAGGTCCTTTTCTATTACATTTTTAAAGAGGGGTTCCAATCACATTTTTTAAATGGCCTATTCAATTACATTTGTAATGGGCATTTTCAATTACATTTTAAATGACCTTTTCAATAACATTTAAAAGGGCTTTTTCAATTACATTTTAAAGGTCATTTTCAATTAAATTTTTTGAAAGGGCCTTTCAATCACATATTAAAGGTCCTTTTCAATTACAATTCTAAAGGGCCTTTTCAATTACATTTTTTGAAAGGGCCTCTTCAATTACATTTTTTGAAAGGGCCTCTTCAATTACATTTTGAAAGGGCCTTTTCAATTACATTTTGAAGGCGCCATTTCAATTACGTTTTTTAAAGATTTCAATTGTACTTTTAAAGGGCTTTTTCAATTACATTTTAAGTGGTTTTTCAATTAAAATTTTACCGGGCCTTTTTAATTAATTTAAAATGGCTGTTTCAATTACATTTTAAAGAGCCTTTTCAATAAAATGTTTTTAAAAGGGCCTTTTCAATAAAATGTTTTTAAAAGGGCCTTTTCAGTCACATGTTAAAGGTCCTTTCAATTCCATTTTAAGGGCTTTTCAAGTAAATTTTATGAAAGGGCCTTTTCAGTTACACTTTGAAAAGGTCTTTCCAGTTATATTTTTAAAGGTCCTTTTGAACTACATTTAAAGAGACTTTTCAAATAAATTTTTTAAAGGGCCTTTTCAAGTAAATTTTTTTGCCTTTTCAACTAAGTTTTTAAAGGATTTTTCAATTAAACTTTTAAAACACCTCTTCAATTACATTTTTAAATGGATTTTTCAATTACATCTTAAAGGGCTTTTCAATTACATTTTCAAGGGCCAAAATCAATTACATTTTAAAGGGCCTTGTCACTACGTGTGCTAGCTCGCAGTGCAGCGGTACTTCTTGATCTCCGAGCAAGTAATCCATCCCTACCTCAGCAATAGAAATTTGGCCTCAATCTGCTCAAGTTTCAAATAAGAGTGGCATATATTTTGAATGTGGAAAATTAAGATTCTGTCTGCCGTGGCTGCTTTGAAGTTGAGGTGGCCTTTAGGCAGTGTGGGTTCTTGCTTCGTGGTACCTGAGCTTCATGAAAGAAGTCAAGTCGATCTGGTTTCGTGTGAAAACTCGAACGAGATAATTTGTGCTTCTGTGTTTTCAAGGAAGTTTATTCGGAAAAGGAAGATTGTGAAGATTGAAAGCTTGAGCAAGATGATTAACACTTCATTTATATATACATACATACATATATATATATATATATATATATATATATATATATATATATATATATATATATGTATATATATATATATATATATATATATATATATATAATCTTTAATACATAAAATGGTACACAAAAAATAAAATGGTACGTAGTGGAGATCAATGGCGTCTCTGACATAAGAACAATTGCACCTGTTTCCACGAGGTTTTCCAGAAGACGTTCACCTGAAAACTAGGACAAGATGAAGGTTCTTCTTGAGCGTACACGAAAATCAACCAAATCATTCACATTTCGACAACCACAAGGTTTTGTCCGCAAAGTAAAACGCAAAACTATGGCAAGATTATTACCACGTCCATTTCAGGGAAGTTCTTCTCTAAAACGAAAATTGAAATATCAGTCAAGTCTATGGTTCCAGGTTTATGTAGATAAAAGAAAAACTCAATCAGTATCTTCGTAGCTTCTTTTAATAGGAAGCTTCTCATTCATGCCTATTTTGGACTGTCACTGATTTTTTTACAATTAAAATAAAGTAGGTTAATGAGATTTTTTTACAATTAATATAAAGTAGTTTAATGAGATTATCAAGTCACATTTTGATTCTTGATTCCTATTAGGATTTCTGCAAAACGGAACGCGAAAACTAAACCCTTGTTCATTTACACTTGTCATAAGATTACCGTAGAATCCAGAGTAAAAATAAAAACTCTCTCACGCTAAATACAGTCGCTACGGTATCAGTGAATCATTTCAGAAAGAAAAGGTGTCAGAACAACACGTGTTGGTCTGACTGTGAGACTCCTTCCGTCTTCTCCCTATCTGTTTTCTGTCGGCCCTCGATATTCTACCCAAAAGTCAAGTATTCGAACGTGACACTTGAATGCCACTGGCCTCCAGTGCACTAGCGGCCGCAGTACGAAAAAGAAAGGTCTTTTCTTTGTTTTTTCTTTCCTCGGGGAGTAAACCATTCGGTGGTACAAATGAAACCTATCGGCCACTTTTATAGGATCTGTGAAAATGCAAGTGTTATGCAGTATTCAGAACTGAATAGAATATACAATTTAGGCTGAAGGCCAAGCACTGGGACCTATAAGACCATTCAGCGCTGAAAGGAAAACTGAGAGTAAAAGGTTACAAAAGTGTAACGGGAGGAAAATCTCGCAGCTGCACTACGAAACCTTTGTTAGCAGAGGGTGGAAAGTAAGATGGAAGAAAGAATATGAATGGAGACAGAGTAAAAGGAATGAAAGGCGTTGCAACTTGGGCCGAAGGGACACTGCAAAGAACCTTAAGTACTGCCTACAGTGCACCGCACGTGAGGTGCACTGACGACACTACCTCCCCTACGTGACTTACTAATATATCGCGCATTGAGGATGCCCCTTAACCTTCATTTGCTTTCAAACTCAAATTTAACTAGGATGGGATAGATTAAAGCCAGTTGCTCGCCTGAGAGGGTGTTTCCCACGCACACTCATTCTGTCTGACTTCTCTAGTGTGACACGCTATGCCACATAAAAAGTTTACAATTAGGAACTGCCCACTGACTTTTTGAGATGCGGCTGCTAGAACCTCATGTCTCCCTATCAGTGGTCACCTATCTAAGTACTGACCAGCCTCAAAGTTTCTTAATTGACTGGAAGACCTACGATACAGCAAGCATTCTGCTACCTTTACTCTGTGAGGCGAAAGACAGTCCATTTGTTTGCCTATGTTTACACACTGTCTACGGAGAAAGAGCTCGTGCTGGCATATGCTCTACATGAACCAACGACAATGGTCTGATAATATTTTAGGCCATGGAATTCTCAAGGCTTCTGTAGATTACCGGATGAGATATTCATCAGTTTTTAGAATACTTTTCCTGTCTGTTACTATCGTAAGCACACTGGAACAGTATAACCAGCATATATATATATATATATATATATATATATATATATATATATATATATATATATATATATATATATATATATATATATATATATATATATATATATAGAGAGAGAGAGAGAGAGAGAGAGAGAGAGAGAGAGAGAGAGAGATCTTCGTTACATATTTCATTTAATCAGAGGGAGAAAGCTTTGCTTGACTGAATTGTAAATTGTAAATGAGAGAGAGAGAGAGAGAGAGAGAGTTGAATCTACACATGACGTCATGAGCATCGTTCTGGCAGAACAAAAGCATTTTGGTTACTGATTAACACGGTTCTCTGTCTGTATCAAAATCACACAAAAGGAATAAAAATATAAAATAATTTGTTTATTCACAAATACAAGATCAACTGCAACGATTATCTGAATGTGCTTTTTGTTCGGATGGAAAATGCAATACATACATGCATACGGAGAGTATGATATTTGCATATATTGCCCGTCCATTTGCATAAGCTATGCATTCGCTAGGCGGATAGACGTGAGCACACGTCTGGATAATATTTATAATACATAATATCAAGAACTCGTAATTTCCCATTACCTTCAGTTACTTCTTTCTAATGAACACCATATTCTTTGGAAGTTTGCATTTCAAGTTAATGACCCCTGTGGCTTGTTCCAATAATAATAATAATAATAATAATAATAATAATAATAAATAATAATAATAATAATAATAATAATAATAATAATAATAATAATAATAATAATAATAATAATAATAATAATAATAATAACAACTTATTTTTACAAGAGCCAATATTTACTTTATCGATTTAAGTGGTGACAAACATAGTTACACTAGAAAAATTTTAAAAATAAATTACATTTCCTGGAACCCTAAACAAACACCACTCGGAAAACTCGTCAGGTCACGATACGTGGGGAGGGGAAAAATAATGAACATAAATATAAATATGATGATGAATAAACCACGTCACTTGGTCTTTTAACAGAGTCGTACTGGCAAGCGGAGGAGCTAGTTCCCAGAGCACTGCCTAAAATTACATTTACAGGGAGGGCACAACAAAAGTAGCCTTTCAAGGGGGTTGAATCTACTCTATCTTAGTAGTGAATAAATAATGTTCCCAAGGTCGAGGCGTCGTACTTAAGTTACCCAAGGAAAACATACAAGGATATGAATTCTTGATCTGAAAATATACTAAATAAGATGAATACTTCACTCTAAGTTATTTTAGATCTGCAAAGCAGTTTTGGACGATGACAAAATCAAGCTTGTTTTAATATTACTAACGTGTGCAAGATTCTGACTTCCCAAATATCAAGATAAGTACTGGATATAGATGCACTGTTAAATTTTTAAAAATAAATTGACGCTAGAAACTGAAAGAAAACTGAGAATGAATTACAGATAACAAAATCAAATTATGAATGACAACCACCACTTCAGGACCAATAACATTTAAGAGATGAATTAAATGTACACGAACAGACAGACATAAAAACTGTACACAGATTGATTCATATTTGCAATATTCATAGCTGAGACGGTCACTCGAAATCAGTTGTTCTGTTCGCAAAGATTTTAAACAAAGATATACAGATCATTGTCATGTTAATGTGGACAGCTTGTCAGACACTGGAAAACACAAGACGATCTGGAAGAGGCATGGACGTAGAAGTTAAGAGGATAAATCAATCACTGGGCACATAAACAGTAAACCCCGCAGGCGGGGGGGGGGAGTGTAATGCCGTCAGTGCACTTCACGTGGTGCACTGTAGGCATTACTTAAGGTTCTTTGCAGTGTGCCTTCGGCCCCTACCTGCAATCCCTTTCGTTCCTTTTACTATATTTCTTTTCATATTCTCTTTCTTCCATCGTACTTTCCAGCCTCTCCTAACAACTGATTCATAGTGCAACTGCGAGGTTTTCCTCCTGTTACACCTTTCAGACCTTTGACTGTCAATTTCCATTTCAGCACTGAATGACCTCTTAGATCCCAGTGCTTGGGCCTTTGGCCTAAAATCTATATTCAATGAAATTCAAAAACAGTAAACAAAAGACGAGACAAAATAAAGGATGCTTATTCAGGGGATTTGGAACTCGAAAGGTTCCTGTTGATTACGACGTATAAAAGAAAATAAATAATGAGTTTCCCTCCCTTCAGTGTCTGTCCTTGAGGTATTCTGCCCTCTAGTTCGGAAAGCAGTGACTGGAATTGCACGCATTACAACATAAAGGCTCTTACCTCATCTTCGAATGCTTGGAGGCTGGGGCTACTGAGAGAGAGAGAGAGAGAGAGAGAGAGAGAGAGAGAGAGAGAGAGAGGGGGTGCCGGGGGAACGGAGAGAGAAAGAGGGTTCAAACGAACCGGCGTATTGAAGAACTCTTGCAAAGACAAAAGGATAAATATAAAATATTGCACTACATGAAATGATTTCACGGAGACCCAGGCCCTATTCGTTAAGAGGGCTGTGTGGGCAGATGCAAAAAGCTAAGTCAAAATTATTCTAAGTACTCGACAGCATGAAAAGATTACACGCATACACTCGTTCATACGAATTCGTTAGCCAAGAGGGTTGTGTGGACGGTCCCACCCCCCACCAAAAAATATATATATATATATAAATGAACAAAACATAAATAAATACCAATACTGAACTTTCATGAAATTTACTAACTGGCGACCCATTTGGAATTGGAATTGGAATATAGAATTTATGCCAAAGGCCAAGCGCTGGGACCTATGAGACCGGTCATTCAGCGCTGAAACGAAAATTGACAGTGAGAATGTTTGAAAGGTGTAACAGGAGGAAAACCCCGCAGTCACACTACGAAACAATTGTTATGAGAGGGTGGAGTCAGATGGAAGAAAGAGAATATGAACGGAGTTACAGTAAAAGGAATCAAAGAGGCTGCAGGTAGGGGCCGAGGGGACGCTGCAAAGAACCTTAAGTAATGGCTACAGCGCACCACGTGAGGTGCACTGACGTCACTACCCCTACGGAGACTTTTTTATGGGTTTCTCAACTTCCCCCACCCCCTTCCCCTAACTCCCAGCATTGTAAGCTACGTTTTTGCTGCGCGCGCACGCATGTGTATTTCCTCTAACGTCTGATCTTCCTTTTTAAAGCCTCTTCTGAATGACGCACCAGATATCCTACCCATTTGTGCATTCTGAAGCATTTTGGTTAAAGTTGACAGAACGACGCAGCCGTTCACACAATGCTACAGAATTACGACCCCTCTATCATATATCCTATAGTGTGAATATGAGTAGTTCCTCATTGGATGGGTGGGTACCGTTCTCAGCTAGCACTCTGCTGGCCCCGCGTTCGATTCTCCGACCGGCCAATGACGAATTAGAGGAATTTATTTCTGGTGATAGAAATTCATTTCTCGCTATAATGTGGTTCGGATTCCACAATAAGCTGTAGGTCCCGTTGCTAGGTAACCAATTGGTTTTAAGCCACGTAAAATAAATCTAATCCTTCGGCCCCGCCCAAGGAGAGCTGTTAATCAGCTCAGTGGTCTGGTTGAACTATGATCTTCTTCTTCTTCTTTTAACGTGCTTTTTTTACCATTTTTGTATGGGGTAAGCACGATGCCTTCTTTTGAAGGACTTTTGATTTGGCTTTAGGGTAGACCTGTAGTCTCGATCGGCTGCCCTGCTGACATCGCTTAGACCCCGGTAGCGTATGTTTCATGTATCATACCCGACCCAACGCCCTTTCTTCCCAGCAGCGAAGATGTTGCGCGGGTAAGGCGAGAGTTCGAGACGTGTGAGATGTTTGTTATGTTTTTAGAAGGTATTGTGGCTTTGTTTTGTGTGTGTATTTAGTCTGTAACACCCATTTGCTTTTAAGCAAACCTATCCGTTGATTACATATATAATCCCGTGATGTCTACACGGATAGCAAAGTGTCTGCCTCTCTGATC
>NC_089789.1:37446105-37453605 GCF_040412425.1 Macrobrachium rosenbergii
TCGGAACTCCCTCTATTTTTAATCTGATTCTGCCTGGCGTCAGCAGACTGAAGTGGGCGCTTCCCTTCAGCCTGACAACGGATGATGGAAGATAATGAACAAGAGTTTTACCGGGAGTAGAAATGAAAAAAAAAAAAAAAAAGAAGATATAAGGAATACAGTATGACGAGGAAATGAAAAAAAAAGTGATGACGGATGATGAAAGATAATGAACAAGTTTAACCGGGACGTGGAAATGAAAAAAAAAATGAAAAAGATATAAGGAATACAGTATGACGGGGAATGTGGTGATGACGGATGATGAAGATAATGAACAATGAAAGTTTCACCGGAAGTAGAAATGGAAAAAGCATGAGATATAAGGAATAAAGTATGACGAGGAGTGGTGATGACGGATGATGAAAGATAATGAACAAGAGTTTCACCGGGAGTAGAAATGGAAAAAGAGATATAAGGAATAAAGCATGACGAGGAGTGGTGATGACGGATGATGAAAGATAATGAACAAGAGTTTCACCGGGAGTAGAAATGAAAAAAGAGATATAAGGAATAAAGCATGACGGGAATGGTGATGACGGATGATGAAAGATAATGAACAAGAGTTTAACCGGGAGTATAAATAAAAAAAGAGATATAAGGAATAAAGCATGACGGGGAATGGTGATGACGGATGATGAAAGATAATGAACAAGAGTTTCACCGGGAGAAGAAATGAAGAAAGAGATATAATGAACAAGGAATGAAAAAAAGAGCATGACGGGGAATGGTGATGACGGATGATGAAAGATAATGAACAAGAGTTTAACCGGGAGTAGAAATGAAAAAAGAGATATAAGGAATAAAGCATGACGAGGAGTGGTGATGACGGATGATGAAAGATAATGAACAAGAGTTTCACCGGGAGAAGAAATGAAGAAAGAGATATCAGGAATAAAGCATGGCGGGGAATGGTGACGACGGATGATGAAAGATAATGAACAACAGTTTAACCGGGAATATAAAAAAAAAAATCTAAGAAATAAAGCATGACAGGGAACGGTGATGACGAAAAGCATAACAGAACAGAACGTAGAATTCAGGCCAAAGACCAAGCGCTGGGACCTATGAGGTCATTAAGCGCTGTAACGAAAAGCATAAAGCAATAAAAAAGACCAAGCGCTCTGAAAGGTGTAAACATCAGGAAAACCTCGCAGCTGCACTATGAATCAATTGTTAGGAGAGAATGGAAAGCATGATGGAAGAAAAAGAATATGAACAGAGGTACAGTAAAAAGAATGAAAGGAGGAAAAAGGAAATGGATAGGAAATTAAAAAAAATCTGAGAGTGGTTGATTATGACGATGATCTTGAACAGGAGATGAGAACTGGAGACGAGAAAAACTCTGAGGAGAAATGCGACGTTGGAAAGCTGAACGAAAGGGAGAGAGAAAGATATCACAAATAAAACATTTAACAAAGGAAGATTAGCAAAGAAGAGAACAATTGATGAAAATTAGATATTAAAATAATAAGTCTGTAAAGACCAGAACAATTAATGGAAATTAGACATTAAAATAGTAAGTCTGTAAAGAACAGAACAATTAATGGAAATTACGTATTAACATAAGTCTGTAATGAACAGAATAATGATTGGAAATTAGACATCTCAAAATAATAAAAAGTCCGTCTGAGATGGAATGGTGAATCCTTGTAGACCATAAGTTATTCCGCAAGGCGCAATGCTGAATTATATCTCAAGCAAGATATTTCATTAGAAGAAAAAGTAAGCTACAGCGATAATTTAACGTCTTACTGTGCCTTCCTAAAATAATTTATTCTTCCATGACCAAAAACTTTAACCAAGGGAAAGGAGTAACAGGAATACAAAACAAAAAAGGATGTTAACAGTGAAAAGTTTAACTGGGAAGAAAGAAGTGGCAAAAGAATAAATGATACATGTCAATAATGAAACGAATACGGTATATGCGCACGGACGCTACGCGAATACTGACTCCCCAGTGTTATGCAACTAAACACTTAAACTGAATGAACGCCAATTGCTGAAACTTGCTAAAAACAATGAAACGAGAGGGGAGACTATAGGATATCTAAAGAAAAAGATACATAAAGGAAATCTGGAAATAACACGTACTAGTATTTACAGCTCCTTATGTCTTCATGTTGCTCAAATGTATAGTTCTGTACTGGACAACCTGAAGCTATATGCAACGGCATAGCCTGAAAATCCTTGCAATTTTGCAACATAGAAGCTATGTATCTGTATAGCCTAAGGACCTATGCAAGTGTACAACCTGAAAATCTGTGCAACTGTACAGCCTCAAGATCCATGCAACTGTACAACCTGAAAATCTATGCAACTTTACAGCCTGAGGACCTATGCAACTGTACAGTTTCAAAATCCATGCAACTATACAACTTTATGCCCCATGCAACTGTGCAACCTGAAACTCTAGGCAACTGTACAACCTGAGGACCTATGCAACCTTGCAACCTGATGATCCATGCAACTGTACAGACTGATGATCCATGCAATAGTGCAACCTGAAGATCCATGCAACTGTACAACCTGAAGATCCATATAACTGTATAACCTGATGATGCATACAACTGTACGATCTGAAAATCCATGCAAATGTACGACGTGAAAATGCAAGCAACTGTAAATCCTGATGATCCATGCAACTGTAAAGCCTTAAAATCGATGCAGCTGTAAACCTGAAGATCTATGTAACTACACAACCTGGAAATCCATGCAACTGTGCAACTTGAAAACCCATGCAACTACACAACTCGAGGACCTACGCAGTTGTGAGACATAAACACCAGTGTAACAGCGACGTAAAAAATCAACGTAACCCTGAAACACGAAGACCCATGCGAACAAACGAGGTAAAGCCCTATGCACCAGCGACACAAAGCCCTATATTGCACGCCGGACACGAGAAACGGAAACACAAAAGAACGGTATTTTATTTTTCGAAATCGGGAAATACAAAATGCAGAGGAAAAAAAAAAAAAAAAGAGGGAAACAGAGGCAAAGAGACTCCCTTCCCTTGAAATATTAAATAAACAAAGAGCAGGGGAAGCCTTACACAGCGACGTTAGGGTGAAACGAAAACCAGACCTCTGGCTGCTCTCTGGTGATGTGTGATGCTCGGTCAATAAACGAGTTTATTTATTTACGATGATTGTGTACTGCGAATATAAGCGACACTTGCTGTTATTTATCATAAAGAAAATGCCTTCGTTCACGAAACATTCAGGGGAGTACCCGAAACCTGTTGTCATTTCCTTTAGGTAAAATGTCCTCTTTTTTTTTTTTTTTTAGAACAGAACAGAATATAGAATTTAGGCCAAAGGCCAAGCGCTGGGACCTACGAGGGCATTCAGCGCTGAAAGCGAAATAGATTTGAAAGGCTTGAGAGGTGCAACAGGAGGAAAACCTCGCAGTTGCACTATGAAACACTTGAAACAATCGTTAGGAGAGGATGAATGACAACATGGAAGAGAATATGAATGGAGGTACAGTAAAAAGATTGAAAGGGGTTGCAGCTGGGGGCCGAAGGGTCGCTGCAAAGAATCTTTAGTAATGTCTACAGTGCACCGTGTGAGGTACAATGACGGCACTGCCTCCCTACGGAGACTTGCTGTTATTTTTCATAAACAAACTGACTTTGTTCACGAAAAATTCATGAGAATACCCGAAACCTGCTGTCATTTCCTTTAGGTAAAATGTAATGATTTTTTTTTTTTGAATAATTCATTAGTATATTCGGAACTAGGATTCTGTAGTAGATAAAATTTTTAATTTTGAAAATCTTCTTGTAGCCTATCTGGAAATTTGTGTATTTCAAAGAAGTAAAATGTCCTTATTAAGGATACGCTACGTAATATCTACTATTCACTGCAATATTTTGATAAAAAGTTTTTATTTGGGGGAAAAGGTCATGTAAGTATCCGTAAATTGGTGCAATTTTCTAGTAAACTGATCTTATTTGGAAAAAATTAATGTAAATATCTAATATTATTGTAATATTTTGTGAAGCATAGTTTTTATTAAATGAAAACCCATGCAATCATTTGACACTTGAATATCTAAAACTTAGTAACATTATTGCACAAGGAAAAGTAATGTATCTAAATATGTCAGATGTGACGCCGTGTTGAAAACAGTTTTAGCCACGGATGGGAGTCGATTTCTTTTTATCACAAATTACATCTTTAAATGCAACACCAATTCTGATACATTTAATACTAGCATTTAATTTTTGCTTATGAAAAAGTCATAAAATTTTTTCGAAATTTAATTTTTTTTTCCCGTTAGCAAAAAAAGAGCACTAATGGGCTCGTGATGTTCTAGTGATCAAAATATCACATGATTTTACGTGTATGTCAATAGCAAAGATGACCTGTTAAGTATTTCGTGATTTTCACTAACAATAAATACGTGAAATTCTTATAAAAATAATAATAATAATGGTATCTTTAACAAAGCCACTTTTATGTTTTAGCCAGAAATAAAATATTCCTGCAAAAGCACTGAGGTCTCTCAAAGCAATCTTTCTTCCCTCCCAAGAAATTTGATTCTCATAACATTTATAAACAATTTAAGATAAGAAATATAGCCTAAATATTGTTGTTCTGGAATTTTTTTATTTATATAACAATTAGATGCAGCTTGGCCGCAG
This sequence comes from Macrobrachium rosenbergii, assembly GCF_040412425.1. Taxonomy (NCBI): domain Eukaryota; kingdom Metazoa; phylum Arthropoda; class Malacostraca; order Decapoda; family Palaemonidae; genus Macrobrachium; species Macrobrachium rosenbergii. The sequence continues at coordinate 37,450,793 of NC_089789.1, forward strand.
TTTTTTTTATTTTGACCAATAAAAACGAAAATTAAAAAGGAATGACCACTTGGATAGAGTTTCTGTCTCCCCTGTCAGTGCTAAAATCACGAGTTTTAAAGAACTAAAATCATATAAATATCTTAGAGCATGTCATTCATGAACTTGAAAAAAAATTATCAATGGCATCTGGAACAAAATCCCATTCTCTTAATTCGAAAAAAGTGCATATATCAGGTTAATCAATATTTTTGGTTTTCAGAAATAAAAGTATTTGGAAGTTATTTATCATCTACAAAACAACGTTAATTTTAATTTTAGCCATATAAGTAACGATTTATCTAAATGCAAAAATTATGGAAAACTCACGCGAATGTTATTTATTTGGATACAAAATAGAAAAAAAATAAGAAGTGCAGGTACATATTAGATAAAAAATGAAGTATGCTCATTACACAGAATATACGTATAGTGTTACATAGCTCCGGAGAAAAATGCACCAATACGAAGCCCTTACAAAAATCATAATTTCTGTATATATATATATATATATATATATATATATATATATATATATATATATATATATATATATATGTGTGTGTGTGTGTGTGTGTGTGTATGTATACATATACACCTTTCACAGCAACAATTTTGTACGATATTAGCCTATAGAAAATTTATTATAAAATCTGATTTATTTTCAAATCCTTCAAAAATTACAGTAGCTCTTGACGAAAACGAAACTTGAATTCGTAAGTAAGAAACGAAATTATTATTTTGATAAATCCTATTCAAAATTCACTGAAATATGACACAATTTCATATTAAAAATACATGCACAAGAAAAATGCCATAATCTTAAACATGTCAAAAGCTTCTTGGAAGTAGAGTTTATCAATTATAAAGCCCTATACGAAAGCTTACTCAGATGTTGCATAATCCCAGAGAGAAAAAAAAGTACAAGTAATAATCTACTCAAGTTCCCATCCAGAAAGACCCAAGATTCACCGGCGTAGATCTAATCATAAAATAATGACTCCTGGCAACTCAGACGGAAATATTCTTCTCGTTAGGCGGCGACATGAAATATACGTATCGGGTTTGAATGCACTCGACTTCATTGCAATTTTATGGAGAATTATATATATATCCGTGAGCTGAGCAAGTGGATGCTGTTACTGGGAACGAGGAGGGAGGGAAATAAGGCAATCAATGATGTATGTTAAGACTGGATGACATTTTGTAAAAGTGGTTGCCATATGTAAAAAATGGATGTCAGCTGGGAAAAAGTGGATGTAAGCTGGCAAAAAAAAAAAAAGGGGATGTCAGCTGGTAAAAAGTGGATGTCAGCTGGGGGTAAAAACTGGATGTCAAACGATAAAAGTGGATGTAAAATGATAAAAGTGGATGTAAGTAAAAAGTGAATGAAATTTCGTAAAAAGTGAAAATTAGTAAAAAGTGGATTAAGTTGGCAAAAAAGAAAATTGGACGTCAGTTGGTAAAAAGTGGAGGACAGTTGCTAAAACGTGGATGTTAGTAGGTAAAAAGTGGATGTCAGTTGGTAAAAAGTAGATGTTAGTTGGTAAAAAGTGGATGTCAGTTGGTAAAAAGTGGATGTCAGTTGGTAAAAAGTGGGTGTTAGCGGGTAAAAAGTGGATGTCAGTTTGCAAAACGTGGATGTTAGTAGGTAAAAAGTGGATGTCAGTTGGTAAAAAGTGGATGTTAGTAGGTAAAAAGCGGATGTCAGTTGGTAAAAAGTAGATGTCGGTTGGTAAAAAGTGGATGTTAGTTGGTAAAAAGTGGATGTCAGTTGGTAAAAAATGGATGTTAGTTGGTAAAAAGCGGATGTCAGTTGGTAAAAAATGGATGGACGTCAGTTGGTTAAAAAAAGTGGATGTAAAAGTGGATGGTAAAACTGGATGTGTATGTGTATGCTGGTACAAAAGTGGATGTCAGTTGGTAAAAAATGGATGTTAGTAGGTAAAAAGTGGATGTCAGTTGGTAAAAAATGGATGTCAGTTGGTTAAAACTGGATGTAAGTAGGTAAAAAGTGTATGTAAGCTGGTACAAAAGTAGATGTCAGTTGGTTAAAACTGGATGTAAGTAGGTAAAAAGTGGATGTCAGTTGGTTAAAACTGGATGTCAGTAGGTAAAAAGTGGATGGCAGTTGGTTAAAACTAGATGTAAGTAGGTAAAAATTGGATGTAAGTTGGTACAAAAGTGGATGTCAGCTGGTTAAAACTGGATATAAGCAGGCAAAAAGTGAATGTAAGTTGGTACAAAAGCGGCTGTAAGTAAAAAGTGGAAGTAAGTTGGTAAAAAAGTGGATGTCAGTTGGTAAAAAGTGGATGTCAGTTAGTAAAAAGTGTATGTCATTTGGTTAAAACTGGATGTAAGTAGGTAAAAAGTGGACTTAAGTTGGTACAAAACTGGATGGAAGTGGGTAAAAAGTGGATGTAAGTTGGTAAAAAAAATGGATGTAAGTAAAAAGTGGAAGTTGGTAAAAAAGTGGATGTAAATTGGTAAAAAAGTGAATGGAAGTTGGTAAAAAAGTGAATGTAAGTAGGTAAGAAAATGGATGTAAGTTGGTACAAAAGTGGATGCAAGTAGGTAAAAGCGATGAAATATGCAGGTTCTTAAAAAAACAATGTTGGATGTTTTATGGGCATGGGAAGAACAAATACAAAAAATTACCTTAAAAAATTGAATAATGTTATTTTTCGTAATAAAATAAATGTAAGTGATATAAAAGCCAGAAATAGAAGCTAGGATATTATAATAATTAATAAGCTACGTAAACATGCGCAGGGATAAAATTAGGAAAGTAGTGG
>NC_089789.1:37458605-37501105 GCF_040412425.1 Macrobrachium rosenbergii
AAAGCTGGGATACAAATATAAATTAATAAACAAGACAGGATGAATCCCATTAACACTCGATGGACTTTCTGGATGAGAAATATGGAAGGACGTCTCAAGATGCACACACGTGTTACTGAATGACATCATTCGCGGAAATATTCCAGTGGTAGCCTAGTTTCAGGAAAACCGCAAGAACACAAGCGACTGTAACACAGACTACAAAAAACCCTGTAACACAGACTACAAAAAACCCTGTAGCACAGACTCGAACCTAATTATTTACGGTTCATAAACGAGGCTATCAGTCGAGAAACATGCCAAGCGCCATCCTGGGTCAAAGTATTTTTTAATTTAATTTATTATATTATAAAAATGGCACTTGGCATGTTTCTCGACTGAAAAGCTCAAATGTATTCTGATATACCTTGCTTCAGAGCATACTGAACAGTTCTCAAAAAGTATGTGTATTTTGTGAAGGAAGCGTCTCCTAATTATGGAAACAGGTATGATTTCTGTGAATTACAGTAATCGCAACAGTCGCAAATTAGGCCTTGAATTGAATAATTCAGGCCAAAAGCCAAGCACTGGAACCAATGAGGCCATTCAGCGCTGAAACAGAAACTGACAGTAAAAGTTTGAAGATGTAACAGGAGGAAAACCTCGCAGTTGCACTATGAATCAGTTGTTAGGAGAGGGTGGAAAGTAAGATGGAAGAAAAAAAATATGAAAGGAGGTACAGTGAAAGGAACGAAAGGGGTTGCAGCTAGGGGCTGAAGGGACGTTGCAAAGACCCTTAAGTAATGCCTACAGTGCATCGCATGAGGTGCACTGACGGCACTACCCCTCTACGGGGGTAAGCCTCTAAGCATACAATGCTAAATATGGACATCATTTAAACCATTCACTTCCAAAATGTGAGCAATTCTCTAACTTCCTCTGTATTTCCTGAACCATCTAGTGAGTCCACGCATACGAGGCGGCCTGGTAATCACTCTGAGAAAGGTCCTGTCAGACCGAGCTTCATTAGGGTATCCAAAAAGAGAGAGAATAAAGTGTCCCAGTGTCCGCTTGACGGCCTAAATTTCACGAATCAAATAAAAATGTTTGAAAAGTCGACAAAAGTATACAAGTTTCCATCCCAAATGAAATTCAAGATCCATGAGTCTAGCAACAGGTGAGAGAGTAGATGGGCACACATTCCACGTCCAGAGTCGGTGGAAAGGACGAATTGAAAAGAAAGAAAAAAGAAAGAAAAGGAAATAAAAACTCTGGGGAGGTTCGATCTGACAGTTACAAAGTTTCAGGTCAAAAAGACTTGGTATGGAGTACATGATTTTGGACGAGCCGAGCCTCGAGTACAGACAGACTCCCAATCTTGCGTAAAAACGCCCCATTCTCTGTACAGTGGATGAAACCAGCGACAGGGACTTGTTATGTTTACAATTTTAACTCGATTGCTCTGAGTACTTACCGCGTTTTGTTTTCCATTTACGCGTTAATTGGATAGGCGATAAAACTCCTTGTGGAGAACGGGGAGAGAGGATTCGACGGTAAACACAGTCACGAAAAATACAAGACGAGACCACTTTAAAGTAATGAAGATTGCGAATAGGCAATGAAGCAACGAAAATAAATCAGATGGAGAGGCTTCAGATAAGGGTTCTTAGTCTCGTATGTTCCTAAGCACCTTGATGTTGATTCGTTAAAAAAAATGGAGTATAGAATTTAGGCCAAAGGCCAAGCGCTGGGACCTATGAGGTCATTCATAGCTGAAAGGGAAATTGACAGTAAAGAACGTTTTAGGGCTGTAACAGAATGAAAACCCCGCAGTTGCACTATGAAACAATTGTTAGGAGGGTGGAAAGTAAGATGGAAGAAAGAGAATATGAACGGAGGTAGTAAAAGGAATGAAAGGGGTTGCAGCTAGGCGCTGAAGAGAGCTGCAAATAACCTTAAGTAATGCCTAAAATTGATTCTTTAGAAGACCCCTGATTAGGAAACATCTTAAAAGTACTGTAGACGTGGGATACAATGCCAAAATCTTGTCAGATACTGGGGCAGTCTCCCAGAAAAAAAAACTTTTATTATTATTATTCAGAAGATGAACTCTGTTAATATGAAACAAGCCCAAAGGAGACACTGACTTAAAGTTCAAGCTTTCAAAGAATATGGTGTTCATTAGGAAGAAGTAACAGAAGTTAATGCGAAATGCAGAAAGAGAAGATCACCTATTAAAAAAGACTAAAATCAATTCAACAAATTAATGAGTAAATGGAAAAAATGAAAGTAAATGATCAAAATACGGGGAGAATTGTATTAGGGTATTAATGCATTAAGTTAAGTATACCTTAGTTTAACAAGACCACTGAGCTGATTAACAGCTCTCCTAGGGCTGGCCCGAAGGATTAGACTTATTTTACGTGGCTAAGAACCTATTGGTTACCTAGCAACGGGACCTACAGCTTATTGTGGAATCCGAACCACATTATACCGAGAAATGAATTTATATTACCAGAAATAAATTCCTCTAATTCTTCATGCAATGCATTGCATCTTCGCTTGAACTTCCATATCAAAAATATATCAGACAAGTTTGTTGCATATACAGATGTCTGTTACAGACCTTTCAGATAATACATAGATAATATATAATAAATACTGTATACATATCCATATATACAAGGATTCCAGGTGAAGATATAGAATGGCATACAGCAGGGTTCATGAAACACGCCAAAAAGGCCATAATTTATTCACATGAGACGTTTCGCACACGGGCTATGTCCATCTTCAATCTGTATATATAACATAAGAATCGTTAAAATTTACAAAAAAATTTTTTAAAAAATTAAGAGAAAAAAATTGTTTACAAACATTAAAATGAATATAACTTCTAATGTGTATAGTAAAAAAAAAAAGGAACCAGTGCTCAACAAACCCCCCAAAGGCGAAGGAGAAGAACGAATGGCCAAGACCTGACACCAGCCTACGACTTCGGTTATGCGTTTCCGCTTCTCCTCTTTATCTAGCATAACTCAAGTCGTAGGCTGGTGTCAGGTGTTGGTCATTCGTTCTTCTCCTTCTCCTTTGGGTGGTTTGTTGAGCACTCGTTCCTTTTTTTTTACTATACACACTTTAAGTTATATTAATTTTAATGTTTGTAAATATTTTTTATCTGAACTTTTTTAAACATTTTTTTATTTTAACGATTTTTATGTTATATATGCAGATTGAAGATGCACATAGCACATGTGCGAAACGTCTCATATGAATAAATTATGGCCTTTTTGATGTGTTTTATGGACCCTGCTCTATGCCATTACACATACACACACACACACACACACACACACACACACACATATATATATATATATATATATATATATATATATATATATATATATATATATATATATATACTGTATATACAGTATATATAAATAAATATATACATTATATATATTTATATATATACTGTATATACAGTATATATATACTTATATATGCATGTATGTACTGTATATATATACCTTTACATTCACCGACTTACATTGCATTAGGTCTACAATTTATCTGTCAATAACGGGACGAGAGAAGAACTATGCCCATTACCAACATCACCTTCAACAGTATACCTTCAGTTAACAGAAGTGATCTATTTCAACAAATGTTTACTCTCAGATAAACAACAATTTTGCCGCAAATGAACGGTACCATCAATGAAGCCCTCATTATTTTTTGTGCCTCAACCCATACACACACACCTTCAAAGGTAAACAACACGGGAGGATGGGACAGGTCTTGAACAGGATGATAATGTGGCTACAAATAAACAGTAAGAAAAAAAATAGGAGAACCGTCAACGGCTTCACCTTACCTAATCTTTCTCAAAGTTGAAAGATATGACCGTATTGTATTATAACAGAGCACATACACTTTTCTAATTCTGAATAGGTTATTTAACCGAATGAAGGCCTTATTTGCAACTAATCAGATCATGATGATTGTCAAGATCATTGTATCTTTCGTAAGTAGAAAACTAGCTTTATTCACAAAAATCTTACAATAGCAAGAGTCACTAAAATGGTGAAGGGATCCACAGTAGCGTAAATGTAAATATATATTAGAATTGTAGTATATAGAAACGAGAGCTTTCGAGAAACTGCTCGACTCTCCTTCTCAAATGAGAAGAAACAGCAGGTTCTCGAAAGCTCTCCTTTGTATATATATTTCTAATATACATTGACATTTACACCGCTGGATTTCTTCACTGGCTTCATTCATAAGACTGCAAAACCTTTTTAATAATAAGCCTTAAAGCAAGACGTATCTACAATATCTAGAAAACCGAGATGATTGAGTTTGTCTTTATAAGGGCACTGTTACAGGAGAACCTTTCCTGGTACATTTGGCATCTTTTCGTCAGACTGCAAAAAGAAGCCTTCCGGGGGGAAAAAGTGATGTTCCACATATACATGCTATTGTGTTACCTGTTTAAAAAATACGCGTCACTTCGAGTTAACGCCGGTTTAGAAAAACCGGTGCGAAGTTTAGCAGCCAACTGACAAGAGGTAAAAAAAAAAAAAAATTTTTTAGTCTGTGTCCACTCAGTCTGACCTCCATAAATGTAATTTCAATATACTGTACATATACGAGTTTGATAACGCCAACTGACTAGTTTTATACCTAAAATAAAACATTTATAACTGAGTAATTAAAATAATTTGCAAGACTAAATCTCTCCCCTCCCTAACACACAGCAATTACGCTGATCTCAACACCAGTGTTGACGATTAAGAAGAGTAATTGCGTATACAAAGACAATACTAATTATTTCAACAGATACATTCAGTTCTCGTCATGCTTTATACATAATTTGCTGGTTATCAGACACGGGAATATTTCAAGGTACATATGTAACAATATATTATAAACTATTTTTCGTTTTTCTTAGCGAATATGGTGCATGCTTGGCTGGTTGATAAGAGATTAAACCAGCCTTACGCCCGCGCAAAGCCCTACACAATGGCTGCTCGTAGATGATTGTATCGTGTTAAGAGTAAATCTGAATAAGTAGTACCTAGAATCATACAGAACTGGGACGTATGAGACGGGAGTCAAACAATGGATAACCCAGCAACATCGTGGAAGAAATGATAGGAAAGAAACTACAGGAATATCATATACAAATCCTGGACACCACAGAAAACGGAAAAAAAGTAACAGTTGAAAACAGAGTTGACAATAACACAACCTACATGCGAGAAGCAGGCTCCCTCTGGGGATCACCACTTAGTAACACCAAATGCGACCTGTGATAGTCCTACTGAAGGTCTTCAACTACCCGAACCTGGGAGCCACTCTTGTGATGAAGAACAGAATCAACCCCAATGGACCCAAGGAATCAAGTATCACCTTTGTTTACAAATCGGTGTCAAGTAGAAGTAAACAAACCCTTCAGTATGAGCTGTGTAGGCCTAAAGAGGCAACTTCAAACCCATCATAACAAGAAGGTCAATCTTCGACATTTTGTGCACTTGCAATAAGAAGCCACTCTTAAATGACCTTATCACAAACACTGAAATTTTACACCAAGAGGATAACTGTGGGCAACTGATGACTGCCAAAGCCCAGAGCACTGCACTGCAGCAGCCTACAATGAATATCCAGGTACCCTCTGCCTACCTTCTCCCCTTCAGTGAAAGACTAAATTCCATTACAAGCCTCCCATTAACCAGTTTTGTGAAACTTTCCAGCAGATTACCGTTATCTATCTCAGCAAATCACATTTCTCTGTCAGCCTTGATTTCAAACCCGTAAAGTCTTACTGGCCTTTACATAAGGCTGTAGTTTCACTGTATGATTATCACTGTCCTCATGATAGCCTGAGTTAATAGCTGGAACAGCTATCAGCATAAGATAAATAAAGCAGCATATCTGCAACTTTTCCTCTGGCCTCGAGAATAAGAATAGAAAAAAGGAAACTGGAAGTGTGTTGTCTTGAAATAATAAGACGCCACAGGTGTATCAGTATTTGTCAGGAATACACACACATATGGTGTACATATATACATATATATATATATATATATATATATATATATATATATATATATATATATATAATATATATTTTATATATATATATATATATATATATATATACTGTATATATATATGTGTCTGTGTGTGTACGTATGAAAATGTGCGTGGACAGCAAGTTATGTTAAAACAACTACGTACGGAACTGTAAATACAAAAATATTGCTTAAACTCATGTTATTTATAAACAGCTCATTTAACAGAACAAAACACGTACTATGCTTACAGCTGACATGTATATTTGTTTGTATTTATACATATATATATCCAAAACACTTGAATATATTACACTGCAACATCAACAAATGTATAATAAAAAATATTCGTACAGTATTATTCAAACCCGTTTTACATTCTGTGTTGGGTAATATTTGCCAGAAATGTTTTTACCATCGAAATATAAAGAAAAATTCTGGCAGATAAAAATGTCTTCCGTTGTTACTCTCTACTTACGCCCCTAACCATAATGTCTTCATCTCTCAAAGGGACTTTTCCGAAAGTACTTTAACAGAGATAGTTACAGAACACAATAGTTGTAAAAGAGCAGAAAACTATCTAAAAATGTGAATTACATACCACTAATGCCTTAGCCTGCCTACTGATTAACTCATCCGCCCAACCACCCACACACGCACGTGAAATGATACCAAACAACACAAGGTAGCAGTGTTGGGCACATTCTATTCCATTCTTGTAACTCCATATTCTTTCTTACCGCTAATAACGAGTTTATGTCTCTATATGCTGACTGAAGTCATTTTGCGGAATTCTATCATCGTATAGAACCCTATGATATAGGCCTACTATCATAATACCAGTAAACTAGAAGCTTCATTTTAAATCGAGATGTTACTGCAGTTGTAAAAATTGTAGGCCTAGTTAAAGTATTAACTACACAATTCTGCCTAAACCTTACAACCATCGAGCAGAGACCTACCAAACTACCAGTAATGTGCAGGTTATTTTGAATCCAATTCTTTCATGGAAGTTTACTTAGGGGGTGCTTTGAGTGGCAAACTGTAATTAGACTAAAGGCTCTTTGCATCGACCTTTCAACCTTGCACTGCTTCCTGCACTTGTACCTTAATCGGACCCCTTTAGCCTCTTCTTCCTTACCTGTCCAACGTCTTTACCTTAATTTACTCCAATTTTCACCTCTGCTTCCTCTCCTATAAGAATAAACTCTTCAGGCGAGCCATACTTGGCTCTAGATATGATATAACTGTTCTTGTTATACTCATTTTCTCTTCCTAAGTGTCTGGGTTGGTTATGCCAGTCTAAATTTCTCTCTCCCTCCCTCTCGCATTATTCCTCTCGAATTTTTGTTTCTATTAGACATGCCCCCCATATCCTCTCTTCGTAACAATGCTCCAAACATTTGATGCTGCGTAAGTTATTGTTCTCTACTTGTCCAGTCTCTTAAAATTCTCTCATTGGTTAACTCTCTTCGTCTAAGTTGCACACAAAACTGCACACATCACTTGAGTTGCTGCTTCCAGGCTCTTTTCCATCATATAGCAAACGTCTATGTTTCACACAAATAAAACTGTTCAGGTGTTGAGGAACGATACAAAGACTTGACCCGGCTGTAGGCTATGCTATCTTATTAATGATTTTTTTTTAACTGATGAATAGAAAAAAGTCTGTAGGCCTTATACTGAGACTGCCACGAATCTTTTAAGCCTCAAACTATTACGAATCTTTTAAACCTCAAACTATTACGAATCTTTCAAGCCTCAAACTATTACGAATCTTTTAAACAAACTATAACCTGAAACTGACAGTAGTCTAGGCCTATGATTTATACATATATGTGTGCGTGTGTTGCAAGGTCCCTGGTTCGCTCCCTCATACCACCCACCAGTCATCCCAGCTATAAGTGGGTACAAGCGTCTGCTGGAGTCAAGAACAGGGCATGGACTGGCAACCTCATCCTTAAAGACTTACTGAGAAACCGGTAGGATGTATCCTTCTGGCGCCGCCCCTATATACATATACATACATGCATGTATACACAGACACAAACACACACACACATTATATATAATATTGTATGAGATGAGATTCTAATTTCGATAAACGCCTATATACAGTATTCCATGAATCTCTAGTAAGATTCGAAACGACTTTTTCGTTTAGTTCGGAATAATATTTTAAAAGATGTATGTTCACGTCTGAAAAATATCTATATCACGCATTAAAAAAAAAAAAAAACATGGTCGCGTACATGTAAAGAAGAACGTTTAATAAAAACAAACATTCAAGAGAATCGTCTTGGGCAGATTCATACTTCAAACGTGTACGCAAACATAAACTCGTCTAGGCAATTTTGCAATGCAATAAAACCTAGACCTACTGAGGTGCACAGAAACAAATCTGGAAAATTTCTCTTGCGTTAAAAAAAAAGAAAGAAAAATTTGCGTGGTTTTACTTACCAAACGTTTTGCAAAGGCCTACGGAAGCACCGACCTGCATTCACCTTCCACCGTAAAGTCCTGGAACACACTGACTGACTCGAGTCACTACTCGGCGAGTCGTCCCAGTCAGTCTCTTCTTCTTCTTCCCAACCGCCATCGGCAACAACAACCGCCACGGCCACTGGGGTCCAAGCCGAAGAACCCAGACACTCTCTCTCTCTCTCTCTCTCTCTCTCTCTCTCTCTCTCTCAATTGTCAGCTTAGTTTTTCTGTGATGGTGAAAATAATTGTCATATTTTACTCTCCATGTTTCCCTTCTGTTTTGGTTTGCAAAGTTTCTCACCTAATTGTGTTTTTATTAATGAATCTCGAGGTGTCTCTCTCTCTCTCTCCATAAATAGACTCTTCCTTCACTACGAAACGAGATTCTCACCAACTTTCTGACAAATGGAAACTCTCTCTCTCTCTCTCTCTCTCTCTCTCTCTCTCTCTCTCTCTCTCTCTCTCTTATCAGCTTAGTTTGAAAATAATTGCCATATTTTACTCTCCATGTTTCCCTTTTGCTTTTTCAAACCACAAAACTCTCGTTTAATTGTTTATTTATATCAACGAATCTGTGCTCTCCCTCTGCTTCTGTTCTCTCTCTCTCTCTCTCTCTGTTTTACTGTCCATGTTTCCTATTTCTTTCGTTTTTATAAAACTTCTCGTTTAATTGTGTACTCATACCTACAAATCTGATGCCTCTATGTTTCCATTGAGTGGCTCCTTTTAACAATGATTAACGTTCCTCGAATGCTTTCAGAGAATGTGCTTGAATCTTTAATTGTGATGAAAACCACATAACCATTAGAGGTAGAGAGAGGCTTCATTAATCTATGGATGATTGTCTCATTACTTCATAATGATGCCTAACTATCCTTTAGATCTAAATTAAGGACAGATTACAATAAGGATGATATTACCTTAATATATTATACACAAATGAAGAACCTTTAGGCCTAAGTGGGGATACTTAATCGATTAACTCTAACAGGTATAACGTTTAGATCCATTCTAAAAATGCATTCACTAAATTAATTGCTTAACTATATAGCTTCATACCATATTGTAGTCTCTAAATCGGAGATTTTATATTTTTTTCTGCATATTCAACTTCCCGTGGGCGACATAACCCGATTTTTTTTTTTTAAACTGAGATAAACAATTCCTTTGAGACCGATTCTTCTTCTTTTTTTCTTTTTTTGCCTGCGGGTCTGTTCTATATAGGGGCACTGGTATGACCTTTTCATTGATCCTCGTATAAAGGATAATTTTAATTTTAATTCATAAACAGGTGCAGGAGTTACCGGTGAATAATCAATGTTTCTATTCTCTCTCTCTCTCTCTCTCTCTTCTCTCTCTACAGACGTAAACCCAAGATTTATATGATTACAGTTTCCTTAAGAATGTTTTTTTTTTCAGATAGTGAGTATAATTTGTATACTATTCTTTCTAGATTTTATTTACTTGGATGGCAAAAGACTTAATTTTTGAACTAGACATTTTAGAAGCTGTCACTTAGTTACCAGTCTCGGGGTAACTGCTAATGGACCTCTCTGAATCAAGGGCGTTCTTCCTCCATTGAAAAATGTTTCATAAGTTATGTTGATACCTCAGAACATATCTTTGAGGTTTCCAACTCCAACAAATGTTACGTAACTTTAGTACTAATCTCGAATGAACGATCTTAGTTCCATCAACATAAAGAAACTCGTTCTCAGCCTAATGATTGTGTCATGCAAACTCGAGTTCTCGCAAGTAAAACTGAAATTTCGAATATCCGTGCTCGTGTAACATACCCTCTCGTGAGTTCTCGCTCGAGTTTCGTCACCTTTCGTGGATGTTGGTGATGCTCGTGAGTCTCTGTTCTTTTCACGAAATGTTCGTGCTCGAAATCTCGTGTGACGTAGCCTCCTTTCGCTGATGTTCGTGGTCGTGTGACACAACCAATCACGGATGTTCGTGCTCGTCTGTGCTTGACATCACCTTTCAAGATGTTTCTTTTCGTGTGATATCGCCTTTCAATGTTTCTTCTCTGTGACAACTTCAAGTCTTTACGAACATGCGTAGTGTAAGTTTTGCACCAACTCTAAATAAATATATGAAAAATTGTCACTTAGTGCAAAATATGTTGGCAGGACGCCAAAAGATTCCAGCAAACGCGCTGGTGCTGTGACAACACCTTTACTCGGCTGTGAAATTGAATGACAGCGTAATATACATGAAGACAGCAGCACTGAGGAAGTCGACTGGGCGATAGGATTAATAATGCAGACGGGATCAGACTCGCTGTGTTAAGCAATATCCATTATCAAAATGCTGGACGATGAGTCCAGTCTGGTCTGACGCTGATTGAATTTCCCCTCTGGTACGACTGGTGCGAGATGTAAAATGCAGAGATCGTTAAATGCGAGAATGGTAATATTTTGAGAACCGTGTAAGTTTTTTCTTTATTACTCTTGTAAATATCATGGTGTTGTTTTTCTTTTCAAACTCAGGAATGGTGCTCTGACGTGTGCATGAAGTAGCTGAGGGATCTGAAATGTGTGTGTGTTTCCGTATTATGTGCTGCGGCAATATGGCACCTCCTGTTTGTTAAGGAGTAAGTCAGGGAGAACAGCTCAAGGAACAATCATATTTCGAAACACTGATGTGTATTTAACATGCAAAAGTGCACATTTGGTTGTAGGTTGTAATATGTGCTTGCCCACAATGTGGACATACAGATTGTCTCAATACACACACACACTATATATATATATATATATATATATATATATATATATATATATATATATATGTATGTGTATATATATGTGTGTGTGTGTGTGTGTGTGTGTGTGTGTGTGTGTGTTTACTCACAGGCTTGTCCCTTGCGCTTGTATTGCTCAAGTGTTTACGAATATACAGATACACATTTGCTGCGCGAGAGTGTACACCTCACATTAAGTAAAAAAAAAAATGCAAGAACTCGCCATTATGAAGGGGGAAAAAAAACATCCAAGGTGTCAACCCTTTACCCTTTAGGAGAAAAGATTTCATTTGTCAGTCTTTCAGTTCTGGGGCTAATCTAGACCTATACCGTACCTGACCGTTCACGGGTGGGCATAAACAAGCAGCTTCCGTGCCCAGAGTCGGCCACTACCTATTCAATTACCTAACTCATCCAACACTGATGATACTTGCAAATCGAATGCAGGTTCCTAGACTCATGAGTAAGTTTTCTGACAACTTTTGTGATCTTGCTGCAGAACTACGTAAGTAGCTAATTTTCGTGAACTTTAACGAATATAATGTACTTTAACTTTACACCATCACAGGGCATCATATTTGTTAATTGTATAGAGTTTGTTGGCAAAAAAGATGACGAATAGTCATGTCGTGTGTCGCCGGCTTAAGCAACCAATTGTAGTTGCTGGCCGTCTTAGCGAATAGCGTTTGAAATCCACCATATTTCTAAAAATAGTTTTTGTGATTGTACTTCAGCTTCCGTAAAGGGAAGTAGCGGATGCATTTGAATGAAGATTTCCTTTTTTGTCATTACTCTAATTTTGTTCATTACAGAAATTAGAAAATGAAAGACAGATTGACTGATGATGCCACATTTAGCAGAGAAATGAAAGACTTATTGCTACAAACACACTCACACACACACACACACACACATAACACAAACATACACAGCTTAACAGGACCCACGTTGCCACTGAAGATAAAAGGTCACTCTAACACCGCAAAAAAAAAAAAAAAAAAAATGGGTCTAGGACAAACGGCTTGTCCTGAACCCAGATTTTAGCTTTAAGGGTTTCCACTCGGTTCTTCTTTTCACGTTCATCATTATCCCACATTTTTAGGTAAAAATAGAGGTAGGGAGCCATTCAAAGATTACGAGGGACGGGAGCAAACATCCCTCTTAACTCCCTGAGGACGAAGGATTCTTGTGAAGGAAGGATTCCTGTCAACACCGCCCTCCTGCCACCTCACAGAATCGATCGTGGAATCCAAGAGCAAACTTTGAGGAAGATGACCACGTGGCCATCGGTAACGAAATCCAGATTTGTGGATTCGATGGGACGACGCCCCACATTATTATTATTATTATTATTATTATTATTATTATTATTATTATTATTATACAGTACATGCACATCGTTGTTAAAATCTTATCATTATTATTCACCATACACCTTTCCCTTGTCAAAAGAAAGGGCTCCTGCCAGTGGTTTGGGATGGGGTTACTAGACCTATGCCGTTCCACAAGCCGGCTGCCACCAATCACAGTTGACTGACAACCAATTAGTTATATAATTCACTGCGTTGTTCAACGAGGAACAACTGGGACTGAATTACTATTATTATTGACAGAAACATAATCGCTGAGCATGGCAGAGAACCTCAACCCCTTTAACTCAAGACTTGAGTATTTTCCTGTAACCTCTGCCAAACCTGTAAACTGTATTGTATTTCAAGAATTACATGTCGCCTGTTCACTACACGATCGAAATATCCCCAGAGTTAGCAGTGAGACAATTAAATTTGGCCCAACACTGGCGGAGAATTCGGTATTCTGCTCCACTGGGCTAGACGCAAATTCTGCCAGAGAGGGGAGGCGGGTCTAGGTGAAAGAAAACGGAATGCAAAATAAACTGTTTAAAAGGGAAATTAAGAAGAAAATTTATTTCGGTTTTCTTTCTTTATTATATTTTATATGTATTATCTGTTCTTACTCTCTACGTTGCCAAAATAATGGTTAGACACCTATTCTTTCAACATCAATTCGGAGGTCCGCCTTCTTTGATTTAAAATTAAAAGAAATATAAGTAAAAGTACGAAATCTCTGATTTGTGTGCGCCTGTACTTAGTGGTGTTGAGTGCCTTTTTCATTGTTTGTTTATATTTGCTTACTTGCGTTGTGCCTTTTTTTCCATGCTTTGTATATGTGTATTTGCTCATTTGGGTGTTGCCACTACGTATTTGCTGTGCATATGTACTTGTTTGTCTATGCAATGTCCTTTATTATTTGCTTTGGAAGCACGTTTGTTTATTTGTTTAATGCCCCATTTTAAATGCTTTGTGCGTGGGAGCGTTTGCTAGATAACGGTGTCCCGTTTATGCTCGCTTTATAAGCGTTTGCTTTCGCTATGCCGTGCGTCCTTTTAAACCTGCTTTGTGTATGGGCGCTTTTACTAGCCTTTGTCCCTTTCACTTGCTTTGTGTGTGTGGCTGTACGCGTTTGTGTGGCGACGGTGGTAGAAGCGGTGGTGGAACCCACGGTCTAGGTATACACCTAGACCGTGGTGGGTGGGTGGGACCTTTGTCGACGTGACTGAAAACTCACTCTTTGTAATGTATCAAAATAAAAAAAACCGCGAATGAAATGAGGAACAAAGGACAAAGTTACGCAGCGATAGGTGAGGCGTCTGGAAACTTCGTTTACGTTTATGTATTGTCTGATGGCGGAGTCGAGGAGCGCGGGGGGTTTTGGGGGTGGGAACTGTTGTCAAGAGTTGCTTTATCAAAAAGGGTTGGATGCGACTACGAAACTTTCACTCGCTCTTCCGAGAGTGTATCGCGCTGGCGTGATGAAAGTGAAAATAGTTGTTGTGTAGTTCGACAACTGACGAGTGAAAAATAGCATACCTTGATAGAGAGACAGACAGACAGACAGACAAAGAAAACGAGAGATGCAGACAGCTAGAGGCACACTCAGACAGCCACAGAGAGAGAGAGAAAGAGAGGGAGAGAGACAGACAGACAGACAGAGAGACAAAGAACGAGAGAGGGACAGACAGGCCTAGACTGACAGACAGAGAGACAAAGAACGAGAGAGGGACAGACAGGCCTAGACTGACAAACAGAGAGACAAAGAACGAGAGAGGGACAGACAGGCCTAGACTGACTGACAGACAGAGAGACAAAGAACGAGAGAGGGACAGACAGGCCTAGACTGACAGACAGAGAGACAAAGAGAGAGGGACAGACAGACCTACAAAGAGAGAAAGAGAGAGAGAGAGAGAGAGACGGACAGACAGGCAGATATACAACCACAGAGAGAGAGACAGACAAAGAAAGAGAGACACAGACAGCCAGAGAGAGAGATACATACAGACAGACCGTTAGACAGCCAGAGAGAGAGAGAGAGAGAGAGAGAGAGAGAGAGAGAGAGAGAGAGAGAGGTTTAGGACAGAAGCGGAATTAGATGGGTTGGTGGCTAAGTGAATAACTTCCGATTAACTGAGCGACTGCAGGGCAAATCGCGAAAACAAAACCAACGTGAAAAAAGATAGAACCGATCAATAGACAGACAGACAGATTACAGAATGAAATGATAACTGCACATCTGACTCCAAAGTGAGAATCACACGCAGTGCAGTTTCCTACATGCATATAAGTACGTCAGTGAAATCATGTATAAAATAATTTCCTCAAACACAGGATCAAATTTTCATAAATGTAAGCGCCTTCGTGTACCTGTAGGACCTCCTGAGTGGACAAGTAGTCTATACGTGTTATAATAAACACAAGTATTTCCTCCGAGACAGAATTATCCAGGACAGGATTACGATTCCCGGGTCGCAAATTCCTGAGATGTATGCTAGTATTGCACCAACTTTTTTTTTTTTTTTTTTGCCATGCCCCTTGGTCAGGCTAGGTTAGGTTAGGTTGGGTTAGGTAGAGTAAGGCTGTACCCTATCAGTTATTTAGGTGTGGGAAACATAATGAGATTATTTTAAAGAAAATTCTATGGTTAATTTTTAAGATACGGCTTCCCGCTTTTTCAGGGAAAGGTCCCGTACTCGGAAGATGCTTCAGGGTTACCCTATAGATCATTTCTAAGCGTCCAATTGTCATTCCAGGATACACAGGATACAACTCTGGATACACGATGGGGCCTAAACGTACAAATTTTGGTAACGTTGTCCCGGAGACTCTAAACGAAACGAGGTGGAAATGGAAAAGGAGTATAAAACTTAGGCCAAAGGCCAAAGGCTGGGACCTGTGAAGTCATTCATTAAGAAGCAATCGTTAAGAGAGAGTGGAACGTAAGACGGAAAAAATAGAATATGAACGGAGGTGCAGTAAAAGAAATGAAAGGGGTTGCAGCTAGGGACCGAAGGGACACGCTGCAGAGGACCTAAACCATGCCTACAGTGCACCGCGTGAGGTGCCCTGACGGCATTACCTACCTACGGGGGAACGACGCAAGGTTGTTTTCTGTTTAATCTTAGAGGACTTTGGGTGCTTAATTATTATTATTATTATTATATTATTATTATTATTATTATTATTATTATTATTATTACTCAGAAGATGAGCCCTATTCATGTGGAACAAGCCCACCTAAGGGGCCACTGACTTGAAATTCAGGTTTCCAAAGAATATCAAGGTGTTCATCAGGAAGAATTAAGAGGGGGTAAAGAGAAATACAGAAAAAAGAGATCTCATTAAAAAAGAAAAAGTAAATTAGAAGAAGTAAGAGAAGATAAAGAGAAATACAGAAAGAAGAGATCTCATTAAAAAGAAAAAAAAAAATAAATTAAGAAATTGCTAAATAGGTAAAATTGCATCAAACACAAGAATAGTCTGAGGGATAGTAATGCATTGCATCTTCGCTTGAACTTCTGAAGTTCCAATCGCTCGAGCGTGAATGCAAGGAAGAGGAGAATTCCGGTGGTAATGGGTCACAATGAGGCTCGGGAAGCCAACAGGGGGAAGAACGAATTCACGGTCTCTGTGTCGTTCGAGTAATCTATATAATGTTTCTATAACTGGCTAAGAAGTCTAATGAGAAAATATGTCAATTTTCGTTTTTTATTATTATTGCATATCTATTATCAAATCAAATATTTCTTAAATTATTATTATGATTATTATTATTATTATTATTATTATTATTATCATTTTATATAAATATATATAGTATTTATTACTGGGCATTCTATTTTGCGGAAGCTTGCTCTGTAATTTAATGACCTTTCCACATAAATATTAGTCACTTTGGAATGAAATCAAGAATATGTTACTTCTTTTATCTTTAAACAATTATCAGATAATGCAGAGAGAAAGTGAGAAAAAAGACAAAAAGAAGAATATTAAGGAAACTGAAACAAAGTTTTTAAAAAATTCCTAGCCCAAAATAGTAATGTTTTAAACGGACGAGAATTAGTAAATAATTTCTTTTGATCTGCGCCGCCAAAACTTTGTTGTATTCCGGGTTTCAATTAAAAACTTGCATTTGCTTGATAAAGCAAACACCATTTGCTCCAAATGCCTTCCTCAAATTGTTTTTCCTTCAAACGCGGCGGTAACATAAGTGGACGCACTGGAAATCTGATTAAATGTTATTTTTTAATTCAATATCCGCCATTTTATGTAAACTTATGTAGATAAATTTAAATTTAGAAAAGGATATTTGGGACCTCATGGAGTAGAATTACCAAAGATTACTCCACTACAAAAAAAAAAAGTAAAAAATGCGCTGAAGTTCTTCGGCGCAATCGAGTTTTCTGTACAGCGTATAATCAAGGGCACCGAAAATAGATCTATCTTTCGGTGGTCTTGGTATAATGCTGTATGAGCCGCGACCCATGAAACTTTAACAACTGCCCGGTGGTGGCCTTTCCTATATCGTTGCCAGAAGCACGATTATGGCTAACTTTGACCTTAAATAAAATAAAAACTACTGAGGCTAGCGGACTGCAATTTGGTATGTTTGATGATTGGAGGGTGGATGATCAACATGCCAATTTGCAGCCCTCTAGCCTCAGTAGTTTTTAAGATCTGAAGGTGGACAGAAAAAGTGCGGACAGAAAAAAGTGCCATCAGAATAAAGTACGGACGGACAGACAAAGCCGGCACAATAGTTTTCTTTTACAGAAAACTAAAAATAGGCAGAAAGAGGCATAAAAGTTAATGGCATTATGAAGTAATAGAAAGTTTGCAATCTCTGTTGATTAGGCAGAGTCCTGAAGTCCACACCAAGCCTCTCACACCCCTTGATACCTTACCACACTTTTGGGGAGCCTTTAGACAAGGGCTCGTGCCGGCATAAGCACCTTCAATCTAAACCAACCCAAAATGCATATTTGCGATACTCATTAAATTATATCCGTTGGAAAGTAAAAATGAGATGCTGTCACCCAATTTCCCCTCTACAGTATATTACAATATTAATAAAATTCTTTCTATAAGTTTTTTAATTAGGTAAGTCTCCTGTTTAGGAGCATGCACTCTCGCGCGCGCGCATACACACACGCACACACACACACACACACACACACGGAACTCTTTATATAAGTTTTCTAATTAAATAGTTCTTTTGCTTGCATATCCTTCCCTCCTCTCTCTCTCTCTCTCTCTCTCTCTCTCTCTCTCTCCCTCTCTCTCTCTCTCTCTCTCTTCTGCTTGTGTATCCTCTCTGTCTCTCTCTTCTGCCTGTGTATCCTTTCTTCTCTCTCTCTCTTTCTGTCTGTCTGTCTGTCTGTCTCTCTCTCTCTCTCTCTCTCTCTCTCTCTCTTCCGCTTGTTTATCCTTTCGCCTCTCTCTCTCTTCCGCTTGTGTATCCTCTCTCTCTGTCTCTCTTCCGCTTGTGTATCCTCTCTCTCTGTCTCTCTTCTGCTTGTGTATCCTTTCTCCTCTCTCTCTCTCTCTTCTGCTTGTGTATCCTCTCTGTCTGTCTGTCTCTCTCTCTTCGGCTTGTGTATCCTTTCTTCTCTCTCTCTCTCTCTCTCTCTTCTGCTTGTGTATCCTTTCTCTCTCTCTCTCTCTCTCTTCTGCTTGTGTCCTTTCTTCTCTCTCTCTCTCTCTCTTCTGCTTGTGTATCCTCTCTGTCTGTCTGTCTCTCTCTCTCTTCTGCTTGTGTATCCTTTCCTCTCCCTCTCTCTCTCTCTCTTCGAAATTCCATTGTACCTCGGAAGGAACGGGCACCGTTTTATGACCTTCCGATATGCAAATTCCATTGTAGTTACCTTTAGCTTTCATCTCCGTCGCTTTTATGATACGTAACATGGACTGGGCGACTTAGGATCTTCTGTGAATTAATTTCTCCATTCCACGAAAGTGCTTCGCCTTCTTCTTTTACGTCTAACTACACTCATAGTTCGCGCTGGTGAACTCTTATACACATTTTCATCCTGAAATGTCAGCTTTTAATTGTTGCGTCGAGAACGGCCATGTCCACTCAGAAATTGTATAAATAATAATCGCAATTCATCACAAGTTTTTAGCTACCGTCATATTGTTTTAATTTTTGTTGTTCTTCCCGCCTGCATTGGATATGAACAAAGAGAGATAAATAGAAAGATAGATAAATAGAAAAAGAAAAAGGTGGATATGTTTTTAAATTAAAACTTGATTAATTAGAAGTTAAAATACTTTGTTCATGGACATTATACACACACACACACCATGTATATATATATATATATATATATATATATATATATATATATATATATATATATATATATATACTTGTATATACAGTATATATATAGTGTGTGTGTGTGTATGTATTTATGGATATGTATGTGTAGGTATGTGTGTGCGTACGGAAAAAGAATGTGAATTGCTTATTACTCCAGTCATAATGTAACTTCATCTTTCCTCTGTGGAGTACAACACATGTGCAAACATTGTTGCTATTTTCTCGCATACAATTTACATTGTCTAAGATAAAATATAAGTAATAATTGATAGACTTAAACAAGGATAAAAGAAATAGGAATATTTAGTTTTAGATCGAGGAACTAAGAATCACAACTCACATGAGACACTATGAGCTACCAGTATAAACTAGAAATTAGACGCACCAAACCAAACGGTGCATGAGTTGTGTGCTAGAGTAGAAACTAGAAGCTAAAAAATATCTGTAACAATACGCACCACTCTGGCCATGCGCTAGGCTCACAGTCCACCAATCTGTATGTGGTTAGACTGGGGGATATCCTACCAGTATTTGGTTGGAGGATGAGGGGGAGGTGGTACGGTGTCCCACCGGGGAAAGGATCGTTTGACAGAGTAGGGAAGAGGCTACGGGGAGGCGGATGTGGGTGGGTCCAGGGGATCCCCGTGATCCCAAAATTCAACAAGGGATGAGACACGGGTTTGCTGTTGTCCACTTTACGTTCAATTGTTCCCCGGACGGACTATACAGCTGGAAATAAAGAAATACACAATGGCAGATGAGGCAGTGTCAACAGTCAGTCTGTTTACCCCATATATAAAAGCCGATTGCCGGTGGGTTTTCTGGTGACGTCATAATGCATAAACTGTATCCTTGCTTGCCGGTGAAGGAAGAGAAAAGAAAAATACGTTATTCATCTGGAAAAAATGTGGAAGGTCTGCTACTTGCCAGTGTAGGATTAAAGATGTATCATTTGCCTTGCATAAAAGCCCAGATTTTAAAAATAAAATAAAATAAAGTGATGTACTTATAGAATACACTATTTATCCCATGGGAAAAAGTGAGTCTTATGAAAAGAAGTGAGCAAATAAAAAGTAATTTCGGTAAATCTCACATTCAGCCCTAACTAAATATACACCTATGCAACACCAAAATAAATCCAAATTTACTCACTAATGTCAATAGCTATACTAAGTAAAAAAAACTGAAAATTAAATAAAAAGATCATTTTGTTAAAGCCGCTTGAAGACGCTGGCAAGTAAAACAGGGGACTTTGGCTCCGGTAAGCAGCTTGCGTCTAGAAAAGCTCTGAGCACACACGGCCGTCAAAGGCGGCGGATATATATATGGGAAGGTCCTCGTGACAGGACGCAGCATTCGAGAGACTGACCTCATCCAGGATACGCCACATATAGCTGCCGCTTCCATAGGAAATTCTTTACGGAGGGCTAGAGAACTCGGTTCAAATGCGGTGTGTTTTGTTCGTCATGGTGAGTTTTCTACTGTTCTGTGCCTAAGAAAAATTAGACGCAAGGAAGCAAAGGTCTCTTTGCTCCACTGCTTTTAATTTTTATTTTCTGTGTTGTGCCACTTTCTGGTATTTTGCGTGTGTCTACCCATGTGTATGTGCGTGTGTGTTATTTGTTCCTTAGACTTCTATGTATTATTATACCTACTCTTTCTGATGTTCTCTTTGTCTGGCTGTCTAAAGGTAGTTCATTTTTTTTGTGTCAATATTGCATGCTTTCTCCATGTTTTGCCTCTCTCTCTCTCTCTCTCTCTCTCTCTCTCTCTCTCTATGTCATTTAGTACGTTCATGTCTTGTTAATCGAAAGCCCGTATGATAAAAAAAACCGCGCTGGCAGACAAAGACCAATACTTCATCAAACATCTAACCAAAAAAACAACAAAAGAGACCACAAACAACAATTGCATTCCTGCTCTTGAGTTAAAAGAAACGTCTAATTAATCCTTTCCAATTCTTGCAACTCTGAATATTAAGAGGAAGAAGGTAAATTTCACCAGTCTTTTTCAAGATAGACCCCACAAGACTAAAAGTCATTTTTCGCTGTTTTAAGTTTTTGAGTTGACTTGTTGTTCATTTTCTTTAACCTTTTTATTAATCTAGGCCTTCTATTGTGGCTGCAAGTTGACGGATCTTTTTTGGTTTGTTTTATGTAATACTTGCACACTATGGTTACTAATGACAATGACATCCAAGTTTATCAGTTGAACTGATTTTATACATGGTCTTTCCCGTTCTTCTTACTCCTCTCTTCCCTTCAAAGCTAATATTTGCTAAAAGCTGGCCGATGTAAAGCACAAAACATCATTTAAAAGATCGGGCCCTCAAAACTTTTTTCATGTAGGTCTCATTAGAATCTCATTTAACCCACCGAGGACATTACCTTGCACTTCGCTTCTATTCCTTGTTTTGATTCAAATCTTCTAGAACCACGAGTTTATTGTTTTACATTTCTATTTAACACAACTCAGCATCTCTTCATTTGCATCTTTATTACTTTCGTGACCTAACATTTTATATGAAGAGCACTATGGAGGAAAATCAATGCTCTAGTATAGGACTAGCCTTGCGGAAGGAAGAGAAGGCTGTGGGGTAATGAATGGTGCTAAGGGACGGCAGACTCGCAACTTGAGAAATGAAAGATCACGGAAACATGCAGAGAATCCCAAAGCCTGACAGGAAAGGGAAAGAAAAAATCGACTTTTGTTTAAGAGGGTCTGGTTAGATGGATTTCGCCTTAACTGAGAAGGGAAAACTGAAGGGAGATAAAGTTGGAGAAGTTCAGTATTTCTCTGGCTAACCAGACTTATACTTTGAGAATCGTAAAAGCCTTTTACATGAAAAGAGCAGGTTGTTCTATCCTACTCGTTTCCTTTTTGTTATACTTCGTTAATTCTAACCTCTTTAGTACTACTCTGTAATGGTTCATGGTTCCTAAGCGCTCACTCCACAAACACAGTTGCGGGCACCCTACACTGTTCGTGTAGGTGCAGCGCTATTTAACTTGAAACAGTTTTACTTTATAGCTTTTCTCTTTCATATTGTTATTAAATTATGCAAACTGATGTCTCTCTCTTCTTTAACCTTTTGGCTTCTTCAGGGTTCTCATTGCTTCCCAACATCAGTCTCCCAAGGTTAGGTTTCAGTAGTGCTTTGTTTTCAAAATAAAGCGCGGGAGTTTAATGTAAACCCCTCCTCTTTCTATCCGGTTCTCGGGGTCGGCATGATGGGTGGAAGACCCCAGGCTTTACCACCTAATTTTAAGCATGGAAGTTTGGGATGAAGTTGCAGACCCCACGACTAGGAAGGGAAACTGGTCAATAATTACCTCCTCTGAACAGAATGAGGGTAGATTTTAGAAGGTGGAAGAAGGAAGATAAAATGTATAAATGTATCTTCTTCTCTAGTTGTAGCTTACATTGGTGCTATAATTGCTTAGAATGGTGCCATAATTGCTCATGCACGCACAAATATACTGATATGCAAGTGCATGCATATATGTATGATTTCATTTGTGCATATACACTGTGTATGTGTGTATATATAATGCCAAAGCCTGTATTTGACACAAATTTATGAAGTTTTTAAAGGCATGGTCTAAAATTTAATCATACCCTTCTCTTTTATCCAAATTCCTATAATTCTCCTGTTCCTTTAGCCTTTAACTTCTGCCATAATTCTCTTCGTAGTAGATTGCTCATAAACCTAATTGCTTGTTGTAAGGTTATTATGTTATCAGATTCGTTTTCAGCAGACGTCAGCGGTCTGATCAGTCGAGTAATGAGAGTGCGGTGTTGTGGGGAAAAAAATTGTGGCCCGGGGTTATTCTAATTGACTGCTGCCTCCCTACGGGGGAGAAATGAATCATTACTACGCCTTTGTTCGTGGTTTTTGAAAGCACATGAACGTGCGCTTAGCTCTCTCTCTCTCTCTATATATATATATATATTTAACAGTATGCTATAAAGATAAAGGCCCATAACAACGCTATTAGTATACACGCTGCAACTATATATTTCAGATACATCCAGAATACAGTATATGGTTGCAACTTTTATATATAGTCTTTTTATGGGCCTTTAATCCTAATATCTTATATATATATATATATATATATATATATATATATATATATATATATATATATATATATATATATATAATATATTATATATATTATAAATATACATATACAGATAATTGATTTATACATATATATGTAATTTTCATTTTCATATATATAAGTATAATGATTTTTCTTCACCATTCACTTTGTCCCCTTAGAAAGAGTGGTTCGCTCTAAAGCTTTTTAACCTTCTAGTTCTCATCAAGTCTTTTTTGAGGATGAGGTTGCTAGCCCCATGCTCTTCTTCACCCAGGCTTCGACCCACCACCGCCAACTAATCACCAAGTACTTAAATTACTCCTAAGCCAACCCGGGCAAAATGAACCTTCAGAATACACGCACATGTATAATGTGTATGCATATATGTATGGCAGTTAGGAAGAGACTATTTCAGCGAATGTCTATGTCACTATACCAGCTGGTCCGCTGGTATAGTGATCAGTGTCGTGGAAAGCCACTCAGATGTCTCGGGTTCGCGTCCTCCCCAGGGCGATGAAAGATCCCTGATCAGTTACTGCTGTAGTGTGGGGTCTGCGCTAGGAGGTTGAAGCCAACATTCTTTGGAAGCTTGAATTTCAAGTCAATGGCTCCTGTTTGCTTGTTCCATGTGGATAGGTTTCACCTACTGAGACAACAACAACAATAATAATAATAATAATAATAATAATAATAATAATAATAATAATAATAATAATAATAATAATAATAATAATGTATGTCATTGTATTCACATCTGTATCTATTAACGCTACGTAACATCCGCTGACCCCTTGTTGACCCGCCTTCTTCCAGGTGATGGGCGTAGTGGGCGTCGTGAGGTCTCGATACGCCCCCACCAGAGACCACTCCAAGGACTGGCTGTCACTCATCAACGGACAACAGCAGCTCAGAGACGCCAGGATCATCTACAGCATCCTGAACGAGGATCCGGATTTCTTCCTGAATAAGCGAGGTCAGTTCGAGTTTTAGTTTTTGTAAAATAAAAGTTATTGAGATGGTTTTTTTTTTTTTGTCTGTCTGTTGACCCTCAGATTTTAAAAACTGCTGAGGCTAGAGGGCTGCAAATTGTTATGTTGATCGTCCACCCTCCAATCATGGACATACCATGAGGTCTCCTGTTCACTGCCTGAATAATAATGAAAGTAAAACATAGGCATTTTCCCTTTGTGTCAGCTAGTTTAGTGTCAGACTGGTAATGATTGTAATACATCCAAAAGCTGGAGTCACAATAGAACGCAGTCAGACAATCCTCAAAAGATAAAGTAAGAATTTAGGATATGATGAAGGAAGAATCCGAAAATTTCACTCGACCTAATCATATTTACCCCTTCTTTCTCTCTTCCAGAGCACCAGGGCTTCGACAGCAGCGAAAAGGATTTCGACGGCTTCCAGCATCCGTTCTACTACGTCAGCCACCAGAAACAGCAGCAAGAAGTGGAGCAGCCAAGAGGGCCCTTCGTCTTCAGCCGACTGGGAGGAGGCGGACCCGTCGACCCAAGCAAAGCCGTCTTAGTAGACCTTCCTTTCAGACATCGTCGATTGGGAGATGACGTTTCCGAGGACCTTATCATCCCTGACGGAGGCCTCGTTCCCCACGAATCAGCCCCAGAAGCCCTCCCTTCCCAATCGAGCTAAATGATCGCATACGCTTCCTCCGCCACTCAGTGACGCCATTTCAAGAGTCACTTTAACATCCCAGACAACGACGTTTGAGTAAATAATTACAAAGGTGGGGGGGTGTCTCAGTTGTGTCTCGAAGGGATATAGCCTAAGTCTATAACCTGCATGGCATCTGCTCCACTACAGTCCACCTTTCAGAAACTGAAAATAACAAGGGAAAACCGAGAAACACTACAGCTCACCAGGCACACTAAAATCCACCTCACAGAATAGAAAAACACTGCAAAAACTATTCCCTCCCTCTCTTTCAGAAACGAAACTACGTTATTATGCTCAGCTTCAATATATACATGCCCCTCGGATTTTTTGTATAGATCTCCTTTGCGACTCGGTTTGCAGAGCACGGAAATACCCGAAGCCAAAGAACAGCGTTTGCCGAGTAATATCACATAGGACACGAAGATCGTGGGAACGCAAATAAGATGAAAAGCGAGGCCACGCAAACAGCAATATTCATTGTGTTTACCCAGACTTCTTCTTCCAGGGTGGTCGGAATCTGAAGTTTGCTTTCCTTTTAAAATGATAAATCTCCTGTATTATCATTATCATTATTTTAAGTAAGAGGAAAGGGAAGAGAACAGCACCATTGACGATATAAATAAATGTATGATTTATTCACATTTCATTTCTTCTCATCCTATGTCATACCAACTAAATGCTCATTATTTAAGCTTATTGTTGTTTAAAGGGAGCCGTTCAGAAATGAATTGATCTAGACAACTATTATTATCATTATTATTATTATTATTATTATTATTATTATTATTATTATTATTATTATTAAAGAGTACACGTACATGAAGCCTATTTGCTATATAATGCTCTGTAATTTACTTAGCACTGTACATTGAAATGGACGGGGATGGTAGTGATTATTATTATTATTATTATTCAAAATGTACACAGGCTTCTAAGTAATAAGTAAAAAAATATTTTTTGCGAAGCAAGCTTTCACGGAATAAATTTCCCATACGAATGAAAGACAAAACCAAAAGAAAAGAAAAACAGAAATTTATCCATACCATGAAAAATGGTGGGTAAATATTTATAGAGCTAATTGATAACCTTATAAGGATCTTGCTCTAATATTTCTTCGGACAAGTTGGGCCTTGACAAAATAGACGGCTCGGCTATAGTTACTTATTATTATTATTATTATTATTATTATTATTATTATTATTATTATTATTATTAAATAAAATTAGCGAACATACCTATGGTATAGGCCTAACAGGCAAGTCACCAAAGATCAGATGGCTATATATGAACAATAAGAAAATACAGAGAGGAATATAACAAATGAATAACGCTATAAATCGACCAAAAAAGTAAAAGCATTATATGCACGCATAGAAATACACATACATGAAAACTAAGACATTGGTGCAAGACTTAGTAGCATAATCTGTTGCTTCTTCGAGCTAAGTGTAAATATCTGCAGCCAATTTCACTGAAGCTGATCGTGACTGGCAGAAGCTCACGCTCTCATAAACCACCCACCAATAAGAAGCAAGATTAAAGATTCAGTAATAACGGCCGACGATATTTACTGTCAGCTTAAAAAATATAGTGTTAGGGTATTTGTAATACTAGGCATGGAGAAATGTGTATATTAGAAGGGTACTATTTCAATAAAAAAAAGAGGCAGAAGTTGACTAATGTATTTGACAAAGGATGGTAATATTTGATCAGCTGATGCACAAATTAATTATAAAACAATCTAATTAGTCTCCCAATTGTTAGGGTAATTGGTAATTAGATCGGGTTTTGTCAACGCATCAAAGTTACCCAAGCAGCCAACTTGTTGCAAACTCTCATTGCAATGAGAGTATGTATGGAGGTACGTATGTATAAGTATGTGGGCAGCTTACAGGCGATAAAACTACACTTTTGGCTAGGAATTATTAAGCTTGGCTTATCTCTCACCAAAATGAAAATAACTTTGTTCAAGGTCTAAAGATTACTTTAGGCCTTGCTTTCGTTCAAGTTTCGAAACGGTAGCCTATGTAATGTCCCTTGGGTCGAGACCTGACTATGGACAAACAAGGTTGCTCCAAGTGCTTAGGCCAGTGTAGGTCTAGTGTGGTTCGCCGGATTCTACTCTAACGTCTCGAAAAGTAATAAAATAATCGAACAATTAAATGAAAAGGTTATAATGATAAATGAACCAGAAATTGCAAATGCCCCAGAGTAGGCTAATAAGAAAAGGAAAAGATTCAAACAGCTGTAAGTATATACATATATATATGTATATATATATATATATATATATATATATATATATATATATAATATATATACTGTACTGTATATATATATATACACACAAGGCCTTTCATCAAAGGAGGGTTTCGGAGATTAAACTTTCAATTAGCGAGGGATCGTTCGCTACAAATTTAATTCCAGCGATAAACCCGAATCCTCCAGATTACGCTAGGCCTTTCAAGGGACTGGAAGAACATTTTATACTTTTCCAGTTTCGATTTTCGGTGCATTTTCATTTATTTCATTATCCCTCCCAAAAAGTTTTAGGGAATTCCATGGACATTTTAGCAGTATCTATCTATCTGTCTGTCTATCTATCTATCTATCTATCTATCTATCTATCTACCTGTCTATCTATCACACACATATACAGTATATATATATACACATGTGTGTGTGTGTGTTTGATTTTAAATCACAATAAAGGTAAAAAGTGATGATTAGATATAGATTCCTTATTCAATTGACGTGATGATTATATATAGATTCCTTATTTAATTATTTGATCAGACGGAGGGATATTATGAGGTTTGACTGTCTGTCCATAATTAACTGTGACTCAATTCTTCTTTCAGTCAATCCTCGTGCGTCATCCTTGACTACAAAGGAGTCACCTTCCAAAAGTCTTTGTTATCGAGTCATAACTTCACAAGTTGCTTGGTTGGTGTGCATGAAAGGGAAGAAATATCTGGAACTTATAAGATGAGGGTGTTTTCACCGTTCTGTCATATGTGATTTGACGGTGTTATGCCCATGCCAATTTTACAAATTAGGCCTATTCCTCGTGCAATGGTTACCTGGGGGATTCGGTTAATATCCTAGCTGGTAAGTGAACTTATTTAGGTATTTCTAGGGTACTTATTTACAATATATATATAGCTTATCCACTAATCTACCCCGGAGTATTTTAATAACTTTTAGAAGATATATACGGATCCCGATAATACTGTGATAGGATACTCTAGTGGAACTATTAGAAGACATAGGCCTAAACTAGCCCTATAGTAAAGTTCTTGACCTTTGTTGTTGTTTATGCAATTCCAACCATTTTTGTCGAGCAGACCACCCGTTTTCAGCTTCAGAAATCATATCATAAGCTAACCTTAATCGTTCGAAAAATATGCAGTTCGTGCAATTAAGAAAAACGTATGCAAAAATAAGATTGCAGCCTAGCAAGGACAATCGCAAGGATGCACAATTGGTAATTATACAGAAAGGCTCCGTGTGGCGCCGGGTTTAGTAACAGCCCCTCTGTGATGAACGTGAAAACACAAACAAAAGACATTAAATTTCTCAAATTATCACTCCTGTACAGCATTGTCTTATATGCACTCATTTGCATGTTGTTCAGTCAAAAAGTTTTATTAATAAATTATATCTTTGTACGGTGATCTTCTGTAGAATTACTGCACATTTTTTGTATCCCTCCCAGACATAACTTAAACTAGGGGTGTTTAGCCTAATGTAGAGCACCTAAAGTCAGAGTAAAGTACAGGGATGTACAGTATTCTAGTCATAACAGACTTTATAATCTGAAGCGTTGGATCATTATGTGGCTGGATCCCCCCACTTTGGGTAAACTAAAATACTGTTAATCACTTGGGGAAAATGCAGGGATGCAGCTTAACCTACCTTCCTTAACCTAACTGTAATAAGGTCCCGAGATCCTTGTATGGCCAGGGCTGAAACAAGTCATTGATTGCACTGTCAATTGTACACTTCATGGGCATACACATTGGCAATTATAGATTTACAACACTTCTTATCTCAATTGTGGGAGGTCAAAGGCTGTGGTTCTTATGTATTTGGGGTGCATTGTACCCTTCCATGCTTAGATGTTGGGGCAACTTGGCAACCTGAGCAGGAAGTTGTGTATCTGTTCCTTTCTCTTGTGGCTGTGAATATAGTTTCAGATCATAATAATTGTTTTGAGACAAAAATTTATCAGTGAAATTTACATGAAAAGGAGATATGTTGACATTATTGCCAGAAGTATTCTCTATTCACTCCATCATGGAGAATGTAACTTAACAGCTCTTCACGAGTGTTTTGTGTTCTGGGCATGTGTGCCTGCATCAAGGATCAGGAAGTACCTCAGATGATCATGTGGTGCACATGCCCATCAGTGGCCAGTTTCTTGTACCCCCTCCTGTTGCCACTGTAAATTATAATTTCAGCCATAATGAAACGTTTTATTAAGGACACAAGGGTCTTAACATTTCCTGGCGCTAGTCCACCAAGGGAACGACAAACCTGTTTTTTCCAACTGTCACTGAACACCCAATACAGGACATAGGATGGTCCCTCTCTCTCCTTTTTAAAAACATTTCTTTTAACATACCCAACAGACTTGCCCACTGATGACAATACCCTCTATGCTGGTGGCTGGTAAGTTTTTCATGCGTAATGTTCTGTAACTTCAAAACGATGAGGCTGTCAGTTAACTGAAGTTTGTGTTACCTAGTGAAGGTTATATTGTAGGTAATAGCATTGTATGTCAAAGAACCTTTGAAGGAAAATGTTCATGAGTATTTCTCACCTCAACATGAATCTTTTCTGAGAAAGTTCCTTTAAAAGTGGTTTTGGAAAATCACATGCACCATGTTACCTTAGGAAATGTAAATGAACAGTGAAAAGCCCACTGATTGACTTGTGGTAAAAAAAAACAACATTCAGAGGTTAGGCATTGTAGTTGGAAGGGATGTCACTGTGGGGCTGGAAAAATAAAAGCTTTTCAGTATTCCAGAATAGCTGGTAAATAACCAATCCTAGACAAAGCCTCCTTCACCTGTGCAGCTGTGGTTGTAGGTATTACTGTCATGAAAAATGACGGAAAGCTGGAAGCATTTAGGTTCTTTAATATGAGAACTTATGAAGTTTTGAGTGGTTGAAAAGGATAGGGAATTATTACTGAAGAGAAAAACAAAAACGGCTTGCGTAAGTGCTCTTGTATGGTGCTTGAGCTGCAGTCGCCTTTAATCTCCAAGTTTTGACCAGTAGCCAAGATGTTACAGGCTGACCTCCTTTAGAATATTAACACTGGACTTTGAAAATGTTTGTAGCCTAAATATCCAACATATCCATTATCACCCTTTATTCCCTAATGAAAGAACAACAGGATGACCATTATTTAATCATTTCTGATGTTAGATTTGTTGTTGACAAGAAATTAATGCATCATAGTATTAGCCACTTTAAAATAGTAGTACTGTACAGTATTTAGCCTAGACCTAGGCCAGATGTGGTATTCTCTGGTATTTATATCTTCAGTTTCTTTTTCAGAAACAGGTGAAGTCTTATGGAAGCACAGTATTTAGATTCCAACATCAGTAAGCCTGACTCCTATTTATGGTATGAATAGATGCAAGCTTCTCCTCATGCTTTCATGAAGAAGTAAGTAGGCATAATTCTGGTGGTTTTCTAAGTTTGTGAAAATGTTAGCATTTGAATTTTAAATCCAATTTTGCCTAACCCCTTGAATTGATTTGTTAGTTCATATTTCAGTGGGGTCTGTAGTACTAGTTTCCTAACTGGATTTTCTTTTTCAGGAGCAAAATATAAGAAAATACTCTTAACCATTTTGCAG
The DNA here is from genome assembly GCF_040412425.1 of Macrobrachium rosenbergii. Taxonomy (NCBI): domain Eukaryota; kingdom Metazoa; phylum Arthropoda; class Malacostraca; order Decapoda; family Palaemonidae; genus Macrobrachium; species Macrobrachium rosenbergii. The sequence continues at coordinate 37,489,236 of NC_089789.1, forward strand.
AGATTAGTGCCACCAAAATAAGACTATCCAGGGTTTGGTTGAAAGATGGATATTGCTAATTAAAACAAGTGTTGATATGAACTATAGGGAAGACTGTAACAGAAATTGTTCTTTTGTCTTTTGAGGCATGTTCTTTCCAGATCTGTTTTAGATGACAAGAATAGTCTTCAGAGGTAAAAAATTCCCACTGGAATGGGTTTGAGCTGTCAACACTACTTCCTGAAGTGACAGTCTTGTGATAGGTTGATAGCTGTTTCTATACTTTAGATACTACAGTTCTTTTCCATCTTTTATTTTTAACTGTATACTGTACTGTATTAAAAAAGTGAAGTAAGTTTGATTTTCCAAAGTACATAAGAAACTTGGCATCAGTACACCTCAAGTCATGACAATAGTTGGACCTTTTTTTCCATAAACTTCAGTTACTGGTACTTCATATTCCGAATTACCTGTTATGGGCTAATCATTGAACAAGAGCTTGTGCTGCCTTAAAACCAACCAACTTAAAAGGGCTAAATATATTTAGTGAAAATAAGATGTCATTAGTAACAGTGGTTTCTAAATGCAGTGTTTGGTTATTAAGAAAAGTGTACAAGGTTCATACAGTCTGTACCTGAATTAACAAAATGCTAATTTGTTTGATGTCTAAGTATATTGATCAGTAGTATTCGTATTGAGGTTTGAGACACTGTGATATATGGGATGCAATAATATGAAAAGGGCGAAAACATGCACTTTGTTTGCAAATATTGTGTGCAAAAGTATTTTCTTGCAGCTGAAGTAACTTCTGAAGATAGGATAGACCAGTAGTTTTGAGAAAATACAGAAACATTAACTTTACCTTAATGTTGGTTTTTGAAAAATTAGCTGTGTTTGGGTGAATATTGGAAGGCTTTGGGGGTATTTTACAGGTGACCTTTTGAACACTGAAGTGTAACGTCCAAACTAATGCCTATATACTAGTAGATATGTTGCAAAATGTGTTTGTGAAAGGGGTGGACCCCATGAATGAGAGCTTCATGGTTAGTTGCTCCTCATTGAAAGCTAAGAATTAGCAGCTGTGTATAGTGAACAGTTGTTTTACATGTAGGTTAGCATACGTTTGGATAACAGAAGAGCAATTCCTTCATTATGTAAAGAGTTTTCTGGAGAAAAGATTTGTTGTCAGGAGAGTACTGAAACACAGTCATGTGTAAGACAAAGTTTTAAAGGCTGAATGATGGCTTGGCAACATTTGAATATGAGTACTAGGTATGCTAAATGTCAGTGGCTGTTAACAGTAATGTGCTTCTGGTACTTTGAATGTAAGAGGTTTCATCTGCTTAAATTTTATCTATAGGTGACTCCAAGCCTTTTGGGTTTAACAGACATGAGACTTTCAGTTCATTGATACACTAATGATTTGTTATGAAAGCTGCTATTTAGTAGCTGACAGTCCAGTTTATGTGAAAAAGAATTGAATACAGTAATGCAATTGCTTGCAGTACTTGATGTCTTAGTAAAAGGCGTTTTCAGTTACTCTTAATAAAATACTGTATATAAAAGGATAAAACTGCATGTAATATTCTGTATTAAGGAAAACAAACCCAGTAACCATGTTTGGGAGAAATACCATATCATTTGTCATGTACCAACTACAGATATAATGGATAGACTAAGACTCCCTTAGAAAACTTGGCCTGAGTTCATTAAAGCTTTTGAGACTTAGATTACCCTGTTAAGTTCATACTCATTTAGGTAATTGGGCAACATCAAATTTGCATCTGTGAATAGCTGTAACTTTGCCTACAAACTTGTCAAAGTTGTATATGCAGTGAGCATTTGCTGTATAGGTAGTGCTGGTGCAAAGGTACCATTGTAAATTGCAGCCACATTCTGAAAAGCAGTCAGAGTGAATCTTAGTGTGATGATAATGTTTGGTTTGTTTTCTTGGTGAATATAGAAGTAACATTGTGGAAAGATTGGCCTTCATATGTAGCACTCATGGATGGCAGAACTTTGTCTGCTAATGTAAGATAGCTGGATAGCTGCTTGTAGTTTTTGAGAAAGCTGAGAATAAAAATTGACAACTCGATACGTGGAGTGTGTGATCCTGTTGAAAGTCTGGGTTAACAAGGGACAGTCATAAGTCACTTTGATGTGGTTATGTCCTATGGATTGCACATTGACTTAATGGGGTTTGCTGCCATGCAAAAGAATAAAAAAAATCAATTTCAAAATAAGGTATGTGCAGATACTTACGGAAGTGCATGTAGTGGGTATATGTTCAGTGCTTTCCCTGGTTAGTAAGAGAAGATTTGGAGGAAATGCCTCTAATCCTCATTCTGAATGAGCAGTGGCAACAGCAGATGAAAACTGCGGGAATACAATGTTAAGAGCAGAGGCAAAGGTAGAATGAACAGTTTTGGTAATGAATATTGCTTAGATTGCATGGTACAACAATTTTTTTTAATTCTGCTGTAAAGCTTGGGAATTTACTTCTTGTTTATAAATTTTCTTGATTCAATCTTTCTTCTTTTAAGAGGTAGGGCTGTTGTTTCCTTCATGATTAAACCCCCTCTAACTTACTTTTTTTCATTTTCTTTTTACCTGGTGCACCGTAGGCATTACTAAAGGGTGTTTTAGTGTCCCTTCAGTCCTTTGTTACACTAAAGTTTTTAGTCTTATTTTACATCCATTCCTGCTTCCTGTTCTCCACCTTGCTTTCCATCATCTGTAACTATTATTTCTTAGTGCACTTTCATTTTTTATTGTGCTCAGTGACCACTTCAGCTCCCTCTTTTCATTGTCATAAGCCTAATCTCTTGATTCATTTATTCCCATTTTTCATCTGGCTTTGGCTGCAAAATGTTATTAGGTTGCATATCCCAGTGCCTTTGCACTTGAAAGAAATTCAAAGCATGAGACTTGCAAAGGTGTTAGAAGAGGTAGGAGGCTGGTGACCGTATCTTCCAGAACCTGAAATGACTCAAGAAAGACATATGGAAAGTTGATTTTCGAGGTTAGGTGGCGAGAGGGACAGCTGAGGAAATGATGAGGATTGAACTTATCCACAATAAAGAATTTTTTTTTATATTTCACTCATTGATTCCAGAACAAGACTTAGCATATATGACCTTTTTATGGTCTATCTCAGTTTTTTTTACATTATCATTTCAAGAAGATTTCAAGATGTCAGTATGATTTTAGCACAGGAAAAACCCATGTTAAAGCTTGTATGTATTGAATGAGGCACTTGGCAATGGTACTACGGTATATGAAGAAGAAGGTAATACAGTTCATACTGTAGTGGAGCTGTTACTTGTATCTATCTGCACAGTTAAAGCTGGCAGTATATAACGCAACCTGCTAGACCTGGGTAATAATTGGAAAAAAAAAAAAAAAAGATGAATAACACTGATCAGTAAGTTTGGCAGCAGCCAGGAACAAATACTGGTCAATTGCAACAAATAAGAATGGCAAGAACACAAAGAAGGGTGAAATGAAGTAGGTACACAGTAATTGAAAAAAAACACTGGAATCTGTTGTTACTCAAGGTTACATGTAATGAGGGAAGCTGATGAAATGGAGGTTAACCTATTTTATAGCATTCTGTGCTTTCTGAAATTTATAACAGCCTTCATGAGTAATTCAACTAGTCTGTCTTTCAGAGCAGCAAGGTGCTCTGACTGGAGTGCAGCTATGATTTATACTGTGTATAAACACATTCATGAAGGTGATGGCTTAATTTACTACAATGTAAACTGAAATTCGGATGTTTTAACAATTATCCTTAAATATTTAAACTCAGCAGTCATCTTTAAATAATCAGTGTCTGGTGTACCTGTAATGTCAGTGTACTGGCCCTTAAGGTACAAGCCTGTAAACAGTATTGTTGTGCCTTGGTACAAAGTACCCAGGTGCACTCTAATAAAAGCAATTGCAGTATACACTGTACTACTGTATTTATTTCTATCATTGTTAAATGCATTTTTGTAGGCAGTGAAACAACAGCTTATATATATCTTGTAATAAGTAAACAAATGTATATGCTATACAAAATATACAATTACATTGATCCAAAGAATTATTATTTTACTGTTGCGGTATTTACATGGAAATTTTGACAATCAAATTGTAAATATGATAATGCTCAATTTAGTTATATAAAAAAGATAACAAAATTTCTCATCATTTACAAATATGAAATTATATGGCTGCAGTGTGTAAAGATGAGAAACACCAATTCACTTTGTGGTGTTCAAGTGAAAATTCTAATGCCATCAAAATTTCTCCAGTTTTGCAGCATTTTATACATCCCTGGTCCAGAAAATTATATTCAGAAGAAAAGGGGTTTTAGCTATAATAAATGATGGAACTCAAATAAACTACCAGTAGCTTATGAACAACTACACCATATGGGAAGAACAGTCTGAAATATGATTCTCAATTATTCCTTATAATAAACAAATGATATAAATCTGTCACACTCCATTCATGCTTAAGCTGCACTTAATTTTAAGAAAGTAATGCTTATATCTTTCAGATTACATAATCTAAAGATTATAATGAATTAAAGTAAGAAGCTTATTATAAAGCAATGTTTCCAGGATAGTTGCACCTAACCATTCAGATTTACATTACTTTGAAATGCAATTCTATTTATGAAATAGTTCAAAAGCACCATTGGTCCCATTTCACGTACGGCATACAATATATGCAGGCTAGCCACCATTGTACAGCATATGCGTGCAAGCCGTCATCATATTCACACAAATAAAGCTTAAAAGAAGACAAGGTGAAACAAAAATATCCACTCAAATCTACTGTGCGTGATTAATTCCCAGATACAAATAAAAAAAAGCTATTTCTTGATATTAAATTGATATATCTTTGGTACATCTATAGAATCATAAGTATTTTCCTGACACTGTACTATGGAGTTAGTATTCTCCAAAATACAATTCCTCAGTTACAAAAAGAATGTTGGAATGGCCGTTATAGCAGTCACTCTTCATACTACAGTGGTATATGTTATTTACCTAGTATCATGTTATAAATCATTTGTCCCAGCTGACTCTCAAGAATGTGTTAATGTACAAAGCACATCACAGACTTCTATAGAATACTTCACAGCACCATTTTGATTTAGAGCACAAGGATCTTAATCTTTAAGGAGTTCTTAGATATTAAGTTTAATAGCAGTGTTATACTGTGTAACTCTTTCCCTCTCGTATAAGAAAAAAGCACTGAACGAATTTGGATTATTATTCCATAAAATGTTTCCATTTCCCTTGCATCCTCCATACCTTCCTGTAAATGCATGCTAATTCATGTCTTCACTCTCTAACTAATGTAAATGCAGTCAGAACCTTGCATTCTCTCAGTACCCTCCCATAAATGCCATCATTGAAGAATGTGAGACCGTCACCTATATTTCAGAAGTTCCATTCATCCTCTCAATGAAAGATCACCATCTCCACATTGACAACTTCCATGTTTCAGACATGAAGGACAGTGTCATTACTGATTTATTAGTAAGTAACCCAACTTTGTGCAGATTTAAGCAAATAAAATTGCAGTTTCAGACTGTTCTACACTATCAAAAGTTATACAATAAATAATAATACACCAAAAATGCTGTAAATGAAAATGGCATTCTCACTACCATTCATTCAAGTAATTCCTCTAGGTAAAGCATTATAGTAATGAATAAATTTTTGGCTGTAATCATGTAGGTAAGGAAAGTATTGTTGACTCAACAAAGTACATAAACAATTGTTAGCCTACCAAACTTCTTCACCCAATCATTAGAATACCAAAAATTCTTCATTCACATACAGTACAATGGTTATTGGATGAATCAGGAATGCACTGTGCATGAAATTTCAAGATGCAAGAGTGGCATAAACACCAATTTGTCAGCAGAGAGTATTGTGAACCTCTGGATAGTTACTCTTAATGGTTCTAATAACTGTTATAGTCCCTTAAAACTTGTATAGTTTACCTGAGTAATATGGTTCTGACTTGTGCAAAAAAAAATATGGCTTCTTGGTAATACTGCACGTTAATGAACAGTTCAGAAGTTGCAGCACGAAAGTGTGAGAAAATGTATAGTCCTGTCAGCAAAAGTTACAAAAAGGAAAAGTGAAATAAAAAAACTCACTGATAAAAAATTCTGAAAAAAATATTCTCAGCCATCTGGATGAGAAAAAATTATTGCCATGGTGACTGAATTTTAAATATACAGTTTACAAATATGTACACTATTTACAATAAAATACAATGTGTATGAGATTATCTATACGTGAGTATACATCAGTGAATAATGTGATTAGCATATGATCCCTTTTTCTAATATAATACTGACAGGGGCTTGCAATGAACTAAACTTAGGTTGCTCCGCTGAAGACGGATCACACTTGGTGCTTTGGCGTCTCATCGACAGGGGAGAAGGCTTCAGCTTTTCTTTAGGGCTGTCTTTGTTTTCCTTTCCAATTTCCTTTGCCAGCACTGATTTTCGTGACACTTCGGGTTCCCTGGTATGTTTGACAATACTTTTAGGGACTGATCTGGGTTTCGAATTTCCAATGGAAAGGTCCTTGCTGTGCCCAAGTAAAATAGATTCACTACTTTTATTAAGAGAGTTCTTATTGTTTTCCTTGTTAATTGTTTTGGTATTTTTATTCGAGCTGTCGACTTCTCTGCTTCCATGATACGTGTGCACTTCCAGCTCCCTCGCAAGCTTCACTGTAGTGGCCATGGATGATGAAAGTAATGGTGAAATGCTTCTGCTGGAGCTGACAAGCCTCTTACTTGTGTGAGAGTTTGATTCGGTTCCATTAGCCAGGGGAATGTTATTTGGCGACCCATTAATCCTTGGGGACGACCTTCCAGTTTTTCCATCACTCACATCTTTATGAGGAGTATCTACTCTTTTTGCATTCTTTTCTGATGTGCAAGAAGGAGATGAAGATGATATTAACGGAGATGAGAGAGGAGACGTCACTCCACTCAGCCACTGATGCTGCAAAGCGTCTTCTACTGTCATCCGAGAACTGAAATAATAAATTCAAATTAGTAACACATCATCATCATCATCATCATCATCATCAGCTTTAATGAAAAGATCCTCTTCAAGAATCTCATGTATTGTGAATTGGTTTCTTGATTATCCACTAATTTATTTTTTCAAGAATGATGCTTTTATAAGTAAAATTATAAGGTAAGCTTATACTGTATGAGGTCATCTTCATTAAAGACAGTATTGCTATTTGTTTCTTGTAAAAAGGATGTGATTCAAAAAAATTTAATGCAGTGGCAGAAAAGCAAACTCTATCTGGAATAATAACCTATAAAGCAGGGATTCTTGGTTATATAAAAATCACATTATTCAGTAATTCATTGATGGTGATGTAATTTTTTTAAGAATAAAACACACTTAAGGGGAAATTAGTTGAATTCTGAATAATGTTATGCCTAATTCTGTGCTAAAGCTATAACTGTTACAGTGTTGTCCCAGGATTCACATACAGACAGTAAAAAACGAAGTTAATCGGAACTGATAATCAGTACTGTAGATGCCATTTAGTCCATACAGCATTCTGCTTGGAAACCTTACCGAATAGTTAACAGCAAAATTAATCTTTCTTGTGATTTTCTTAGAAAATATTTATACTGTACTTCTTTGGGTTCTCTTACAGTTAGCCTGAGTAGGGAGGCAACTGGACACTGGGGCTTATCCCACTAGATGGTACCTCCTGCCCTGAACTGCTCTCTGTCCTTCACTTTTCATCAGTTCCCTTTAGGTCCCCCAACTTAGCTGTACATGTTCTTCAATTTTACCTTGCTATAACTTCCACCTCTCATATAAGAATAAATCCTTGGGCTTAATTATAGGAGAGACTGGAGGAGGGATTCAGTGGTCTTGTCTGATTGCTCTTATAATATCTTGCAAATTAACACAGATAAAAGTCAATGTATCTACCTGGGATCTACAATGAGCAGATGTGTTATGAAGTCTATAGCCTGTGTGGAAACGTTATTGAAGAGGTCCTCAGGGAAATCAACTTGTCCTTGTGATATGTTTAGGAAGGTCTCTTGTTTTGTATCACCGCCAAATGGTGAATGGCCTGTCAAAAGGACATACACCAGCACTCCAACTGACCTGAAAAATGAGTTTTGTTGAAATTAAAATTGTATTTATATCCTAATTACTCACAATCAACTGCTACTTCTTTTTTGCAAACAGACAGAAGCACTGTAATACATTTTTGGTTCACTAACATTCAAGTCATATTTCGTTGTGCAAATTTTACTAAGAAAAATGCCAAGTAAAACTAGTCCCTCTCCTACAAAATGATCCACCTTGTTTATTGTCAATACATGAACAACTGGACTCCTTGTTTAAAAATGGAAGATGTGTCGTGAATATCTGTTGATACATTTGTCTGATAAATTAGGTCATGCTTATGACCTGCAACTCATCTCACTAAAGCTAGGTCCTTAAAATGAGGTCTGGTATTGAAAAAACATCCAATGGTAAATTTTCATGGTATTTCAAACTTAGAAGTCAGAATCCTGCCATTCATACAGTGCAGTATTTGTAGTTTTAGTGTTATGTTTGTAATGTAACAGCCAAAGCTTTTCATTACTGTTATCTGGTTTGCAGGACCTCTGCTTATTTTATTCATCATGAATAAAGAGAGCTGTGTACCAAGAGGTTAAAGCAACCTGGGGTTATTATAAAGATGCATCAGGAAGAATATACTATTGCTACCTGGATGTGGTCAATAGTCTTAAGAGACCATGAGACACTTGCAACAATGTGATCAAAAGTGGGATTTTTTAAGAATGAACAGAGATTCACTGAAGGTAAGTGTAATGCTTAAAAATTTTTATCATTTAATGAGCACACTTGCAAAGCTTGAGAGGAGAAACTGGTGAAATGGAGGACTTTTCATAAAAGAATGTTTCATGTTGGAAGACATCAGATCCAAACTTCTTCACAAAATCCTGCCAGCTTCTGAGAGTTGGGAGTATTTAGTGACAGCATTCTAAACTTCTTGCCTATCTGTGCGGTATTCAGCAAGAGGCACTAAGGTTACTAATCAGTAAATGAATTTTCACTGTACTCAACACCCCTTACTTTCATTTAAGATCTTGAGTAAATGGAGCATCTGTGCTTCTGTTTTTGGCTTCTGTTTTAATTTATTTTGCTCAAGAGAGTGACTGTATAACCACATTCTTAAACACTGAGCTGTACCATAGTCACTACCTTGGTGTCTTCCTCAGTCTTGGTTTTGACTTATTGTGTTGAGTTCCAGGTTTGAATTCACTTGCATTAGGATAAGCATAGGTACTCGGCTAATGTAGGGGTGTACCACTTGTAGCGTGCCTTGTGGCACATTACAGATGGTACTGCAGCTTTGTAGCTTTATGTTTTGTTTTTCATCTGTTCTTCCCTTTGGTCTCCCCACCTAGCAGTCCAGCTTCTTAAACTTTATGTTGTTTCAAATACCACCTTTCTTTAACCAACAAATCCATAGGGTGAACCCTATGGATGTCTAGAAATGTGACTTGGTGGTCTCATTAGATTAATTTATAATACAGTAATAACATAGCACTTTTAACAGTTAGACACCAGTGATTATACTTAGAGGATTACTAGTCTGACTTGTTCCATATGGAGTTTTGTACTGTATTTAATTAATAATAGAAAAAGTACTGTAAGAACAAGGTTCAAGGCTTAAGGGTCAAATGTTATTATTTATGTCTGATAAAGAAACTAGGAAGGCTTTATACACCTAACCTCTTTATGTTAATAAGCCTTTTCATGGTCAGAAAAACTGACAAATGATTAATTTTCAATGTGGCATCTGTCTCTAAGCAAACAATAGTTTTCCCAGATTTCCAGGTGTGAAATACAAAAGAAAATTTGCTGATGTTTTCATATGCACTTTCTCAGGTTATGCCTCACTACCGATGACATCTCGGTAGTGCTTTAGCTAATGCAGGAGAGTTACGTAAAGAATCTTAGGTCTAATTACTAGCTGTATAATTTTTGGGGCTTTTTGTGCAAGTATTTTTGGGGGTGTGGTATTTACTGTGAGGAGTATGGATGAATGTACAGTATAGATGATCATCTGTAATAGTAACATTAAAGAATTTTGATGCTAATGAAGGAAATTATTTTATGAGGTTAAAGTGGTCAGTCACAAGTCTAAAACTTATAGCCTAAATATGAAAATATTTAAGAAAAGAGTTTAGGGAAAGTTATAAAAGTTGTAAAATGGTTGGAGATGAAAAAATACATGTTTCCTTACCACATATCTGTCGCTAAACTGATGGGTTCATACTGGAGAATTTCAGGTGCTGTAAATGTACAAATAAAAATTTGTCAATAATGAGGATTAGTATTAAATGAAAATCAATATGGCAGTGTTACCTATAGTATGTGATCTCAAAGTAAAAAAAAACATTAACAGTTACAGGACATTAATAAGAAACCTACATACGAATATATTTAAAAACTATGTGTAGTACTGTACATTGATTATAAAAACAGACTAGTAGAAATATAAACTTTATATTGCCTATACACAGTACAGTACTGTCATCCCTCTTATTTTCATAGGGAAGATTCACTTTTTACAAGTGATACTACTGTACCAATTAATGCTGTCCCTTTGTTAAGATATAGGTGTTATGAAATATCCATCTGTCCTGAGTTACCCCTCTCGTTATATGGAATTTGCATAAGAGAGTGAAGATAACTCATTTCATGGCCAACCCCATAAAGGGAAAACTGATTAAAAATTCTTAATGATAGTGATGATTTTTTACTCCCAAAAGACACGAGGTCGTGGGACTAAAAAATATGCAATGGAAGAGAATTTCGAAACTAAGGTAAAGGGAAGAAAACAGTTGGTGAGTGAGCTGAGAAAACAGTCCTAAATGGTGCTTTGGCAGTTGGGATTTAGCAGATTGAGAGAATGAGGGGCATAATCCTTTATTTTGATAGTATTAATACAAGGTGGTCGTACAATCAGAATCTACAGACAGAAGTAGTTAAAGCATATTCAGGGATATTAACTTTTTATGTTAGCCAATTGGTCTTGTTTTTCCAGTACTGGTAAAATTGAATGATGAGATGTGTATGTGTGTGTGAGAGAGAGAGAGAGAGAGAGAGAGAGAGAGAGAGAGAGAGAGAGAGAGAGAGAGAGAGAGAGAGAGAGAGAGATTGCATCATGCAATGATAACCTGCATCTGACCACCTGGCAATCTTTGAGTTGCCTCAGGGTCACTAAAGTGCAGCCAAAATCTTAAAATTCATGGGAGAAAAGTGTGGCTCCGATGACTCACATCTGGAAATCTTCATTTATGTGAACAACACAATGAAGTCAGTTGTCCTTCAGTGGCAAGGTAAACAGGTTGTGATGTGAGTGGCCCTCAAAGAGAATATCCAAAGCACCGTAGGTTTTAAAAGAGGTAGATATAATTTCAGAGTAAAGCAATTGGAATGACTTGTCATCATTGGGTTATGTTATGGCAGCACAAATATTAAAAGGGAGATAAGTAATTTATGAACAAAACAGATAACAGGTTAACGTTGGACAGCAAAAGGACAGCAGTAAAGAGAGAGGAGAACAATAAGCAAGGTTACGAATAAACCACTTATTGTTATTCAAGCTCTTCCGAAGGGTAGTGCCTTATGAATACACATGCCTCCAACTCAGAGGTACTCTCATTTGCAATATGGTTGTGTTTACTTTTTCTTCAAAGAATAGACTTAAACTTAATAAAAGGGCACCAAAACCAAAATAAAGACATGAGATAAAATGAATTAAAAATATGAGATTGAAGTTTTGTTTAAACAAACTTATTGATGT
>NC_089789.1:37506105-37553605 GCF_040412425.1 Macrobrachium rosenbergii
AATAATAGAAGAGAATGTTGCTTATACGGTTCTTGTCAAAGCAAGAGTACGTAATGTTTCGTAACTTGCTGATCGAGGAAGTAAACCGTAAATGTTAAGTGTTTTCGAAGTATGGAGACACCAGCTTATTTTTTTTTTTTTTTACAAATTCTTTCGTAAATTATTTCATAAATGCATCCGGGAAAAAGGAATGTGGCATTTTATATTTATGCCGAGGTCTTGAATTCAGATTGTATTAGCTATCAGTATAAAAGGACGATTGGAAAATTCATGTTGTATCTTTTTTTTTTTTTTTTTTTTTTTTTTAAGTTTTTTGAGTGTTCCGGCCAAAGTGTCTCAGTTTTTGATGCTACAACAAATAAAAATTTTAGCTGTCTGCCTTGTCACATTTTCCAACAAAATTTCCACAGAAGATGAGCTGATTAGAAGCTCTGAATAATATTAAAATCTTTGAAGCCCGTTTTCTCAGAATGGGGGAAAAATGGCTCAAGCCAGCTCATCAAACTAAGAACGAATTATGTATATGTACACTAGAAATTATGAACGTTGTCACAAACACCGTGACATTGTATGCACCCACAAACATGCAGCTGCAAATGTCGTTTAATATCAAATTCACACAGCCTCGGAACAAACACCGAAGAGGAATTTGTAAGCGACGGGCATTGTAGACTTCCTGTCCCATATTTCTGTCCATATTGGATGTTGCAGCCATTGATATTCTTATACGTCATTCATATTTGCATCTTGAGGAAGTCTGGACGAAGAACGTGCGCATGAATTTCCCATAACTAGAGCAAGACTGGTGTTGCATGCATGCATGCCTGCAACAGGCAGCAGGAAACGTTAGTCATGGGCTGATCATGAATTAGAGGCTCCGTAACTGAATTAGATTGTCTCTGGACTTGCACCTTGCATGTGGCATGACCTTAGCTGGGTCAGTGTGGCGCCTTCAAGCAAGTAAAATAATGTTTGCAGGATGTAATGGATTCAGTTATTTTATATATGGTTGTATGTACTCACATATATATATAGTTGGTATATATATATATATATATATATATATATATATATATATATATATATATATATATATATATATAATATAGTTGTTATATATAGCTGAAAGTGCTTTCATCCCTTTTACTGTACCTCCGTTCATAGTCTCTTTCTTCCATCCGACTTTCCACCCTCTCTAACAATTGTTTCACAGTTCAGCTGCAAGGTTTTCCTCCTATTACACCTTTCAAACCTCCTCACTGTCAATTTCCCTTTCAACGCTGAGTGATCTCATAGGTCCCAGCGCTTGGCTTTTGGCCTAAATTCCGCATTCCAACCCCGTATTGTCTTCGAAAAAACATAATACATAATAAAAGCGTTTCTTATGAATATGCTATAACTAGAACAGTAAATATGTCAAAATCATGGAATGATATACATATTACAATGCAATGTCATGAGTATATATATATACACCCACACGAACTATCTATATTACTGTGGATGTGTGCCAGTTTTAGTAGACATAAATCAATCAGTCAATCAGATGGCTGTGGAAATACTGATTTATTTCGTGGTTTTCGTGACACGAGGTCATCTAACTCAGAGGGAGTAAGATGGAGGAAATCACCGCTAACGGAGGACGTTTGACCTTCGACCTCAGAGATTACGTAATTAGCTTCGTTCCGTTGCATGTTGTAATGAGCCGAGGGCACACAATTAACGATATCTGTGTGAGACATTTCGAGTAAGCGTGTGCACGTCGGGTATGTCTGTACACACACAAATATATATATTTATGTATAGATATATATACATATATATATATATATAATTATATATGTATATAATTATATATGTGTGTACATATATATATTTCATATATATATATATGTGTGTGTGTGTGTATATATTTATATATATCTGTCCCATAATATAATATATATATATATATATATATATAGCATATATATATATATATATATATATATATATATATATATATATATTATATATATATATATATATATATATATATATATATATATATATATATATATATATATATACATATACATACACAGTATATACATATATCTACAAAATTTGATTACACAAAGAAACAATTACGGTGCTGATATGAATTTCTTCAGAAGTTTTGAAAATAGAACATAACAATAAGAGACATACTTGTATGAAAGAGGAGAGAGAGAGAGAGAGAGAGAGAGAGAGAGAGAGAGAGAGAGAGAGAGAGAGAGAGAGAGAGAGAGAATACTCCAGTCTCACTGATACTCGAGTAGGATACAAACATGAATCGAATGGAATGCAGGCTGGCTGACATCCACAAGACAAAATTGTAATAAAAACGTCTTGCAATAGATGTGACCATATTAGGGTTAATGACAAACAGATGCGATTGTTATCGTCACTGGTTTTATTAAAATCACTTTATTCTAGACGCTGCATCGATGTATATGTTAATTTCCCCATTTCCCTCTTGAGTGTAATGGTTAATTGTAGCCCATACATAATCGTCATTACATTAGAAGGGATTCTCGCCCCCAACTTTTGCAAAATGCCGTTTCTCGCCTGATCAACTTTAAAATAATCCCTCATTTTCGCCCCCGCAAAAACGGGGTGGGGTTGAATTATAATTTTTTTTTATTCATACTATTCTATTCCTGCTCGCAAATACTTCATCTCATACAAAATTCAACTTTGTTTCTTGAAAATTAAAGAAATTAGAGTAGGTTGAATTTCCAAAACTTTGATGGCTTGTAACTCAACAAAAATTTTTGTGGCGATAGGTCCTTCTAATGCTGAACGCCTCAAATATAGTATAATGAACATATTCAACCATTTCTCAGCAAAATGTAACAATAATAGAGGAACAAGAGTCTCATTCATAGTATCTGGTCGTATTTTTTCTACATGAAGTCTGTAAAACGGCGGAGATTGCAATTCATGTGGAATTCACCGAAGAAACTTCGATTACACACGAGAGACCTTGGGTAATTCGCCCTAAATTTCTAAATTTCTAATAGTAAAATGAAGGTAAATAAATGCAGTTTAATGACGGTGATGATGGAAGATTGAAATACATTATTACTTTCACTCTTGACATTAAGAGCAACAACGACAAAGCAGTAATGAGTCGAAATACAAGTACAGTACTGTAAGGTCGGAGAGCGATGCTTCATTTCAAGAATTTTAAAAGACCTCTTTCATAAAGGGCTTTTTACATTAACTACAGTATATTTGCGTGGATGCAAGACAAATTCCTTCCAACGAGAGAGAGAGAGAGAGAGAGAGAGAGAGAGAGAGAGAGAAGTGAGACATGGAGAAGGAGGAGATCTTAATTGTGGGGAAATGTTGTGTAGAGGAGGAGGAGGAAGAGGAGGAGGGAGGAGGAGGAGGAGGAGGTTGTGGAGGTGGGAGGGTAGCAAGGGCGGGAGGAGGTGGTGGATATGATGTCATTAAAGGTAAATGCGGGATGTGGGTGGGGAGGAGGGAGGGATGGATGAAGGAGGGTTGGGGGGGGTGCAGAATGTTAGGTGGTGGGTAGGAACAGTTACTTTCAGGGGTGAATGGGTTCCACTTCTTGAAACGACTTTGGAATGCTGGAAACGCAGACAACGCCTAGACCAAAGTATTTGTTTTTTTTTTAGGGTTATGGAGACCTACATGTAGACCTATCGGAGCATTGATAATACAGCGCGTAGACTGGGGTTCGTATGGGTCTGTGCCTAGACCTACTTCGATTGTAGGGATAGAAACTGGAAATTTCTAGTCATCAATGGGCTTGTAATTAAAGGTATACCAGTTCCTACTTTGATTTATGTGAGTAGAATGGCCACCGATTAAGAAATACGCATACATCAATTGGAATATGAATTTAGAAGAAAAAGTGAAGTTGATTGTAAATAATCCGACGTGCAAGAACTAAAAAAAAAAAAAAGAAATGAAAAATTTTAGCTCCTACTGATCAGCACTGCCATGGACGCGTAGCGGGGAACATCACTTGACTTCTACTACCCGGGCCGTTTTCTCGAAAGGAATGCGAGAGAGAGAGAGAGAGAGAGAGAGAGAGAGAGAGAGAGAGAGAGAGAGAGAGAGAGAGTTGGAGGTGGAGGAGGGAAGCAAGGCAGGCAGGAAGGCGAGGGGAGAGAGAGAGAGAGAGAGAGAGAGAGAGAGAGAGAGAGAGAGAGAGAGAGAGAGAGAGATTTAAAGTGAAAGATTCTCCAAGGGTATCTCATTCGTAATTCGATATCCTTCCTTAATCGGAACTTCGCGTGATCGGGGAAAGAGGTCACGCTACGAGACGCGGTTCATCCTCGTCGTCGTCGTCTTCATCGTCATCATCGTCAACATCCCTTATCATTAGGAGACACGGGGAACCTTCCACAAGGACGCACACTGCTGAAAAAGTCACCGCCATCTATACTCCAGTCAGCCGCTATTTCTGATTCACCCGAGTTGTCCCGTAGCCAGGAAGAGAAAGATAGAAAAAGGGGCTTCTATAGGTCTTCCTATTATTAACCTTTGCCTATTGTTCGGCTAATATCTTAGACGTATCAACTCGTGTGAAGAAAATTGCTGTAGCATTTAACGAATGTCTTGCTATATCTTATTTTCGCGTAGATGCTTGCAGCAGAATTTGAGATTCCAGGATTAGGAAAGGTGAATTCTACATGGTCCTCGTGGTCCAGTGGCTAATAACCTCTCCTGACTGGCGAGAGACCCAGAGATCGATCTCAGCTGGGGGAAATGATCTTGACTCTTTTCCTGAGATAATCAATTAAGAAAGGTGACTTCTACGAGGTCTTCTTGATCCAGTGGTTAATAACCTCACCTAACTCACGAGGGATCCCGAGATCGATCTCAGCTGGGGGAAATGACTTGGCCTCGTTTCCTGAAAGAGTCAATGTCCCCCTGTTAACCTTAGCAGTGAATTATGTGTTTGATAGTAAGTCGACAGTAGTGAGTCGCAGCAATGGTTGAGAAGGACATGGGGCTTGCAGCTTCATTCCAAAAGACTTGCTGAGAACAGGAGGGTTAACATTTTGGAGCCCCCCCCCTACACGGAAAAGGGGTATGGTTGAAAAGTACTATACATTCTGTTATAAGTGAATCATATGACACTTGGGATGCTAAAACCTAATAGCAAGCACTGGAGGCCTATGCATATACTTATTGCTTCTTACTTTTTAAAAGCCAATTATACTTTTATATGAAACTGAACTTGAACATACACTGCGGATCCTAAAGTTTCTTTCCTTTTTGTATTTTTATTATACGTTTCATAACAATTAGAGAGTTTTGATGGGCGAACTTATAGAAAAAAAAAACACTAAAATATCCCCTTTCTGTTGTTATGGCACCAATCAGTCTATTATTTAGATTTTTAGGTTTGCATAATTTTACAAATATAGCACTGAATGACCTCGTAGGTTCCAGTGCTTGGCCTTTGGCCTAAACTCTATATTCCATTCCATTCCATTCCATAATTTACGAATAGGAAGTCAAGAAGACGTTGGAAATTATAATTCTCGACGCTCTGTCTGATAATTTTATTATTATTATATTATTTTATCTTGGAATCCCTGAAGGTTCGTTCTGTTCCCCCCCCCCAGCACCCATCTCTCCCAGACTCTCCATTCCCTTATCAGCGACCTGCCGCAAACTCAGTTCTTGATGGCCGTAATAGACGAGTGACCTTGGTCTCCTTAGAGATTCCCTTTACGCCTTAATCTTCTCCGTAGCCTCGTATTTATCTTAGTCTTCTCGACCGTAGTTATTTTTCTTCCATCACTTCGGAAGCGCTATGTATCTATGTACGAATGAACGCGGAAAATCAAAATAATTTTACACAAATTCGCGGACGAGGTTCATTGGTAGCTGTTTGTTGTAGATTGCGAATGTAAACAAACGAATCACCGGCAGTGGGTTTTGACACCATTTCTTGAAAAGGTTAGATGTTAAGAACAAGGCAACATAAAGGTGTTTTCTTTCCAAATGTTAATCTGTATTTGTCAACGTATAACTAACAAAGATGGTGTCACGTAAAATGACGGAGAAAGTGTGTGGTCAGTACGATAAAGGGTATTGAGTTTCAGAGTACACGGTAATCAGGATGACTGATTCTCGAGTTGACATGACTGAATAGCTTAGCAAATTGGAGTTACAGCATCAGAGGTCAGAGTAACATTTAGAATTAAGGCAGGATAGAGCTAGTCATGTAGACCACAAATTGTTTAGGCCCAAACGTAACGTTAAAACCTTATATATATATATATATATATATAAACGTAATATATTAACAAACTATAAAATATATATATATTATACATATATATATATATATATATATATATATATATATATATATATATATATTTTTCTTGTGTTTACTTTTTTAACATCTAAAACCTTTTCAAGAAATGGTTTCAAAATCCACTGTCGGTGATTCTTGTGTTGACATTCGCTGTAAATAGCTACCAATGAACCTCGTCCCCAAATTTTGTATGAAAGTATTTTGATTTTCTGCGTTCATTCATTCCTTAAATTCTCATCGTGCTACCACAGAAGCAGAACAATCTCTGTCGTGTTCTTTTCAGTTAAAGAATCAGCCGGTCGATGGCGTGGATGTCATTTCAGCAACTTCATAATGCCACTATTGAATTTCAGATCACTGTTACCTGATATTGTCATCATGGCCTGGGCTGCTCTGTTCTATAATTAATTCGGTGTAGATGCAGATGTAGATGTTGCCAGTAGTTGCGATCCCAGTTTTTAGTGTGAGATATATAAATTTATGTATTATCGATGCTATATTGTTATTGATGTTACTCAAAAATGTGCTCGCATTTATGTGGAAGAAAACAGGCATTAGTTTGCTGAGTAAACTTCCATGGAACAGCCAAGCCGTATGTTGGAAGGATAATGAGAATCTGATGGAAATAAGTAGAAAAGGAACGAATATCTTATATATATATATATATATATATATATATATATATATATATACACACACACATACATATATACACATATATATATGTTTGTATATATATGTATATATATATAAATTAATATCTGTATATGTTGCTCATTTGACAAAACACTGACATACAAAGAGACCTAAGTTATGATTTTTCCAGAGCAACAGGTCCCGATATTCATGATGACGTGCTATAAATACTGAGAATTTTCCCTTGAGATGTTCTATCGTCACGAAATGTATTCTTGTTGCTTCTTGGAAATCTCAGAGTATCATCTAGATTCAAAGGGTCACCTCTCTCTTTCTCTACCTCTCTCTCCTCGCAGCCGATTGCACGCATGCGTACCGTGCTATGTACGCAGTGTGTGTGCATTTTGTGCTTATTAAACTTGTACGTATTTTACATTTAGATTTTATCGTGTTTATTATAGTTCAGCTGAATCTTTCAAAGTAAATGCTCATGGAGCAATTGTTATAAGTTATTTATTATTGCAAACATTTTTTTTTACGATTTAATATTGAGAGACAAAGGGAATTCGCTAAGTAACTGCTCTGCAAAGCATCTGTTGATGAGAAATCCACATTGACTTTATCAAGCAATCGAGCAGGTGGAAACCAAATGTGAGTGTAATTCACCATTACAGTTAAACAGTACATGATTACAGCAATATTGGAGTTTGATATAAAAATTACCCAGAACAGTTACACCTCATGCATAAATCAGCACCCATCATCTTTGCAGAGCACACACACTCAAACACAAACTAATTTTTTTCTTTCTCTACACACTCACGCCCAAGCAAAAACTGAATGAAGGAACATGACACCACCGACTAATCTTGTGAATGAAATCCGTTTACGTTCAACAAAACACAAAGGAAAAACAAAAAGGCCTTCTTTTTCCATTCCGAGCCCTGCGTTCATTGTTAACTCTGGTTTAACGGAGGGAGGGACTTCGGTTCACCTACTGGAACAGTCTCCTCCGTCGAGAGAGCCAAACCCCAGGTTAATGGGGTTGATCTAATGGGTAAGAGACCCCGAAGCTTCTCATGAAGTGCCTCAGACGCAGCAAAAACCTTGCCCTCAGGTATTACGGCATTAGGAGAAAATGTGGGTGCAGGAGAGAGAGAGACAGGTATTCCCATGGAGAGGGTTGACGACGCTCCTGGGGCGGGTCTGGGGTAGGGCCAAGCTTGGTAACGGGGCAGTGCCCGGAGCTGGGAAGGAAAAGAGGAGATGGGTAGGGTAGGAATAACGATGGAATGGGGGAGCCGATGCGTCGAGGGTAGGAGGGGCATCCTTCACATTGACCGAGCTGCCGCTGTTGCTGCTGCCGCCGCTACCGCGCTGCCAGACCCTCGATCCATCGACTCTTTACCCACAACAACCAATGTTACCGCGCTGCCAGACGTACGAGCCGTTAGCCTTTCAAGAACAGCCTCCCCTTCCTTGTGGTAGTAGAGGTCTCATTATTATTTAAGGTTATTCAACAACAACAAATACCAGCACCGGCGGCGGTGCCACTTTATTTGGATAACCCGGAAAGAAACAACCAAATGCTCACGGATCGAGCGAATAAATCTGACCGGGATCAGCGATTCTAAAGAAGAAATAGGCCGTTAGACCTACTGAGGTTATATGGAGATTTTCTATGCGGAGCGAGAAATGATCTTGTCTCCTGATGGGAAATTCTTGAGAAATGTCATACTTTTATTAAAGACAAACATTCACTGGCTGCTGCATAATGAAGGAGATGTTTAGGGTCGTATAACTTCTTTTTGATAGGCTTATCTGCATTAATTGAAGTGAAATTATATATATATATATATATATATATATATATATATATATATATATATATATATATATATACTTTATATTTAACGAGTAGAACTTTCATAAGATCCAGCTAGTACGTGGTTCATTTGTTTCGTATTGCAAAAACTGTTACCACTATTACTTAGCAAACTGCGTTACGTGAAGAAGCATTAAGCGTGCTATTTCCGTTATGATTCGAGTTTCGCACTAGTTACTCAATTCGATTTTGTAGTTTACGGAAAATGTATACATTACAGCTGTCGTCTTAAACCAGATAGTATTGTTGAAATTGTTCAGATATTTACATGGAAAAGCAAGCTTCCACATAATGATGATCCTGCTACTGCTAATAATAATAATAATAATAGTAATAATAATAATAGTACTAACAGTAAAACTTTTGTTCACATACAGAGCAATTCTCTTTTGCCCGTTCGGGCATGTACAGTTATTTATTGAAATTAAAGTATTTTTTGCATTCGTCTCCGTTGGCTGAGAGAGTTTAAAATCCACAACAGGCCTGTTGTTTCCTCTTAACATTTAAGGACGCCATTGGCCAGTGGCTTGTGCTGGCATTAGGCCGTCATAATCTGAACCAACCTCTTTTCAATGCATAACCGTAATGTGGGTCAGAAATCGCACAAAAGGGGTCAGAGGTTCAGATTTGTTGTTCTCGACTTAGAACAACGAAAAAAAAAAGTAGCCTCTTTGGGTACATCATTTAGCTCGTCAAATAACGGAGAGAGAGAGAGAGAGAGAGAGAGAGAGAGAGAGAGAGAGAGAGAGAGAGAGAGAGAGAGCGTTTCTTTCTCAAGTGTCTATTCACAACTCGGCGTTCAATCAAGGTGTTAGGTAATCCTCTACGAGAAGCACAAAAGAGAGAAAAAAGAAGGAAAGTGAGAGAAGAGACTGACCGTATTATGTCACCGCCTAATCATCAAAGACCTATTGAAGAGAGAGAGAGAGAGAGAGAGAGAGAGAGAATAACAGGGTCATTCTGCATTATATCATCGTTTTGCAATCATCTTCAAACAGCTCGATTGGGTTCGAGCCTTTTATTGGACGAGAGCATAAAAAGGTCATTATAGTTCATTATAATCGCCACTCCACTCCTATGGTGGTGGCCCGAAGGTACGATTGCATTGAGTGGACGTATGCCTTGTGCATGTGAGAGATTTTAATGTACGTGAGAGATTTCAAGCAGTGGATCACAGTCTCTCTCTCTCTCTCTCTCTCTCTGTCATATAAATTATGTATATATATACATATATGTACACGCATATATACATATACATACAGACAGACATACATTCATACATACTCATATATACATATATATATATATATATATATATATATATATATATATATATATATATATACATATATATACATGCAGGCATACATACATTCATACATGCATATATATGTACTGTATATGATTATTTATATATGATATATATATATATATATATATATATATATATATATATATATATATATATATATATATATATATATATATATATATGTGTGTGTGTGTGTGTGTGTGTGTGTGTGTGTGTGTGTTGTGTGTGTGTCCTAAATTAAAAATGAAATTATTCCATCCCTTTTTTCATTCATTTTATTTACTTAGGTTCTCAAGCGTCTCTCCCAAGACTCTTGGCTAACCTCCGGAAAACCCCATATTTTAAAACTCTGGCACTGGAGTATCTCTTGAATGGCCCTGACCGCCGGAAAACTTCATTTCAGCCCATTTTGGAGAAATAACCTCGTGTCACTGTGTGTGTACGTGAGGCCATTTGGTCCCTGAGTTGAGGATATGAATATTTGAAGAACCAACTAGACCTTTTTTCTTTACAGAATAGAATATAGAATTTAGGCCACAAGCCAAGCGCCTGGACCTATGAGGTCATTCAACGCTGAAAGAGAAATTGACAGTTGAAAAGGTTTGAAAGGTGTAACGGGAGGAAAACCTCGCAGTTGCACTATGGAACAATTGTTAGGAGAGGGTGGAAAATAAGATGGAAGAAAGAGAATATGACCGGAGGTGCAGTAAAAGGAATGAAAGGCCCCTAGCTGCGACCCTTTAACACCTTTTACTGTACTTCCGTTCGTATTCTCGGTTTCCCGTCTTACTTTCCACCCTCTCCTAACAAATGATTCATAGTGCAATCATGAGGTTTTCCTCCTGTTACACCTTAAAACCACCTTTATTCTCAGTTTCCTTTTCAGCGCTGAATGACCTCATAGGTCCTAGCGCTTGGCCTTTGGCCTAAATTCTGTATTCCTATTCCTATATTCCAATTGGAATAATTTTCACAGTTTAGAAGTTGAAACATGTTGCGAATGCCTTTTTGTTTAGCAAGCTGAAACGATTCTTGCTTCATAGTTAATTTGTTATTTAATTATGTTACACTGATCCTATAGCATTCTGCCTTCATAATTCGGGTATATACAGATACACACAATCTCACTGTGTAGGCGTTGTGTAATCGTGTTCGGCTAGGCTAGACTAGAAATTGGCTTGAAATAATAATAATAATAATAATAATAATAATAATAATAATAATAATAATAATAATAATAACAGTAAAACTTTCGTTCACTTACAGAGTAATTCACTTTTGCCCATTCCGGCAAGTACATTTTTGTTATTGAAATTAAATTATTTTTTGCATTCGTCTCCGTTGGCTGAGAGAGTTTAAAGTCCACAACAAGCTAGTTGTTTTCTCTTAACACTTAAGGACGCCATTGGTCAGTGGCTTGTGCTGGCATTAGGCCGTCATAATCTGAACCACCTCTTTTCACTACATAACCGGTGGGTCAGGAACCACACAAGAGGGGTCAGCGGGTTCAGATTTGAAATTGTTCGCGAGACTTTGTATAAAAAAAAAAAAAAAAAAATTAGTCTCTTTGGGTACATCATTTAGCTCGTCAAGTATCTGGGAGAGAGAGAGAGAGAGAGAGAGAGAGAGAGAGAGAGAGAGAGAGAGAGTTTCTTTCGCAAATGTCTATCCATTCACAACTCAGCGTTCAATCAAGGTGTTAGGTAATCCTCCACGAGAAGCACAAAAGTATTCTAAGGTTGACGTCTTTTGGGCGGATAATTTTTCGAAAACTTGAAGCTGGGCGTTTTCACTTCTTTGCGAATTTAATGAAGTGTGATTACATACTACGTGTACTGCTGCTATGATTGTGTAGATTTTTAGTATACGATATTTATTCTCCCCTCAATTCTTCGTAAATCTCCATTCATATGATTTCGTAGTGCATGGCCCTACGAAAGCGTTGGCAAATGTCGCAAGGGAAGTACGCGTTTAAAATTGTGTACAACGTTTCTCTTTGTAGAGTTATTGCACAAGTCCTCTTTGTAGAGTTATTGCACAAGTCCTCTTTGTAGAGTTTTTGCATAAGTCCTCTTTGTAGAGTTATTGCATAAGTCCTCTTTGTAGATTTATTGCATAAGTCCTCTTTGTAGAGTTATTGCATAAGTCCTCTGTGTAGAGTCATTGCATAAGTCCTCTTTGTAGATTTATTGCATAAGTCCTCTCTGTAGATTTATTGCATAAGCCCTCTTTGTAGGTTTATTGCATAAGTCCTCTTTGTAGAGTTATTGCATAAGTCCTCTTTGTAGAGTTATTGCATAAGTCCTCATTGTAGAGTTATTGCATAAGTCCTCTTTGTAGATTTATTGCATAAGTCCTCTTTGTAGGTTTATTGCATAAGTCCCCTGTGTAGAGTCATTGCATAAGTCCTCTTTGTAGAATTATTGCTTAAGTCCTCTTTGTAGATTTATTGCATAAGCCCTCTTTGTAGGTTTATTGCATAAGTCCTCTTTGTAGAATTATTGCTTAAGTCCTCTTTGCAGATTTATTGCATAAGCCCTCTTTGTAGGTTTATTGCATAAGTCCTCTTTGTAGAGTTATTGCATAAGTCCTCTTTGTAGGTTTATTGCATAAGTCCTCTTTGTAGAGTTATTGCATAAGTCCTCTTTGTAGAGTTATTGCATAAGTCTCGCCATGATCCCACGCTACAGGTATTGCTCTGTAGCAAACAGAATTAGAATGCTTTTACAGGCGTGCATCTAAAAATATCCTTAATGTGCCTGGTTTGATATTCTGTCACTACCTCGGCTGACGAAGTTGAAAGGAGCTTAATTGACAGGACGTGCATGCTTTGTGTGTTAGTCTGTCTTTCCAAGAGATATTTTCAGGACGTGTCTTTTGTGTATATCTGTTTGTCAATCTTTCCAAAAGATGTTGGCAAGACGTGTCTTTTGTTTATGTTTGTTTGTCTTGTCTTTCCAAAAGATGTTGTCAAGACGTGTCTGTTGTGTATATCTGTTCGTCTGTCTTTCCAAAAGATATTGTGAAGACGTGACTGTTGTGTACGTCTGTCGTCTGTCTTTCCAAAAGATATTGTGAAGACGTGTCTGTTGTGTACGTCTATTTGCCTGTCTTTCCAAAAGATATTGCCAAGACATGTCTGTCGTGTACGTCTGTCTTTCCAAAAGATATTGTGAAGACGTGTCTGTTGTGTACGTCTGTTTGCCTGTCTTTCCAAAAGATATTGCCAAGACGTGTCTGTTGTGTACGTCTGTTCGTCTTGTCTTTCCAAAAGATATTGCGAAGACGTGTCTTTGTGTATTTTTGTTTCTCCTTCCAAAAGATATCTCAGATTTCGATGGGATTTTGGGAAGGGGTAGGGTATAGGCCAAGGAAAAATTGGTCATGTTTTGACAAGGATCCAGCTGTAGATGAGGATTTTTGTGTACGGGGTGACTTGGTGTCCACTCTCAGCGCTTTCTAGCTCATGGCCTATAACATCAATCTTGTAACATTTTCTGTGCATTTTCGTACCTTTAATTGCCCCTGTATTCACAAATAGTTATGCGAAAGATCTGCGAGATAGTCTGTTTCTTGAGATGATGTCATCTGTCTAGACCAGAAAAAAAAAATTTACCCTTGCTACAGTTCCTTGTTTCTCACCTGATCTTTCAGCCATTTCGCCCCGTAGGGTGGTAGTGCCGTCAGTGCACCTCAATTGGTGCACTGTAGACATTACTTACGGGTTCTTAGCAGCGTCCCTTCGGCCTCTAGCTGCAACCTCTTTCATTCCTTTCACTGTACTTCCGTTCATATTCTCTTTCTTCCATCTGACTTTTCACCTTCTCCAACAATTGTTTCATGGTGCAGTTGCGAGGTTTTCTTCCTGTCACACCTTTCAAACCTCCTTACTGTCAATTTCCTGTCAGCGCTGAATGACTTCATAGGTCCCAGCGCTTGACCTTTGGCCGAAATATCACATTATTCAGCCATTTCGAAGCTTAGCCTTTAAGTCTCACAGTGAAGTTTGAAAATTCGGTTGGACGTTAGTAACGTCACTGGCAGAAGTGAATGATTTAAATCGTCCTGTTTGAAAATTCTAGAGTACATGACACTTTTCAAGAGGCGTATAGTATAACGTGTCATGTTTCACAGCCTTATTCAGATCGTGGCCAGCAACAAAGTATGAAACAAAGCACGCAACATCTCATGTAATCAAACTTTTTTTTTTTTATTTAACATAACGAATCCGATCTCAAAGTTTTAAAGAAGACTTATAAACCTTACGCTATCGAAGCATTTAGTATATCCACCATTAAAAAAACTTTTTAATTCTGTAAAAACAAGAAATAATAGTTTTTATTCTTACCAGCCTAATCTTTGAAGTAAAATTATAATCTCTGTATTGTCAATCTTATACAGGATGTGCACACGAGACACGGAAAAAGCAATGTAATAGAAAGTGCGGTATAGTAAATAAATTTAATAGTAAAGAAATAAATAAGCAACCCATGATAATTTTCTGTTATCGAAACTTGTTGCCAGTAAAAGCACTTTTTCCCCGGAAAGTATAGAAAATTGCATCTAAAAATAGTAAACAAAAAAAATAAAAGTCGTAACAAATAGCCAACCAACGCAGGTCTTTTATTGTCAGTGCCTGTCGTCAGTGAATGCACATTCAAGCAGATGTTCTTTTATTTAGAGGCAATCAATACAGAATTCTGGTGAAAACTAGTTATATAAATAAACGCAAGCAGTAATCCGTTAACAAATAGGCAATATACTCAGGTTATCATTTTCGAAGCTTGTTGTAAGTGAAAGCCCGTTCGACCAGACACCACGCTACTTCCTTTAGCGAAAATCGTTTCAAAGTACTGCTGGAAACGACGGCCCAATAAATAAAGAAAAACGCTGATCAGTTGACGAATAGAATGTGAGCAAGCATGTCATTCTCGAAGCACGGTATCAGTGAAAACACTTTTGTTCTAAAAATATTTTCTTCGAAGTTCGTTATCAGTGAGAACACTTGTACGCGAACAATATTTTTTAGGCGTGCTTTATCAGTAAAGCAGTTTTACTCAAGGAATGTTTTTTAGAAGCTCGTTATCACTGACAGCAATTTTACTCGAAAAAATATATTTTTAGAAGCTTGTTATCACTGACAGCAATTTTACCCCAAAAAATATATTTTAGAAATTTCTTATTAGTGACAGCAATTTTGCTCAAAAAGTATATTTTTAGAAGCATGTTATTAGTGACAGCAATTTTAATCAGAAAGTATATTTGTAGAAGATTGTTATTAGTGACAGCAATTTTACTCAAAAAATATATTTTTAGAAGCTTATTGTCAGTGAAGGTACTTTTATCCATAAAAAACTAATTTTTTAGAAGCTCGTCATCACCGACAGCAATTTTCCTCAAAAAACATATTTTTAGAAGATTGTTATCAGTGAAAGCACTGTTACCCCAAAAATATTTTGCAAAAGCTCTTTATCCTCGAAAGCACTTTTACCGAAAACTTTTAAAAATGTTTTCTCGAGTCTGAAAGCGGCGTCACAGGAGGCCCGAGAATCCGTCGGATAATGTTAGCTCGCAATCTGCGTAATTCATGCCTTCAATTTTGTGTGTTTGCCCTTCCCTCATTCACGAGTCGACCGAACGACGAACGAGAGACCATCCAATTAAGAACTCGGGCACTTGCCGAAGTAGGTCAAGCGCTTGCAACTTTTATTTTATTGTCCTGGTTTTGAAAGTTTTTTTATTCCATCCTAGTTGACTGACACGATTCGTTTTTTAAGTTTGTTGTGTTCGGTAGAGACGATAACGTTAGTTATTTTTTCCTGGTCTTGAGTTTTTTTTTTTTCAGTCTGATTTAATCGACGTGATTATGAAGTCGAGCACTTACAGGTTTGTTTTATCAGTAGCGAATGTGTTGCCAAATATGTGGGTATCTCTTAAAAATGTTTTTGGTTATCTCTTGAAAATGTTTTTGGTTGTCTCAAATATGTTTTGGTTATCTCTTAAAATGTTTTTGTTATCTCATTAAATGTTTTTGGTTATCTTTAAAATGCTTTTGTTATCTCTTAAGTATTTTGGTATCTCTTAAAAATATTTTTGGTTATATCTTAAAAATGTTTTTGGTTATCTCTTATTTTTTTTTGGTTATGTCTTTAAACGTTTTTCTCGTTTTGCTGTCCCTAAAATGTTTTTGTTACCTCTAAATATTTTTTGGTATGTCTTAAAAATGTTTTGGCTATCTCTAAAATGGTTTTTTTGTTATCTTAAAAATGTTCTAGTTTCTTAACTGCAAGTTCACGTATTTGATCGAGTATTTGCTCTTCTTTTCCCTTGAATTGTTGGAGCTGTTTTATCGTTGTTTCCATAACAGGTCTGAAAATCTTTGAACAGTGAAAGCTTGAAAAATTTTCTAGTGTTTTCCAAGATTTCTGATTTGCAGAGTTATTAAATATTCCATTATTTTTAGTTGTTTCTTACAATACGGTACGTGTTTTGCTTATTCCGTTTCCTAAAATATTTATATTCTTTCCAATTTCAGATCGTTCATTTGAATGAGGTCTCGGCAGAGAGTTCTAAGATCAACCTGTATGTGAGTACCTGTGATGAATTTTTACTTTGTTACCTAACTTAAAAGATAATTTTGTGTTTGCGTTTTATGCGAGAATCGTGAGATAGTCATTTGAATGTCTTCGTGTAGCCCAGACTTGAAGAATTAAAAAAAAGGTCGGGTGGGGGAGTGTAGGCGAAAAATACTTGAAAACCGAAATATTGTTGTGATAAAGGCGGAAGCCACTTATAAAGCCCTGACCTTGCCCAGATGCGATAGAAGTATGAAGACGTGACGGGGACAATTTATGTTAATATCTCAATTCTGGTTTTTGTATTTGTTCATGTTAAAAAAAAAAAAATTAAAAATGTCATATGACTCCATGACAAAAATATCATATTCTATCACAGTCTTCCACTAGTTTCTGCAGTCCCTCTTCACCATCCGCGGTTTTAGCGGGGAAAAAAAAGGTGGAATAGCGGTCAAGAATAGAGCTGAATATACGCAGTCAATTGATGCAGCCATTGCTCAATCGGAATTCCCAGTATAGGCGGATATGGAATGTCCGTAACACGACCGTGGTTTAGTAAACAAATACTCTTGGGATATCCGGGAGGCAAATTCCTGAGAGGTATCCCAGTATTGCACCAGCCCTGGTTTTTTTGCCATGCCCCTTGGTTAGGTTAGGTTTAGGTTAGTTTAGGTTGGGTTGGAAGGTTAGGTTAGGTTTGGTTAAATTAAATAAATTTGCATCCCTTTACTCATTTATGAAACAAGTGACCAATTTGGGTGTGGGAAACATAATGAGATTATTTTCAAGAAAATTCTATGGTTAGTTTTTAAGATATGGCGTCCCGCTTTTTTTCAGGGAAAGGTCCCGGTACTCGGTTACATCTCGGGAAAATGCACCCGGGAAAGGTCTTATTTCCGTTTATCCATTCTCCTGTTTGATTTAGCAGTGCCATCCTTATCCCAGGTCAGGTTTATTTTGCCGGTAATTCAACGTTAACAAAAACTGACACAAGAGAACGACCGTAATTGTTATCCATTCGTATTTGTCATGAAAAAATAAGTAAAGTAGAATTAATCATAAACGTAACAGGTAACCAATCTGTAGTAAAGTAGAAGCAATTAGGTTTTAATAATAAATAGGTTACATGGTCTGTAATTAATTAATATAACTGAAGTAATTTAATTTTAATAATTAGCAGTTAGGTTATATAATCATTAATTAATTATAGTAAATGAAGGCGACCAGGTGTTTTGTGTCGAAATTATCGAGGCGGCCATGACTCTAAATTAGGCTCCGCCACTTAGAAAGGCGTCAGTATGAAAACTAACTTAAAAAGTAGCCATCTGAATTATACTGGAAACATAGGGGAAGGTAGAAAGTCCTGAAATAACTTCCGAATGACGTCACAAGGGTTAGGCTACGCCGCGCCCATTTACTTTCCCTTTCTGTTTTTTTTTTTGCTATATTGTGCGGTAATAAGGAAACTGGAAGCAGAAAAAAATATTTTATACAGTAAAAAGATATCTTTGAATGTCATATTGATGTACATACTGTATGAAGGATCAATGAAACCATTTTGTTTTTGTATGCATGCAAACAGGAAAACTAATGTATATGCACTCGTATGCATAAATACTATACTTCCCTTAAATATTTCTTATCGTTTTTCACATTATATTCTGTGGAAGCTAATTCAAAGAGCTAATGGCAGTTTCATATTGCTTCCATATGCGTGTATGTATGTATAATAATAATAATAATAATAATAATAATAATAATAATAATAATAATAATAATAATAATAATAATAATAATAATAATAATAATATAAACATAACGCGCAGATGATTCACACAGACAACCAGCATGATCCCATAGGTGGGTTTCATGATGGGGAAGCGCGTCACGTGTCGTGGAAACATGCGAGAGAGAGAGAGAGAGAGAGAGAGAGAGAGAGAGAGAGAGAGAGAGAGAGAGAGAGAGGAATCAATAGCTGGAAGACACTTCAGTGACACACCCACCTCCCAACCCTTAAAGTACGAAGTTGAGAGGAAAGAAGGAAAAAGCAAAACGAGAGAGAGAGAGAGAGAGAGAGAGAGAGAGAGAGAGAGAGAGAGAGAGAGAGAGAGAGGCAGGCGCAGCAGCTTTGACATTTTCTAAAAAGCCACTCCTGGGCTTCGCTTTACTCTAATGATATACTCGACGTCGGAACGTTTTCTGTTAGCTCTTCATACACTCAACGTTTGGGGCGATTTTTTTTTATTATGCTTTTATACTTTGGTGGAGTTTGCGCATTGAACACCCTTTGTGGGCGTTTCGGCATTAGGTCTCCGTAACTCAACGTCCTTGGGCGTTTGTGTATTTCATTTATACGACGGGCATTCCTGCATTCACTCTAGGCAACGTTTGGAGGGTATATTTTTGCGTATGGTGTCCATAGATTCGAGACTTCGGGGCGTTTGTGTATTTCATTTTTACGACGGGCATTCCTGCATCCACTCAAGGCAACGTTTGGAGGGTATATTTTTGCATATGGTGTCCACAGATTCGAGACTTCGGGGCATTTGTGTATTTCATTTTTACGACGGGCATTCCTGCATTTTACACCATTCCTGCATTCACCAAGGCAACGTTTGGAGGGTATTTTTGCATATGGTGTCCATAGATTCGAGACTTCAAGGCGTTTGTGTATTTCATTTTTACGACGGGCATTCCTGCATTCACTCTAGGCAACGTTTGGAGGGTATTTTTTGCATATGGTGTCCATAGACTCGAGACTTGGGGGCATTTCCATGTCCTTAACATCTTTGGGGATTTCTGCATTTGGAACTTGTATAATTTTAGGGCATTTCTATATTGAATCTGTCTTCAACGTTTTGTGGCATTCCTCTACATTAGTTCTCCGTAGTCTTGACATCTTTGGGAATTTCTGCATTTGGTTTCTGTATAATTTTAGGGTATTTCTTTACCAAATCTCTGTCTTCAACATTTTGTGGCATTTCTCCACATTAGATCTCCGTAGTCGTAACATCTTTGGGCATTTCTGCATTTGATTCATGCATAATTGCAGGGCATTTCTTGATTAAATCGCTGTCGTCGGCATTTTGGGGACATTTCTGCATTCGGCCTCTTTAGAGTCTTAACTGAACATTTTTGAGGCTTTTGACCTTGAAACCTTGACTGTAAACATCTAACTGAGACATTTCTGTATCAGGTCTGTCTAGAATTAGCATTTTGGGCTAATTGTGCATTAGAGTCTTATACACTTAATCTTTGATGCGCTGCAGACTCCTCAACTTCTGGGAAGTTTGTGTATGAAAGTTGTAGTGTCATACACCCCATTGGGTGGGTGGGTGGGTTGAGGGGGGATGGAGCGGGGAGGGGTTTGTGCATTAGACACCAGAGGCGTCTGCGGCTCGTGTGGATGACGCATCTGCATGTAGGTCTTTACGCACATAGATACAAAAGGACTCTGTTGAAGGCGTTAGAGAAGACACACTGGCATTTGCATTATCTCACAGTACAGAACGTGCCCTTGTACACGACTCGTGGGATTATTCTTGCAGATCACAATAACAAGAGTAGGTTTGCCATTAACGCGAAAAGGAGATTCATTTTCTGTTGTGTGAAATATGGACTTGTGTGCGAAAAATAACAGACAGGCTTACCAAAACCAAACCGGGTAGAAGCATCATTAGAATATTTTGGATTTTGATCATTGTTTGAAGGTCACAGTGACAATAGGTGTCAGAGTCCAGCTATAGTTTTCAGAATCTCTCTCTCTCTCTCTCTCTCTCTCTCTCTCTCTCTCTCTCTCTCTCTGCTTAACACTGTCGCTATGTAAAGTATCGTATGAATATTTTGAATTTAGATAATTGATTGAAGGTTACAATGACAATAGGTATCAAAGCCCAGTTATAGTTGTCAAAAATTCTCTCTCTCTCTCCATCTCTCTGCTTGACACTCACTGTCGCTATGTAAAGTATCATTTGAATATTTTGAATTTAGACCAGTGATAGAAGGTTATAATGACAATAGGAATCAAAATTCAGCTATATATGTCAAAAATCCCCCCCCCTCTCTCTCTCTCTGTCTTTCTCTCTCTCTCTCTCTGCTGAACGCTGTCGCTACGTAAATCCTTACAAATCAAACGTCAGATACCTAGCAAATTTAGGTGGAAACCTTGCATGTCCCTTTACGGAAATATCTTTTGATCTAAACGCCACTGGATGCAGTGAGTAAGCATGTCAAAAGCTCTCATGACAGTTGCATTTTCCAATTCTCTCTTGAATGTTATATTAACGAGCCTCTAGACTACTAGGCATTCAATACCTGTGAGTTTTTTTTTGGTAGGATATTGTACTGTATATCTGCTTTTGTGGTACTAAAAAAACATTGTTGTTTTATTATAATTTTTGATTATTTTATTATCTGTAAGTTATTAATCTAATTTTTTCCGTTAAATATGTAGATGAATATGGCATGTATATATATATATAGTATATATACATATATATATATATATATATTATATATATATATATATATATATATATATATATATATATATATATATATATATATATATATATATATTAATATTTAAATTAGATTAGTAACTTTCAGATGATAAAATAAAATAAAAAATATATATGTTTATATATATATATATATATATATATATATATATATATTATATATATAAATACAGTATATATATATATATATATATATATATATATATATATATATATATATATATATATATATACACATATATATGTGTGTGTGTGTGTGTGAAGGTTTTAGGGATACCTGTCCATAAGGTCAGTCAGGTAAACGATAAATTATTGAAAAATTCAATTAATCCGTAATTAATAAGCAGCTAATGCGAATCGTCAAATCCTTGCGTAATAAAACCATACAAACAACTGTTGAGAAATATGGTCACTTTTTCGAGTAAGACAAAAACCATGGATAATAAAAAAGTGTATATAATAAAAATGTGTATATTGTCAACGTTAATTCTTAACATTCAGTTTTACGAAACTGAATGTTTGAATTATAAAAACCTAACTTTCTATCTCCACGTCCTAGAAAAGGATTACGTCTATTTACGAAAAACGCGGTTCAAAGCCGTAGTATTGCTATTAATAGCCTGATTGATTTAGGCGCCAGTCTAGCCCGGAGGTTACAGGCCAGACGGTCAACATTGATTTCTGAAATCGTCAGGTGCTGTATTCACAACTTTCTCGAGATGTCAGATGTGTGTCCTTCGAGAATTATTAAAAAAAAAAAAAAAAAAAAGAGAAAGAAACTTCTTGAAGGAATACCAACCCATTTACATCGACGCTTACGTAACGCCGGCCATGAATTTTCATGAGTCAACCCCTGCAGCTTCCTCCTCCTCCTCCTCCTCCTGACGGCGTACGGATGTCGGACCTGATGGCGCCTGGGTGAAGGTGGGTTCCATGGCAAGTTTGGGGGTGGGGTTGAGGGGGGGGGACAAGAGCGTTTTCGAAAACAAGGTGATACGTTGTGTGCCCTTTATACATTTTAAAGGGCTTTCTTTTTTTAAAGGGGCTCGAGGAACGGGTAGGTTAGGCGACGGAACTCTTTAAAATTTTATTCATCGTGTTGCTTGTTGGGAAATGAGAGGGAGATTCGCTGTTTCTTTACCTGTAGGTCATTTCCAGTTTTAAAAGGAATAAAAAGTTACCATTAACGGGGTCGGGACTTGGTTTAATTAATGCAACGTGTCGAAACAACAGAGGCCCTCATAGAACGGCGTGGATAAAGGTACAAGTTATGAAGCATGTCTAAATAAAAACGACGTTATCTTGCCTCTCAGGCCACTCCTCAGTTCACAGAAACTTTGGTCAAGAACCATTTTTCCTTACGCTAAAAACCTAAATATTCCTTCAGCCTCCAACAAGCGCAAACAGAGTCGTCCTTCTTCGCCTCCTCCTAGAGTGCATCCTTCACGCCGCCAAGGGCAAGGAAGTGTGACTCCGAGACGCCTCTTGGCTAATGACGTCGAAGAAATATAATTAGCCCGCGACCTCTTACACAGAAGCTGCTTGTAGCTCGAAGTGATCAAGGAATTCCCGCGGCCTCTTAAAAGGTGTCCCGTTCCCTTCGAGCAGAACAGACGCTCCCCTCAGATCACTTCCTCCTCGGGTGGCCACGGGCGCCGCCTTCCTAGTTCTTTCTCCTCGAAGAGTATCCGAGGGCGCCGCCGTGGAAGGCCACGGGTGACTAGAAGGTGTGAAAGAGCCTCTTGTCTGCAAGCGAATTAGCTTGGCTTCCATTAGGGTATCTCTGACTGACACGTATCATTTGCAGTCTCCTCATCTTCTTTGCCCAACCTGCTGGCACGGTTTAGGAGGAGGAGGAGGAGGAGGAGGAGGAGGAGGAGGAGGAGGAGGAGGAGGATATCCTTCCGCCTTGAGTGGAGTTCCTAGTTGAGTCACCTTCCATTCCATATTTAGCCGTCGAGAGGAGTTATTCTATGTGCAAAATGCTTCTCATAAATAAGCACGAAAAAGGTAATGGGAAAGTGAGATGAAACTGCGCGATAAACAGACGCTTCTGTTGTTGACGTCGTCTGCACGCACACACACACACACACACACACACACACACACACACACACACTCAAGGCAGCTTTCCTCGATTTCTTAACGTGTCATCTTTAATTATAGACACTGGTAAAAAATCTGTTGGCTGGATGCCCTGTGTGTATGTGTATGTGTATATATATATATATATATATATATATATATATATATATATATATATATATATATATATATATATATATATAATATATATATATATATTATATAAGAAGCACTCGCTGGAAGGGTGAAAGAGAAGATCGTAGACACTGAGCTTTCGTCTATATTTCAAGAGCTGATCACAGTAACCCTTACTGTGATCAGCTCTAGAAATCTAGACGAAACCTCAGTGTCCACGACCTTTCCTTTCACTATTCTTGCGAGCGTGTCTTATGTTTATTTGCCACGGCACCGTTGTGGTATTATTATATATATATGTATATGTATATATAATATATATATATATATATATATATACACTTACATACGTATACATATATATGAACATACATTCATTTTTACTTGCGATTTTTCTGTACGCCCTTCAAAACGTATCGATAAAACATTTCACTCACATCAAGCACTCAGCTTTCTTCAACAGCTTTCTAACTGGACAGTATAAAACTCATGATCACTCTGAATAATATTCCCTTCTCAGTTTTGCAATTTCTTTGACGTAGGGACAAACCAGTGTCAAGGCAGTTCTATCTTGTTTTCCCCCTATTCTTAAGCTCTGTAAGTATCGGGTTGCTGCCGCACAAAATGACTGAACTGTCAGTCAGTTAATCAGGCGCTGTCACGAAGAATATTATGCCAGACAGAACCACTACAGGACTTGAGACATTTGAATGAACGTAGAACAGTGACTGTCTGAGAGAGAGAGAGAGAGAGAGAGAGAGAGAGAGAGAGAGAGAGAGTCTATTCACATGTTCAGGAAATAATAGCAATCATTATTGTGATTCTTATTATGCAGTTTCTCAGTCTGATTTATTGTGATTGTTACTTTTATTGATTTTACTTTGAGAGAGAGAGAGAGAGAGAGAGAGAGAGAGAGAGAGAGAGAGAGAGAGAGAGAGAGAGAGAGAGAGAGTCTATTCACATGTTCATGCAACAATAACAATTATTTTTATTATTGTTACATTATGCAGGTTTTCAGAATGCGCTATTGTTACCATGCTGGTTATCAGTATGCTTTATTTTGATTGTTACTTTTATTAATGTTATTATGAGAGAGAGAGAGAGAGAGAGAGAGAGAGAGAGAGAGAGAGAGAGAGAGAGGCAGTATATATGTTCAGCGAATAATAACAGTTACTATACTCATTATTATTATTATTATTATTATTATTATTATTATTATGGTAACTTATGAAAGATCCAAACTCTTACCTAACCTGGTAACGTACCCTCGATATCTTGCAAATGTTAAAAAAGAATTCGCCTGAGTTAGATTTTTTCTCATTTTAATCTGACCGGGAAATATAGTAATGGTACGCTGAGAGCACCTCCTGAATTCGACCATTGTTTAAATTCCCTCACGTTTTTCCCCCGACACAATCTGCCATTCGGTAAGGGGCGGGCTCATCACTTCTTTAGGGGTCAAGTCCACTTTGTTCTTGTTTCACACACATGTATATATATATATATATTAATATATATATATATATATATATATATATATATATATATATATATATATATATATATATATATATATATATATATATATATACATTTGTATGTATTTATATATGTACATATATATCTACATATATATATGTATATATACATACATACATATATACATATATATGTATATATATATATATATATATATATATATATTATATATATATATATATATATATTATATACACAATAATACAGTAATAATAGCAGAAGGTAATTAATACTATCATAAGGAAAGTTAATTCGGACAAAGGTAGAAGTACTAGAATAAAAATGAACCTTTATTAAAAGCGGAAAGATTAGAGATGCGAATGACATAGAACTGGAACGCCCAAATATGGTTATTGCACGCGTTGAGGATAATCAGTAGTTAAGAACCAAGCCGGATTTACTGGGGCAGAGACCGATTGCTGTTATTTTACTACTACAATAATAATGGCATAGTTGTACCCCTGGCTTCATTCGCCTCTTGAAAAATTGGCAGAAAGTTCTACCGAAACGTCAGGGAATAAATGAGTTTTGGACAGCTGGTGTGTAATTTACCCGCTGCCACAAAGAAAATCATTCGAGGGATCGAGAATCTACAATACAAACTCAGCGGCATCCAGACGGCCATTCTGTCCAATGAAGTTTGAGAAATATTCCAATAAGTTAAGTATACCTTAGTTTTGCCAGACCACTGAGCTGATTAACAGCTCTCCTAGGGCTGGCCCGAAGGATTAGACTTATTTTACGTGGCTAAGAACCAATTGGTTACTTAGCAACGGGACCTACAGCTTATTGTGGAATCATAATATATAAAAGTGGATGATAATTATTGGGAAAGTGAAATCGGATTAGAACAGAAATAACGGGATAAAAATCAACCGTCACTAAAAGCGGAAAGATAACTAAACATGCAAATGGCGTAGAACTGGAATGCCCAGATGCGGGCATTGGCACGCGTTGCAGAAAGCAGGGTTACTGGAGTGAGGCGGCTAGGAGTTGGATTACGTTCAGAAAACACTCGTCATTATTTATCAAAGTTCCCGAGGCATATTTGGTAATGGGCTTATCATTAAATGGAGGGGTGGGTTTGGGCTTTGGGGGAGAGGGGGGATGTGAGTCATGGTAAAGAATGGATTCTCCCATACGCGACGATCGATATTGTAGAAGGTAAATAAACCAGATGGAGAGGGGAGTTGCGTGTGTGTGTGTGCGTGTGTGTGTGTTGTGTTTGAGAAAGATCACCTTTACGTGCGTTAAAGTGAGATATAGTGGAAGAGAGAGAGAGAGAGAGAGAGAGAGAGAGAGAAAGAGAGAGAGAGAGAGAGAGAGAGAGAGAGAGGAGCTTAATGTCCTGTGTATTGGAGAGAAAATGTCAAATGTAATGGGGAGAGTGAATGTGTGCATTGTGTTAATGTTTTCATGCATATAAGAGAGAATCTCAAATGAGAGAGAGAGAGAGAGAGAGAGAGAGAGAGAGAGAGAGAGAGAGAGAGAGAGAATGTCTTGTTTATTTGAGAGATAATGTCAAATGTAATGGGGAGAGAGAATGTGTATGCTGTGTAAAATGTTTTGTATATTCCATACACATACACACACACACACACACACACACAGAGAGAGAGAGAGAGAGAGAGAGAGAGAGAAGAGAGAGAGAGAGAGAGAGGGAAATCTTGTTTTAGAGAAAGAGAAAACCCTTCGTGTGCAGTACACACACACACACACACACACACACACAGAGAGAGAGAGAGAGAGAGAGAGAGAGAGAGAGAGAGAGAGAGAGAGAGAGCATGTCATGTGTATTTTAGAGAGAATCTCAAATGCTAGAGAAGGGGAGAGAATACCTCCACGATCGCCATCTGTACTGTCTTCCGAATGACTCACGGAATCAATATTAATTGCAGACAGTCGAAAGTTGAATCATGCATTGCTTGCGTGTGAATAATCAGTCAACTCACTTCAGCGACGGTTTGCTTGATGTCGTCTGAGACCGAAAGAAAGACACTTTCACTCTACGCCATCCAGTGGCAGGTTCGAGCTCTAGGTGTGGTCATCACTTGGATGGGTGACCGCCACTGGCAGTACGTTGAGTCAGGTCACCTGTTGGATGGGTCGTCATGCCAAACCGACCTGACCCAGTTTTCCTTTGGGTGATGACCTATCCAAGTACAGGCCAGACCCAGTAGCGTAGTTGGGTCTGATCTTTACTTGTATAGTTCACCATCTGTAGCAGAATTGGCTCAGATCATTACTTGGATGGGTTATCATCCACACTGACCTGACCCAGTTTTTTTAGGGGTGATGACCTATTCAAGTACAGACCAGAATGCTGAGCCAATTTTACTGCAGATGGTAAACTATCCAAGTACAGGCCAGCCCCAGTAGCGAAGTTGGGGCTGGTCTGTACTTGGATAGGTCATCATCCATAGCAGAATTGGGTTAGGTCATTACTTAGATGGGTCATCATCCGCAGCAAAATTGGGTCTGGTCAGTAGTTGGAAGGGTACCCACCTATAGGAATATTAGGTATTGTTTATATTCGAATGGGTGATCATAAGAGTCTAGTGGGGGTGGCATTGGGGACAGAAAACGTAGATTGTGACTGGATAAATAGATTATTTATTGTTTATATTGTAATATGAAACCTTATCCCGTAACCGCGAGGGTAGGGGACGAGTCTCAACCAAAAGTAACTGAACAAAATTTCCGAAATAATCTTAAACTTTAATTTGTTTAATTGGTTCTTTTCTTCTTCTTCTTCTTCTTCTTCTTCTTCTTCTTCTTCTTCTTCTTCTTCTTATTATTATTATTATTATTATTATTATTATTAATTATTATTATTATTATTATTAATACAGAGGATGAACCCTATTCACTTCTTCTTCTTCTTCTTCTTCTTCTTCTTCTTCTTCTTCTTATTCTTCTTATTCTTATTATTATTATTATTATTATTATTATTATTATTAATACAGAGGATGAACCCTATTCACTTGGAACAGGCCTAAAGGGGCCATTGGCTTGACATTCAAGCTCCCAAAGACTATGGTGTTCATTTGAAAGAAATCACAGAAGATGCCCCACCCTACCCCACCATCCTTTAGCAAAGAAAGAAAAAAAAAGTAAGCTTAACCTGGCACTACTTTCGAAAAATCCAAAAACTGTAATTCTCTTATGTCTGTACCACGAGAACCTTTACTCTGAACTGAAGTCAGATTTACCAAACTATCACATTTCCCTAACGAAGTTTTCCGAGAAAGACGCAGATCCGACTGGCATCAGGTCTCGACACTTTTCCCGTTTTCACTGAATTTCACTTTCGTTCGTCGATCGGGCTCCGACAGGACTGGGAATATGCACGAACACTGCGCAGACTCCAGTGAGATCGTAAAAGTATATTGGGACGGATTCCCACTTCGCAGAACAGCTTTTCAGTGTTGTTTTTCTGGAACCAGACCTCTTTGCTTGAAGGGGCTGTCAGGCATGCTTTCCTTTTCCTATTTCTGTTATTACCTGTTTTTTTGGTTTCTTATTGATTTCAGTAATTGATTGTTTATTACTTATTTGTTAGTAATGGAAACGGTTTTACTAATTTTTTATTAAATGTGACTTCCCTCTTTTACATTGGCATTTTATCTTGTGGAAATTTGTTGGATAAATTCATGTCATTTTTCGTGTTCAATAATAATAATAATAATAAAATAATAATAATAATAATAATAATAATAATAATAATAATGTATTATTATTATTATTGTTATTAATAATAATAACAGAAATTCTTATGACAACTTTCCATGAAGAGTTTTCCCCCTTTTCCGATTAAAAGCAAAAGGGTTCTTTCCAAAATTGTCAGAATCGGAGTTAATTTTTTTTTTTCCTCGAAACTTTGTAGAGCAGGGAAGCGGATGAATCACGGACGCAGGAAAATTTACGATGCATTGTGCCTGCAAACTCGTACAAAAGCACATTATGATATTGCCACACCTACTTGTTTCCAGATGACTGTGTATGTGCTTGCGCTTACGCTCAGATTTATAAACGTCCCCTCAAATTTTATTATTATTCCTTGACGGATGCTCAATTTACATACTTGTGTTTTATAATTCTGATAAATATGTATGTATGTATATATGTGCATATATATATATTTATATATATATTTGTATGACTTTTTATCACATCACCGTGATTCATATACAATCATAAGCTACAAACGTCCGTTAATATCCAGTTCGCTCTACCTCGGAAATAATATATTTTCATATATGTTACCGAAGGAATTTTTGTTGCTAATAAGTTCGTCGTCCCGTGGGTTCGAGCCAATGGGACGACGAACTTATTATCAACTAAAATTCCAGCCTCGTAACTCTATATAAAAAAATATATTATTTCAGTAAGCGAATTGAATATTAAAGACGTTTATATATTTACTATTATATATATATATATATATATATATATATATAGAGAAGAGAGAGAGAGAGAGAGAGAGAGAGAGATACTCTAATATAAATATGCATATATATATATATATATATTTATATATATTTATATATATATATATATATATATATATATAGAGATATAGAGATATAGAGAGAGAGAGAGAGAGAGAGAGAGAGATATCTAATATAAATATGCATATATATATGCATATATATTTATATATATATTATATGTATATATATAATATGTATATACAATATATATATATATATATATATATATATATATATATATATATATATATATAGAGATCCCAGTTCTGTATCTCACAAATGCCAGCGTTCGACGTCAGCAAATCACTGTTACAGGAAGTGAGACGCAGCATTAAATATTCACGAGAATAATGAGAGAGAGAGAGAGAGAGAGAGAGAGAGAGAGAGAGAGAGAGAGAGAGAGAGAGAGAGAGAAAAAAAGTCCTCTAATGTAAATAAGTAAGTAAACATCTGCAGCAGCAGACAACCTCTCCTATGCCCCAATGCCCCCGGCCTCACTCCAACCCCCTCCCCGCACCGTACCCCACGAAATCCCTCAAAACGAATGACCTCCACACCTGGTGTGCCATAAGGTGTTTATATGTATATAGGCCTGGCAGCAAGGTCGTGACCCCTACTTGCCTGTCTTCCTCGACCACCTGACCCCACACCCAAAGCGGTTGTCTTGAAGACTTCGACCAGGTATTTTTTTTTTTTTTAACCATTACGTAGGAACGTATGTTTTTCTTCGCGTCGTTTCAGTAGTTGTTTTCCGTAGGAAATGCTGTGAATTCAGTGTAAAACTCAATACACACACACACACATACAGAGAGAGAGAGAGAGAGAGAGAGAGAGAGAGAGAAACGAGCCCTCCACAAACACGCAAGTCCCTGCTCGCTCCATATTGGGGATTCACCGGACACGTCCAGCATATGTAATAAGACGCTCACGGACAGATGCACGTACGAACACGCACACACACACAGTCTCTATGGGGAAATCGGCCGCCGCCGCCACCGTATGCGAGCACTGCCCATAAAATCAGCATAATTAGAACCAAATGAGATGCCTTTAACACCCCCATATTCGAGGGGGTTAAACTTCCCCTAAATTAGAGGACGACACATTAGCATTACCGACGGCCGGATTACTCTCACTTTTACGGACTGACTGTTGTCTTTTTGGGGGGACTGTCCGTCTTCTTCCTTCCGTTCTCTCTCTCTCTCTCTCTTTCTCTCAGGTGTTGGGACCTGAAGTCATTTAGTGTGGCTTTGGTGTAGAGGTTTTTCAGAGAATTGATATTCATTTTTCATCGTCAGTAATAGGAGGCGAATTGTGATTATTTTTCCGATAACTTCAGTTTGAGTAAGATAATCTTTTCGTGAGATTTACGAAATAAAATTGTTTTCCGTTATTTCCTCGTGAGCTTGAATGTAATGCATTATTTTTTCGTAAGTTTTCGTATAAGGAATGGTCGTTCTATTGCATTATTTTTCCGTCATCTTGATTCGCTCAAAGCAATTTTTTCCCCGAAAAAAAAAAAAAATGACATTTTTCATAATTTTTTTGCCAACGTCAGTAAAAAAAAAAAAACATTTTCAGTATAAATCAATGACATTAATTTGTCCTTGAACACCAGTAAACGTAAGCTGCCATTATTTTCCGACATTTTAACTTTAAGAAAACAACGTTATTTTTTTATCGCACCCAGCTGAAGAACATTTTTTTTTGAAATTAATGTTTTCGTAATGAAAACTGTTGATTTTGTAATTCTAATAATGAATATCAAAGTCAGATTAATGCAAAAAACTCTTTTATGAATTGATGATTAATATTGCATGTAAACATTGAACTAAATGAAACTAAATATATCTTGGTACTTCGTTATCTTAACTCTTACTTAATAGATCAATCAATTAGTTATGATTTCAAATACAGTCCAGCACTTTAAGAAAGATAAAGCGTGTATGTAGAGATTACGTATGTATAAACACGCATACTGTATGATAAGTAATGATGGATTTATATCTTAATTTATAGCAGCTGCGACCATTCGTATGTCTTCATCACGTCACGCTTCCTCCGATGTTAAGCCCTTTCATCCAACCCCTTTCTCCCCCTCCCCCCAACCCTTTTCTTCAGAAATGGGCTAGAAAGGGGCACGAGCTTGCCAATGGAATTGTCATAATCCAACAAAAGCTTTGGATCACTTTTATATTTGAGGTGCTTTTCTCTATGGAGGCAAGCGCTTTAATTATCCTAGTTACGGGCTGCTCTGTGAGCAAGAGCCCGTGCTGGCTTGAAGCCAGCTTAATCAAAAATAACAAGAACTTTGTTTTAAAAAAATATAGATTAAAATATCTTTACATAACCCGAATAAAAGTTTGGTCAATAAATGTAGATAAATGTCTCTCTTCATTCAGTCCGTCTTTTTAGTTCAGGCTTGCAGGGGAGTGGAGGAGTGAGGGAGTGGAGGGGTGGGAGGAGTGGATAATGTTCCGTTCAGCTGGATATAACAGAACAGCGCGTGCGCATTACGTTAACAGTAACGATAACGAGAGGGAAAAAGTGACGACAGTACCTTGGACCCATTTTAAAGAGTCACGAGAACACTGACTTGTTATGTACAAAGAACTACCTTTCGTTAATTGCTAAGGAATAAAAAAATAAAGAACAGCGGACCGTTCATGGAGGTACAGTAGGTATTCGGATGTAATCCAACGGTTTTCTTCGCGTTATCAACGGAGAGAAACATGATTTGATGTGAAGGCTCTACCTCTTTGGTAGACTGTAATATGAAGTTATGTGTCTTGGTATATTTTTGGCTTTTAAATATATATATACATATGTATATATATATGTACATATGTGTGTGTATATATATATATATATATATATATATATATATATATATATATGTATATATATATATATATATATATATATATATAAATATTATTCGTGTTCTGTAACATTTCACTGTATCAGATTTACAATACTTTTTATGGAATTCATGATATCCATTATTAGGAATGGTGTGCAAAAAACTAATGGCCCCCAACGTTAATGTTAACATATTATGTCAGGGCATTTCAGCACATCACGAACGCCGTGTAAGCTAAGCACGGTACCGCCGGAAAAAGAAAATAGTGCTCTGCATTTTTAGATACCTAGATTTTTTTTAAAGGACGTCATGCTGTCTGGATTTTTGGACATCAGAACTTTAAAAAAAAAAAAATTTAAAGGTCGTCATGCTGTCAGCATTTGGGGACATCAAATTTAAAAAAAAAATTTAAAGGCTGTCATGCTGTCCGTATTTCTGGACATCAGAATTAAAAAAAAAATTATTGGACGTCATGCTATCTGTATTTTCGGATATAAAAAATAAACAAAAATAGAGGACGTCATGCAATCTGTATTTCTGGACATCAGAACTTTAAAGAATTTTTTTAAGGACGT
This sequence comes from Macrobrachium rosenbergii, assembly GCF_040412425.1. NCBI lineage: Eukaryota > Metazoa > Arthropoda > Malacostraca > Decapoda > Palaemonidae > Macrobrachium > Macrobrachium rosenbergii. The sequence continues at coordinate 37,539,058 of NC_089789.1, forward strand.
CATTTTAATGCAGTAATGAAAGGAGTAGGAAAATCTATGGCATATGCGTATAGTAATTCAATTCCTCGAATTATTTAGTTATGGAAAAAGAGCATGATTTACACTAAAATGCGGAAGCCACGCTTTTAAATGATTGCTAATGGTCTTATTTTTGTGATTGTAATATTCATCTTCAGGTTTTGTTCATTTCAGAGCTAATCCCAAAATTCTGTCTAATCAAACTTGAAAGAAGAGAGAGAGAGAGAGAGAGAGAGAGAGAGAGAGAGAGAGAGAGAGAGAGAGAGAGAGAATCTTTTCTGCCTAAAAGTACGTTTTTAAATACATTTATAGACTATATTGAGGGAGTTGCCAATTGATGTCCAAAATGTACGAATATTTAGGCATGTGTGTGTTAGTACCGATGTCTTGTTTTTTCTCTAGATAGAATATATAATATATATATATATATATATATATATATATATATATATATATATATATATATATATATATATATATATATATATATATATATATATATATATATATATAATATATATATATATATATATATATATATATATATATTATATATATATATTTTTATATATATATATATATATATATATAGATAGGTAGATAGATAGACAGATAGAGAGAGATAGATAGGTAGATAGATAGATAGATACACACACACAAACACTACAGCGTTTAGCCTGGACAAACAGAAGCTGCTCTGACAAACGAACAGTCAGAAAATCCCTCCCATATTTAGTATGTATCCATTATGCAAAGAGGCCATTTAACCCGCCAAACGACCATGGAATTTTGGAATTGCAAATGACCTAGGCCCAGCGGACCTTGCGTCCGTTAAACAACAGGTGGCTCGAACGCCACAGGGCAGAGTGGAAATGAAGTAGATAGAAAATGAAATAAAGATATGTTTTGAAGGGGCTCGCTGTAGGAAGTTGGCTTCAGCGTCAAGTAGAGAGATTCAGATTCAGAAAAATGGAAGGACCTCAGTCGACTGTGTTGGGTCGAGCAATAAAAGAAGTGAATAAGAATGAGGTTAAGTAAAAATATTAAGTCTTAAAATTCTCGGCAGTCGGAAGGTTGGGTAAGTACTGTAAGTTGTAACATCGTGACACGACCAAAAGAATGAAAATGGAAAATTCAAAAACTTTGAAGAGGCTTAAGGTCAAATGATTTGTTGTGGTAACCGGGGGTGGAAATTGAAACACACACACACACACACACACACACACACACACACACACACACACACACACACACAAAGAACAACAGCAAAGTATATGAATGCAATTGTAAGCGACTTATTTTTTGGGGGTAGGTGAAAATTCAGAATGTGCTAAATGCAAAAATAAAATTTTTGGGGGCCACTTTCGGAATAACTTTTTATATCATCAATTGCAAAATGGCGAGCCAAAAATGGGAACCAACGGGAAATAATCATAAGGCTTAGAAACGCCAAACTACATTTATTATAAAGCCAGAAAAATGTGTAGCCTAAAACCCAGGACTCAAAACGAGTAATGAAAACAAACAAACGAGAATCCTAAGAATCCTAAAAAAAAAAAAAAAAGACGTTTGAAAGAGACAAAACTGTCAGAAGGCGAGTCCCTGGACCACATCCTTATGGCCAAATCCGTTCCATTTGGTATGTAAATAAATACGGTAGCTGTTGTTCACAAGTACTTTTTTTTTTTTTTTCACCCGGCGGATCACGGAAGCATGGCATCACCGGGTAGCTACCTTCGCTGGCTCACCCGGGCATCATTTAAAAGTCCAGAAGCCGATGGGGAGGGCAGTGTTAATGCCCTTATCAAACCCATACCCAAGAGATGGAAAAGGAGCAGATAGAAGACAATATTGGGGGAATGTAAGCAGAGAGGAAATTCCAAAGTGTTCTTTCCCGGGATGAAATTTTGGGATACTTCGACGAGATACAATATTGTTGACGACTGTTAATAGACTATAATGACTGCACCGCATAATCAACTGAACAGGATTATTGGCTGGGACGAGCTGTTAGATTAGGAAGGGTAGTAGCATATATCAGAAGCCTTCCGGTTTCTGGGCACTACTTTTTGGGGCTAAGGTTGCTGGCCCCACTCCGTTTTTTCTTGACCCTCAGATGATTCTGTTACTCTTTTACAGCTGGGTGGACTGGTGGGTGGTAGCTGGGTGGACTGGTGGGTGGCAGCTGAGTGGACTGGTGGGTGGTAGGCCATTTGCAAACCCTGGCTGATTGCACCTTTCGCAATGTGGGCATTGGGGTCCTTCATATCCATTTCCATATACATGTACACATTTATATATAGTTGGTAATGAGATGAAGTGGCTCTAGAGGTGCTACCCCTCCAGTTTTCAGCAAGTGGGATGAAGTTGCTGGCACACTGCTCTGCCTTTATAAGTGTATATATGTTTTTTCTTTCATCCTCAGTTCTTTCTCCATTTTTATGGTGAAATATATCGATAGGAGTGTATACACACACACATACATACATACATACATACATACATACAAGCAACAACTTGGCAGCAGTCATTATTTATTTTAAAGGTAATCAGGTAGGTAACATTTTAAATACCATTCATCTCATATTATGACTTCCACATAGCTTCAGAAAAAAAACTTGCCAAATCCCAAGCTTCCGGAACAAAACGGACAAGCATAGAATTTTCGCTAAACACACAAAAAGGAGAAAGAAAAAGTATGAAGGTAAAAAAAAAAAATAACAATAATAATAATAATAATAATAATAATAATAATAATAATAATAATAATAATAATAATACTGAGAAGAAGGAGAAGAAGAAGAAGAAGAAGCAGAAGAAGAAGAAGAAATGATAATAAGAACAACTCGCATAGGAAGTCAGGGCGAGTGTGGACTCGCCGAGAGTCCTTTTTTAACGACCCTGCAAGGACGCCCCCAACTCTTTTCAATGCTTGAAAGACGGGCGCATGTGATGTGTCATTTGTTCGGACTACGGGTGTTGGGGGGGTGGAGGTAGGACTAGGGATACACATCACCGTTCATGCCACTGGAACCTCCCCTTCTTTGCCCTCTCCTGTAGCCTGTAGCCCCTGGGGCTAACCACCCCCAACCCTCTACTTTATGAGGGCTCTTCTCGAAAACAATGAGGACAGTGAAGATGATGAAAGCACTTCTTTCTTTCCCCCTTTTTTTATTCGTGATGTTCTGGACTTTCTTTTCTTCTGTTGGTCTAGGCGTCCTTGACGTCTATAATCTTCCCTCTTTCAAGAGGCGGGGCCTTATCTTCCCTTTTCCTGGGTTTGGTTGCCCGTCCCATCCGCCGCCACGTTTACTAACAACAATCCGAGTTCGTCTTATTTTCAAGATCGTCGTCAGCATCGTCATCATTTTTGTTTTGATTCCTTTTCTCTTTTCTTTGTTCCCTCGATTATTTTCACCTGCTAGGTACTAGGTTATTCGCTTATTAATTCGTTTATTTATTCGTTCATTTGATTGATTTATTTGTCCTTTTCGCGTCTCCAGCTTTTTTCTCTTCATCATTTCAAAATAGTCATTACAGCCATGATGTTCAACTTAGGTTCTTCCTACTTTGCCTGTTCAGGGATAACCCTATGTTAATTTTCTTTTGCTTTCTCGCCTAGATATTTCTCTTTATATTTTTATTCTTCTTCTTCTTCTTCCTACTTTGCCCTGTCAATTTTCTTCCTCGCTTAGATATTCCTCTTAATATTCTTCTTTCTTCTTCTTCCAACTTCGCCTTTGCTCTGTCAGTTTTCTTCCCCGCCTAGATATTTTCCTCTTAATATTCTTCTTCTTTCTTCTTTTCTTCTTCTTCCTACTTTGCCTTTGCCCTTTCAGTTTTCTCCTTCCTAGCCTAGGAATCCCTCTTAATATTCTTTTTCTTTCGTCTTCTTGCACTTCTTCTTACTTTGCCTTTACCCTTTCAGTTTTCTTCCTCGCTTAGATGTTTCTCCTCTTCTTTTCTTCTTCTTCTTCTTACTTTTGTCTTTGTCCTTTCAGTTTTGTTCCTCGCTTAGATATTTCTCTTTTCTTCTTCTCTTCTTCCTTCTTCCTCTTGTTCCTTGTCTTTGTCCGTTCAGTTTTCTTCTTCGCCTAGATATTTCTCTTCTTCTTCTTCTTCGTCTTCTTCTTCTACTTACTTTATCTTTGCCCTTTCAGTTTTCTTCCTCGCTGAGATATTTCTCGTCTTCTTCTTCTTCTTCTTCTTCTTCTTCCTACTTTGTCTTTGCCCTTTCAGTTTTCTTCCTCGCTGAGATATTTCTCTTCTTCATCTTCTTCCTACTTTGTCTTTGCCCTTTCAGTTGTCTTCCTCGCTGAGATATTTCTCTTCTTCATCTTCTTCCTACTTTGTCTTTGCCCTTTCAGTTTTCTTCCTCGCTGAGATATTTCTCTTCTTCATCTTCTTCCTACTTTGTCTTTGCCCTTTCAGTTTTCTTCCTCGCTGAGATATTTCTCTTCTTCATCTTCTTCCTACTTTGTCTTTGCCCTTTCAGTTGTCTTCCTCGCGTAGATATGCCTCTTCTTAATATTCCTCTCTCTTTCTTCTTCTCCTCCCTCCCTCGTCAACAAACAAAACGGGATTCTGCTGCGAGCGAGCGAGCGCCGTCCCTTGAATCAGCAGGTCCCTGCCAGTCCCCGGTATGTCAGCTTCAATGCGGAAGAGTGACAGCGCCGCTCGCATATTTCCACAAACTTAACATTCGGGCCACGCCGCATTCCCAGACTGCTATCGAGATTAAAAATAAAAAAAAAAGGATAAAAAAGAGAGGTGTCCAAATGCTAAAAAAGGAAGAGTGTTTCCTATTTGCTAAATGATACCTGGAACTCGTATAGATCGCCCGCCGCGGTCGGTGTTGACACATTTAGGGGAAGTGGGATTGTGCTAGGTAATCTTTCGGTAGCGGTTTTTAGTTTTTGTCTCTTTGTGTATTATGTGTATGTATGTATGTATATGTGTATATATATTTTGTGTGTATATGTATATATATGTGTATATATATATATATACTTTGTGTGTATATATATATAAATTTATATAAATATGTATATAGCCTGTATATACACTTACATATTTTATATATATATATATATATATATATATATATATATATATATATATATTTATATATATATATATATATATATATATATATATATATATATATATATGGTTTATATAAATATTTATACATATATATACATACATATAAATATATATGTATATTGAGTATATATATTTTTATATAAATGTATTTATACATTATATATATATATATATATATATATATATATACATATACATATACACACACATTTATTTATTATAAATACACGCTCATCATCTTCTATGACGCACACCACTAGCATGTACAGAGTGAAACGGCACAAAGATGATGCTGCTACATGAGCTGGGATTAACTCATCTCCTTCCCAGAAAATAAGCACCAACTGTTTTACTCGCTTTTTTTATGCGTGTCCTACAGCTTGCAGTATGTGTACTGTTTCGGTACAGTTATGATATCCGTTTCAAGGAGGGATGTAGGATGCAGTTGTCTGGCAAAACGGGGCGACGTTACTTGCGCTGCATGTGAAATAGTTTTTTTTTTTTTGTATTTGCAGTTCAAGAAGTGCATATGTATATTTATATATATATATATTTATATATATATATATATATATATATATATATATATATATATGTATATTTATATGTATGTATATATATACTATATATGTGTATATATATTTATGTATATTACATATATGTATGTAGTATATATAAATAAATACTGTAAATATATACATTTACATATATATATATATATATCTGTAATATATATATATATATACTATATATATATATATATATATATATATATATATATATATATATATATATATATATATATATATATATGGATGTAGTTATATATAAATAAATGTACACACATTTGCATATATAGACATATACACACATATAGTATATACAGTATATATATAATATATACATTGAGAGAGAGAGAGAGAGAGAGAGAGAGAGAGAGAGAGAGAGAGAGAGAGAGAGAGAGGTATCATGTAAAAGTAAATTATGTAAATGAACGATTGATAAATAGTTGGTAATTCAGTGCAAAGATATAAATAGCCTATCATTTTGGAAAAAAAAAAAAAAAAAAAAAAAAAGCACAGTTGTCTGGCTGAGCTTCTCTACGAAGCAAATCGTCTGAAAAGCGGAGCTCCATAAGAGCCACGCCAAAAACAGTCTTGAAACACCGGCTGATGATAATCCAGTAACTTTTCTGGGATTGGTATGGGTACTCTTCCTCCGTGCTTCCAGAATTTTCAACCAGTAGCTTCTTGAGCACAATATGTCGCCCTACCTAGAGTGGTAAATATTTATGCCCTGGGTGGTGGTTGGTTCAGATTAAACCTGCCTTACGCTAACGTTGACTTTTGGCCGAAGGGGGCCTATACTGCCCTAAAATGGAAGACTGCATTATCTGCAAAAATACAAAACTGAGAAAAATGGTAGATACTCCCTTACCTTACTACTGATTTTGCAGGTACTGCAAATGGGACCCCACTAAATACTCGTGGAAAGCATTGCAGAATCATTCTGAAACTGCAGTAACTTGTGTATTAGTGTTTCCGAGCCCTACAGGTGGCATAGCTCAATTTCGACAATTTTGCAGATACTGCAGTTTTCCACTTTAGGTCAGTATAAGTGTGGTAAGGTTTGAGAGGGAGTTTGAGGCTTGTTGTGGACTTCTGACTTAAGGTTTGAGAGGGAGTTTGAGGCTTGTTGTGGACTTCTGACTTAAGGTTTGAGAGGGAGTTTGAGGCTTGTTGTGGACTTCTGACTTAAGGTTTGAGAGGGAGTTTGAGGCTTGTTGTGGAAAGAAAGGCTATGGACTTTGGTTTGAGGTGATCTTGTTGTAACACTGACTTGCTGGTTTGAGAGGGAGTTTGAGGCTTGTTGTGGACTTCTGACTTAAGGTTTGAGAGGGAGTTGAGGCTTGTTGTGGACTTTGACTTAAGGTTTGAAGGAGTTTGAGGGCTTGTTGTGACTTCTGACTTAAGGTTTGAGAACAGAGGGACTTGCAAGACCTGACTTTAGGTTTGAAAGGGAGTTTGAGGAATGTTGTGGACTTCTGACTTAAGGTTTGAGAAGTTTGAGGCTTGACTTCTGGACTCCTAACTGCAGAACTGACAACTAGCAGAGTCCTGCATCTCAGAGCCCTGCTGAAAGATGCTTGCAGGATAAAGGTAAAAAAGAAATATCATTTGTAGGTGATCTTATCATAACATTGATGGGCAGGACGGCCGATTCAACACCCTTTTCTAGACCAGGTTCGAATGAGTTGGTGCAAGGGAGGAAATAAAATCCGTAGGTATTAACAATAAAGGGACCGCAAGACCGCCTTTTAAAAGAAGGAAGAATATAGGAACCATCCCTTCAGAGGATGCAAAGTCTCCTCCATCTCTGAGCAGGTTTGCAACAAAAGCAGTAATAGGTCTGAAATGATTTCCGAAACAGCCCCGAATAGGCCAAAAAGAAATAATAAAAAGGAAATCCTTGACCTTCAATTGACATCCCTTCAGAGGATAAAACTCAGCAAGGCTTCGCCAAATTTGACCTCAATTAAGAACAAGTAATAAATGCGCCGAAGTCTCTTCGGCGCAATCGAGTTTTCCGTACAGCGTATAATGCTGTATGAAACTCTCAGCCGCGTCCCATGAAACTTTCAGCCACGGCCTGGTGGTGGCCTGTGTTATTGGCAGCTATAGCGGTGCCAGACGCACGATCACGGCTAACTGTAACCTTAAATAAAATAAAAGGTACTGAGGCTAGAGGGCTGCAATTTGGTGTGTTTGATGATTGGAGGCTGGATGGTCATCATACCAATTTGCAGCCCTCTAGCCTCAGTAGTTTTCAAGATCTGAGGTCGGACGGAGAGGCTAACGACCGTCTCAGTAGTTTTCTTTTACAGAAAACTAAAAAGCAGTTCTTAAAGTCCTTCAAGCTCACGTGGCATGACCCTAATGGATAATGAGACAGGACTACAAGGAAAGGCGTGTAGGGACTGCTTCCCCCACCCCCTACCGCTCTCAAATCCCGACCCATCCCCCCACCCCATTCGCCATGACTGCAGTTGCATTTATTTCTGACCATTTCCTCCGATATTTTAGAAAGTATTGGGAAAGGGATAATCGTGTTATGGATTTTTTTTATGAGGGAAAACGTCTGAAATTATAGTTTTTACAGGAATTTTGTATTTTATTTTAAATACAAAAGCCATCTCTGAAACGTATCAGTAACCAGACATCTGTTCTAAGTGTTAATTATTATTATTCAAATTATTATTATTCAGTGGCTTTACGATAATCATCGCTATTAACGAACCGTTCAAATTCAGATTCTAATGCAAACCTTAATTCATATGAATACAATTAATATACATATACAAAAAGTATAAAAATAATAACGATTAAACTTCTTGCAGTTCGACCAATTTTGAATAAAGTCCAGCAGCTGCACTCACTTGAAAATCACAGCTTTGACTTCACTCATCAATTAATATTTAAGATATTATTTTGACAAATTTTTCGGGGGGAAGTTACAACTCCCTCTCGACCCCGGTTATACCAGATGGTCCAGCTCCTTCTTACCTCCCCTTCCCCTGCCATTCCCCCCTCCACTCCCCCAACCCCGTCCCCTTTCTATATTCTGTTCAATTCTTCCCCTTACTCATCAGGCCTTGTAGGGTTCACAACCTCACAATAAGTATTAGTCTAATGTTTCCGAGAAACGATTCTTTCGAAAGACCCCGTGGATGGCTAGGAGGCGCCACCCTAAGCAAAGGCCAGCAGTAAGTGTCCCTTAAATATTCATGAAGGCGAAAGTTGCGTTTTTAGAGGATATGCTGAGGTAGGACACGCCGCTTAATAATGCTGCTTTCGTGTAAATTGCATGTGTGTGTATGTATGATGTATGTATATATGCATGTTTCCTGTGTCTGAAACACACTCTCAAATTAGGGATTAAAGTATGAGTATGGGTAAAATTGCATAGTGTTTATATATATATATATATATATATATATATATATATATATATATATATATATATATATATTATATAGACACATATATATATATATATATTATATAGACACACACACATACACACACATACATATATATATATATATATATATATATATATGTATGTATATATATATATATAAGAGCCATAAAAACGCCAAAATGTACACAATAAATGCTATGTTTCAGAGACCAAACTGTCTCTCTCTTCGGGCAAATATTATTTGCCTGAAGAGAGACAATTTGGTCTCAGAAATATAGCATTTACTTTCTACAGTTTCGTGTTTTTATGGGCTCCTTATATTTGATGGAATTCTGTTTCAACAGAAAATATTTCATAACAGTCATATATACATACACATATTTATATATATATATATATATATATATATATATATATATATATATATATATATAATATACATATATATGTATGTATGTATACATGAGTGCTTCTAACTTTATTCATCTTCTTACCAGTGACTTTGTGTATTTATGTGTTTAAGTATGCATATATAACGATCATCAGAATATATTAAAACGTCAATTCTTTTTTCCTAAATGAAATGTAGCCCTATCCTACCTCCGGTTCAACCTTTCCGTAGAAAATTGCCTAATTTTCCTCTCCTTCTTAATTTCGGGCCTGGGCTAGATAAGGACATCAGTCGTCCAAAACATCCACGACGGACAAAACGACGTCGGTGGCGACTTTCCAAATATCCGTTAAGAAAAGGCGAAGCGTCGATCTTCCTGGAAACGCCATATAAATATTTCCAGACTGAAAAATAAAAAAAAAAAAGATTCAAAAAACATCTAAAATAATGTCACCGCTCTTGAACCGAGGGTCAAGGGTAAGAGGAAGGTGGCTGTTTGTTGATGATTTTATTTTGAGGCAACAAAAGGAATTGATTACTGTGACTCGGTTGGTAAAAAATGTCCAAGAAAAAAAATTGAATAAATTCGGCTTCAAACCTTGAAAGAGTATGCTTTCTTCTTACAAAGGAAATGAATGTTGAGGGCTCTGGTTTTAGATATATATATATATATATATATATATATATATATATAATATATATATATATATATATATATATATATATATTATATGTATGTATATATATATATATATATATATATATATATATATATATATATATAGAGAGAGAGAGAGAGAATATAGCCGGTGCTTGAGTATATGAACATGGTTTTAATTTTCTTGAAATTATGGTATCAAAGAATAGCTCGCAGTATTTTTAAGAATTGAATGAGGTCCATCGTATTTTATAACTCCTGACGTTTTTAGTGGGTAGATTATCTTTTCATCATTTATTCTTGAATATGTGAAATACTGACAAATGCTGACAACTCAGTTGGCCTCTTGACAGGTGGTTACGATCAGCTGTTTATTTCCTTATACGATGATACTTGTAATAAACAGATGAAAGCAATGAAGAATCGCAAATCAAAAGGTCAGTTCCTTGATTCCATAGTTCCAAAGTAGGTATCAGAATCGTAAGCCATTGGAACAGTTCCGCGATTCCATAGTCTCGAATGATTCATAGGAAGCGCAAGCCGGTGATAGGATTCCGAGACTCCATATTCCCAAAATTGCTTTCAGGAACCGTCAGCCAAGGACCCATTTCGATAGTCTCGAAAGGGTTCTTAAGAATCATAAGCCAACGAAACAGTTCCATGAATGATTCTGTAGGAACCTCAAGCCGTTGATAGAATCCCAAGATTCGATTCTCAGAATGGCTCAGCTCGATAGTCTAGAGAGGGTTCTTAAGAATCGTGAGCCAGTGAAACAATTCCAAGATTCTGTAGCCGCAAAATGGTTCTCAGGAATGGCGAGGCAATGATAGAATTCCAAGAATCCATATTTTCAAAATGGCTTTCAAGAATCGCTCAGTTCGATAGTCTCGAGAGAGTTCTTAAGAATCGTGAGCCAACGAAACAATTCCAAGATTCCGTACCCGCAAAATTGTTCTCAGGAATGGCGGGGCAGCGATAGAATTCCAAGATTCCATATTTTCAAAATGGCTTTCAAGAATCACCAGCCAAGGGCTCAGTTCGAAAGTCTCTAGAGGGTTCTTAAGAATCGTCAGCCAACGAAACAATTCCAAGATTCTGCAGCCACAGAGTGGTTCTTAGGAATGGCAAGGCAAGGGTACGGTGTCAGTGTCAGTGCCGTGAAGAGGAAGGAATTCCCACTTGGAATTTGAGCCTCAGCATCGTGATCATCAACAGCATCTGTAACAACATCTGTTCTGGCGTCTTCTCGGTAGGAAGTAAGCAATCAAGGCGACTCCCGCTGAAACACAGAATTTTAATGGGACGGCATGAGTCACACACACACACACACATGCACACACACACACGGCGTCTTCGGTGACGCCGCCTTCTTCTTCTTCTTCTTCGTCGTCGTCGTGTTGTCCACACCATTAAGGAAATGACCAATCAACTTAAATGGACACCGTCCTTGATTAACAATTCTTGGACGAAACCAGCAGCAGCAGCGGGCGTTCCGTGCGTCTCCCCCCCAAAAAAGATAAATAAATAAATGAAACGCCCGCTCCCCGGTCCGCGCGTAAATAATGCCGCCCAGTTGATTCCCGGTATGAATTACTGGAACGAAACCCGTACTGGAACGTTGCCATGATGCTGATGCGGACGAACGAGTAGTGAGCGAGCTTCGTAAAGAGTGGGGTCAACCATTGATCATTTTTGCGAACATCCGTAAAAGCAAGGTCGCCACCACTCCTAGGAGTGAAGGAGTGGAGGAGGGGTGGGGGAGCAGGGGTGAGGGGTGGGGGGGGAGTGAGGCATTCGATGCCAATGATAGCAACTGTGTGTTTATTAAGAGATGGAAAGGGGGGTGGGGTGGTTTAGCCAGGATGTCCTATGACCTGTAAGACCCCACCTTCTGGGATGATGTGTGCGTGTGTGTGTGTGCGCGCGCGCATTTAGTCATCATTTCCAGTATGGTCATCTTTCTCATTCTGGTAAAAGCTACACAAACGCTTCCAAACGCTTTCATCGAGGACTTTCGTCTTCTCTCTCTCTCTCTCTCTCTCGCTTCAGTTGTACGTTCGTTTTCCGAGAATCGGTCTGGTAAGAAACGCGAATGACAGAAATACAGTTCCTTCAACGTGAACTTTGTGTTTTTTTTTTTTTATTCTTTCTTTCTTTCTTTTGCGATGGATGTCTGTCACGAGCGGCGAAGGAGGACCATCATTTCGCTGGTCACACGACGTTTGCGTGACGTAACGTTCCTGCCTGTGTCATCTTTTATCATTTTGGGTAGAAATAGTTGGACTTCGGTTATTCGAGCTGTAAATGTTCCGGGTACAAACGCACACACACACACACACAGAGAGAGAGAGAGAGAGAGAGAGAGAGAGAGAGAGAGAGAAATATTTCCTACATCAGAAAGAAGCCTGGCTGGTTTAAATTTTTTATAGGGTAGACAGAATTCTTGGGAGGTTTTCGTGCACGCAAATACAGGTAAAACTACATGTAAGAGGGAGTAAATGAACTTATACCAAGCCCCCCCCCTTTTTTTTGTCATTTCGAATTTTTTTTGTCATTTCGAAGGAGTTAGAGGCTTTCTATCCCCTCACACGCACACATTTTACATGTCAAGTCCCGAACAGACGTCAGTATGTCACATAAACATTCAAATAACTTATCCCTTTCAAGCGTAAAAGAATGCATATGTCCACTCATCTTTTGTAACAGTAGTAAAAGCGGATAAGTAAACAGATATAATAGATATACATCTATTTAAAGAAGAAAAAATGGATGTATAGGAAGTTAATTTCTGCTTCTCGTAATGGAGGTCTTTAAGAAGAAGGAGGAGGAGGAGGAGGAGGAGGAGGAGGAGGAAGGTAGGTGGTGGTGGTTTGCAGTGTCCGGACGTGATGGTTTAATAAGTCCTGTGCCAAATAGGGTGCTAGATCACAGGAAGCAGTTCGGGCCGCTCTCCCTTCACTTCAATGTCGCCAGGCCCTTATATGTTGTTACACGGTCGACCCCTGCCCACACCTGGACCCACAGATGGTCGGACAGGGTATGATGAAGGAGGCCAGGGGGCCCCTGGACTCGGGCATGTGGAGGCTGGGACTGGACTAGGGTATGAGAAGACTTGGGGCTATCCTAAGGTAGAGGGAGACCAGGGGCTATTGTAGGTTCGGGGGAGGGGCATGATGTTGGTCATGGGGCAGTGGGGCACGGGGGAAATGGGCAAGGAAGATAGGAGGACACACAATAGGGACATAGGTCAGAGAGGAAGGAAAGGTGTGAGAAAAGGAAGGAAGGAAGGGAGGGGAGACGCTTTGTTAGATATATTCTTCCAGGGATTGTTATTTACTTCAAGGTTTGGGTCATTTGTGTACTTAGAGTAAATCATTGGAAACTGATCATATTGGTGCTGATAGTTAGTGCTTAAGGATTATAATTCATGTTAACTTCCGTCTAAACGTGCACAGAACACCAGAAAATGAAATTACGAGAAATTAGCCCTGTACGAATGATGGAAACAGCAACACGAAAAAACTTGCAAAGAGGAGTTCCACAAGGCATTGTTCTTGGGCCTACATTATTTAGCATACAAACGCTGCTGAATTATCAAGCATTATGGCAAAACATGGAGCCAGTTGTGAAATTTCGGAATGGTAGCCATGATTTATGTTGACTTCCGTCTCAATTATAATTAGTGGGTGCGAATTTCGTAATGATCAAGATAGAATGGGTAGAAATTTAAATCCTGATTAGGGTGTTCGTTTGCACAGCACATCCTGAATAAAGAAAATGCCAATTGGGAGGGGTTGGAGGCAAAATGTTAGATTCGTATTAACATCTGTGTGCACATGTTTGAAAATGTATGTTTACGGACATAATTTCAATTTGGTCCATTCCATTAGGTCCAAAATCTTATTATAATAGAGTTTTTAACCCTTTATCTGCAGATATTGAGTGAATGAAATGGCTGTCACTCGCATTAAACCATTCATTAATTTTAAAATGCTCCACTTCTTAAAATCTGAATCCGCGATTTTTTCGACAAAATATTATACCAAATCACAAGAAAGAAATTAGTCCAGTGCATCTTTAAAGAATAAAAAGCGATCTTAAAACGCCTCACGACTTGAGCTGCAAGGCTGTCAGTATTGGCAGTCAGTCGTCAGATCGAATGAATAAACATACCGAACATAATGCAACTCTTTTATCTGAAAGTAAAGCGTTTGTAAACGTCTGCAGCGCGCGAGGAGAATTAATTCCAGTACCTGCAATCCGCCCAAGTCGACACTTGAAGTGAGAGCTTCTCGACGTAAACAGACCCTCGCATTTTCTCATCGAGTTCTTTGCAATTCCTCTCAGTTTTTCGTTGGGAAATGGAGTGAATTCGTGTGCTTACGTCTAGGACA
>NC_089789.1:37558605-37561105 GCF_040412425.1 Macrobrachium rosenbergii
TAACGAATGTTTGAAGATAATTGAAAATTCTTCACATGTAGGACAGAAAATGATTGAAAATTCCTAGCAATATGACAGAAAATAATTGAAAAATTTTAACAGATACGATAGCAAATAATTGAAAATTGAAAAAAAATATGCTTTAAAATAATTAAAAATTTTATCAAATATGACAGAGAATGTGTGAAAATTTTTAATAAACATGGCTGAAAATAATTGAAAATTCTTGACAAATAGGACTGAAAATGATTGAAAATGTAAACGAATAGCACTGAAAATTCGTCCTAAAAAAGGGGCACAGTTAGCAGAAGACAGTTCATTGTAATTAAATACCTTAGACAGAAATACAGAAGAAATTCTAAAAAAAAAAAAAAAAAAATAGAACTCGTGGCGTTGAATATTCATGTACTTTGCAAGAAAATATGACAGAAAACAGTGACTGGCAAAGACAGTATATAATATATTGATAAAAAAGAAAAGGAGAGTATTTTGAACGCATTGCTGAGAATCCACATACAATGAAAGCACATTGATGGTGGAAAGGGGGTTGGAAATTAAAGCACACACAAAAATTTCGAAATATAATTGGACCATGTTGGGGCAATGAGAGCTTCACAGTTAGTTCCTTCTGTGTCATGGTGCTAAATATTAAAAAAGGCAGACATACAGGTGACAGACTAACGGTTATTAAAACAAACATATAAGTGGAAATAAGTAGGAAATGTAAGATAAAATGATATTGAAGGAAGAAAACTTAAAATGGCCCTTGAAAGCTAACAAAAAATATAATTGTTCTCTTTATGATTATATCAGATTAACGGGTATAATACCATACTGTCTTTTTAAATCCAATAACTCTAACTTTGACCCAAATAATCTTAAATATTAAGACCGTAGGTCATCATAAATACAAGTCAAGAGAAAAAAATTAAAGAAAATAAACATTAAGTGTATATTTTCCTCTAACAGGGAACCACATTTTGACCTAAATAACATCGCCATATACGCAATTCAGGCTTAAGGAACGCACATCACGACGATGTTGTGTCAAAAAAGAAAATAAAAAGAAAAAAAAAGGAAAACAAACATCTCGGGCAAGAAAACAGATGTGAAAACCATGACTTCAAAACAACCCAATCTCAGCTGGTTCAAAACAACTGACCTCCACCGACTTGAAGGATTTGCATATTCTCGCCCACGTCTTCGAGTGGACTCTGAAGAAACCCCCCAGCTGTTGCAGGGATGACCCTTAATGACCTATAATTCCTTTTCTTCGCTGTTGCAGAAACTCGCTGGTCACGATCACGCTTCAAATGCACGTTAACAAATCAGTTTTTGAAATCTTCGAGGTGTTGAGGAGAAGTGCAGACGATAAACCATCTGATCGTCCAAAACATTCCATAAAGAGAACTTTCGAGATCGGTGTCTGTTGCTAATAGGACCTGTAATGCTTGCACTGCGCAGTGCGCACACCATAGAGATGATTTGAAGGACGCTGACTGGTGCTGGATTGACCTGTGACCTCGCATAATTCCTGCTTCCTCCTGTTACTGCGCACACCATAGGGGGTCGAAGAACGTCATCTGTCCGCGGATGACCCATGATGACCTATATACCCTTGTTATTGCGCACGCCATAAACTTCAGTGAACCCCATCTGTTGCCAAGATGACCCAAGATGACCTGTAATAGCCTTTTCTTGCTTTCATTGTGCACACCATAGATATAATTTAAAGGACGCTAACTGGTGCTGGATCGACTTATGATAACGCCATCTGTCGGTGGATGACCCATGATGACCTATATACCATTTCCTTCTTGTTATTGCGCACACCATAAACTTCAGTGAGCGCCATCTGGTGACGAGATGACCCGAGACGACCTTTTTTGCTGGCACTGCGTACACCATAGAGATGATTTGAAGAACGCTGACTGGTGCTGGAATGACCTCTAATATCGCATAATTCCTGCTTCCTCCTGTTCCTGCGCACACCACGACGAAAGCCATCTGTTGACGGGATGACCCATGATGACCTATATTGGCACTGCGCACATCATAGAGATGACTTGCCCTCCATATTGCAGAGGGTACCAAAGGAGTTCGAATGCCACCTGTTGGTGGCATGATTCATGATGACCTGGAATGACCCTTTCTTCATGATACTGCGCACACCATAAATGTCGGAGATGACCTATAATGACCTTCCCTTGCTGGCGCTGCATACACCTTAAAGAGGAGTTGAAGTAAAGTAAGTATATCTTAGTTTAACCAGACCACTGAGCTGATTAACAGCTCTCCTAGGGCTGGCACGAAGGATTAGATTTATTTTACGTGGCTAAGAACCAACTGGTTACCTTGAAGAACGACCCATGATGACTCATAATGACCTTATCTGCTGGCACAACGCACTCCATACAGAGGACTTGAAGAACGCTAGCTGGTGCTGAATTGACCCATGATAACCTACAGTTTCCCTTGCCTTTCTATTACAGCGCACACC
>NC_089789.1:37568605-37583605 GCF_040412425.1 Macrobrachium rosenbergii
TTTCTCTCTCTCTCTCTCTCTCTCTCTCACTTGCTCTGGAGAGCACGAAAGATAAGCCATGAAAATTTTAATGGTTATTAAGGATGGAGAGACCTCAAGTTTATTCTTCATAGCAGACGAAAGCTCTCTCTCTCTCTCTCTCTCTCTCCCCCTCTCTCCTCTCTCTCTCTTGAGCTCTCTTAAGTTTTGAGGATTATATCAAATAGGTCATAATTTTTATGGTTATCAAATAACGACGGGGATCTCACGGATGTTCTGAGAGAGAGAGAGAGAGAGAGAGAGGGAGAGAGAGAGAGAGAGAGAGAGAGAGAGATCTCCCTTCAGCCCCTCAAAGACCTCACCGGCAGAAGGGAAACATAGGAAATGCGGAATTCGGTAATTACACATCTTTCAGTCAGCGTTAGTATTTTCACCGTCAACAGATCTAGGACAACTCCTTTCTCCGGGAGAAAGTAAGTTATTGCGAGCGAAAAAAAAAAGAAATAGATATAAAAGATCCAATAAATACGGATGATAAAACACAGCACGGACGAACGTGTGTTTGTGCATACTCTTCGGTACAAAATTTAATGCAGACCGGTACACAATTGCTTATTATATATATATATATATATATATATATATATACATATATACATATATATATATATATATATATATATATATACATACATACATACATACATACAGCGTGTGTATGTGTATGTTTATATATATATATATATATATATATATATATATATATATATATATATATATATATATATATATATATATATGATATCAGACAACTTCAAAAACAAACGTCCATTAGCTAAGTGAGTGTAGAAAAAAAAAAAAATGCTGTAGTTGAGCTGACAGACGACTGTAGCAGCTACTGCAGATTTCCCACTCTGGGCTACCCGACTACATATGGTCAATTTTAGGACAATAGAGGGGGAGAAAACAAAGTCCCCTACCATAATACACACTCTCTCTCTCTCTCTCTCTCATATCCTTCAAGAGTCATTCCTGACTGTGGTGTCGTCACAATCCCACAGTGCTAAAGGATATTCTATATCCATCCCCGAAACCCAATCTTTTCCCTCACCATCTGAACGGGGCCGTTCTCGCTGCTAAACAATGTTCTCCAGGATGTTCCGCGGAGCATAATGAATCCTGTGTATACTGCCAACTAGGAACACGTCCCTTCTTCCCCCTCCCTCCCCAAGTCCACTTCACCCCTGCAACACATTACACACGGAAAAGCAATGTTAAGATGCTTACACACACACACACACACATACATTCATCCACCCTCCACCCCCGTCTCTCCCTACACGCCTTAATGCAAATAAGCGGAGCGCAAGGGGATTAGGATGACTCATCATCCCCTTATTGATGCTGGTGTTCCTCTCCTCCTCTCGATGCTAACCCCTATAACCGGAGGTTACCCGGTGGCGAGGGAGGGGAGGGTTGGTAGGTTGGATGGTATGTAGAGGGGGGGTGGGGTGGGGGCGGGTTCCGAACATGAGTTGGGAGTGCCCCTCTTTTAGACACCCAGGCTGACCAGCACCGACTCTTTTTTGCGCAATCCTCTGCCAAAGTAATACATCGGGGAGACATTACTCCGAGTCACCCGTGTGTTAAAATGAGAATTATCCCCCATAAGAATAAAAGCAGATCTGTACCCTAGTGAAACCTCATGCATTCCTCTGGTCAACTCTTAAGTAGCAAGGAGGCGGCGAGAGGTTATAAATTCTGTGGAATGAAGGAAGAAGAAGAAGAAGAAGAAGAAGAAGAAGAAGAAGAAGAAGAAGAAGAAGAGGAGCTTCTGACTGGCCATCCGAGTGTTAAAAAGTCCAGTTGCGTAGATTCCTTCAACACAAAGCACAAGGGCGGATCAATCTGCGCCCTCGTTTTCTTCTTCTTCGTTCTCTTCTCCATAGAACTTCTTCTGCAGCTTCCTGTTGGGCCGAGTGTACAGAGAGTCATTCTGCGTGGTTGGCGTCAAGTAATACCCATTATGTAACAGCGGAACGACAGTTGTGATTCGCTCGGCAAGGTCGTGATCGAAGAAAAGCAGCCGCCAGAATAAAGACAGTAGCGGAAGGCCAGAAGTCTGATCTGTATTCAGAGAAATTCTATCGCATTCACGTTACTACAACAACTACAACTAAGAGCTAAGTTGCAAAACTTTGGACGTTGTACATACACTCGCCAGTAGTCTGCTTCGCCAAAATGCTGTTGTCAGAGAAATCGATTAAAAACATGAAATAGTAGATATTGCCATATTGCTCAACAGCAGCACTTATATGTCCTTGTTCTTATCATTTCTGTGGGTTGATATAAGCATGCTACCTTATCGTGAACACTTCAAGTCAATTTCACCAAACTTGCGCTCGGTAGTAAAATTATCAATCAGTTCTTGTTGCGAAGTTCCATCTCATAGACTGAAGTTTGTTGGTTGTACGAAATGTGTTTCCCAATTGTTTATACAAGCATATACAGCAATCAGGTCTTTGGTTTTCATTTTCAGACTTCAGAATGTACTTTATTTTTAGTTTTCTGTGAAAGAAAACTATTGTGCCGGCTTTGTTTGTCTGTCTGCACTTTTTCTTTCAGCACTCAGATCTTAAAGACTACTGAGGCTAGAGGGCTGCAAATTGGTATATGTTGATCATCCACCCTCCAATCATCAAACGTAACAAATTGCAGCCCTCTAGCCTCAGTGGTTTTTATTTTATTTAAGGTTAAAGTTAGCCATAATCGTGCATCCGGCAACGACAAAGGCCAGGGGACTACCGGGCCGTGGTTAAAGTTTCATGGGCCGCGGTTCATACAGCATTATACCGAGACCACCGAAAGATAGATCTATTTTCAGTGGCCTTGATTATACGCCGTAAAGAAAACTCGATTGCGCCGAAGAAACTTCGGCGCAGTTTTCACTTGTTTTCTATGATACTTAGATGTACAGGCGCGTCATTCCTAGAAGGCAAGAAGGGAAGAAAATCGAAATTGATTAATGTTGCATTCGCCCATACAAAAACGGAAGCGTTGTAAGGGACCTGAACCTGTCCTTGTAAGCACACGGTAATTAACCAAATACAGGCAAGATAAATTACCCTACAACACCTACATACCTGCATAAGCAACTCACATACTCATACAAAACGCATGAGTGTTCTGTAAGAGCCAACTTCCTATAGCGACTCGTAACGTCCTGTAAAAGAAGGAAAACAAAAATCCATCCACGAAAGCACAGAGCCTCGTTAAAAACAAGGCCATTCTTTTGCCAAGAACAAACATGAACAATGCAACCTTCAGTTCGTCATGAGGAGCTTCATTCAAGAGAAGCAATACTGAAAAAAAAAAAACAGACAACGCAGGGAGATTACGAGAAGCACTACTCACTACCTTTTCCTTACCCCTCATTATCTAAACACGGAACTCCGCTTAGGAGATGAACGAGTGATTGTGTTACGAAATCACTGAGGGAATTGCCACAGTCGCATGATTATCCAGGAGCGCTGCTTGTAATGGTAACGATGCGCCTGTCGAAATCCTGACTCTCGGAAGTCGTGAGAGAGAGAGAGAGAGAGAGAGAGAAATTGCACAAGATGCTTGCTATTCACGTGCTTGTAAATACGACGAAACACTGTTCCGGAGCTCATGCTGTATCTTACCTATACCTGAGAGAGAGAGAGAGAGAAGAGAGAAACAACCTCATGACTCATTTCTTGAATATTTTCTCAAAAGCAAATGAGGTATGCGCCAGCTCACCCGAGTTCCTCGAAGAGGAAAGAGGGGATATTGTCTCTCTCAGAAGTCTCTTTGAGAAGGACGTCTCTCTCTCTCTCTCTCTCTCTCTCTCTCTCTCTCTCCTTCGTAGGGATAGATAAGGTATAGCATGAGGTTCTAAATAGTGCTTTGTCATATTTACAAGCACTAGAATATCAAGCATCTCGTGCAACTTCTCTCTCTGACTTCTCTCTCTCTCTCTCTCTCTCTCTCTCTCTCTCTCTATAGGGAGCTTCTGTACCAGGAATTGAGAATTTGAAGGACTCACATGGCAAGTGATATATTGTTCTTTTGGAGAAAATCTCAAGGCTTCGTCATCCGAATAAAGCTTAGAAAATAATTTTAATATAAAAGAGAATTGAAAATAAAACAAGAAAACTTGAATCTAAACTTTTTTTTTTAAACTCAGTAAGGTTATTAATTACCTTTATTTTCGATCAGATACAGGAAAACGGAAATACAATGTTTTCCTTTTTCACAGAAGTCAGTAAGGTTACTTATTACTTTCACTTCTGAAAGTACTACAGGAGAACTTGAATAAAATGTTTTCTACCAAACACAGTAAGGTTATTAATTACTTTTACATTAGAAAAGGTTATTAATTACTTTTACTTTCTACTAAACAAAGTAAGGTTATTAATTAATTTTACTTTAGGAAAGGCTGTTAATTACTTTTACTGTAGAAATATACTGGAAAACGTGATTTTTTTTTTTTTTTTTTTTTACAAAACTCACTTAAATGCATGAACATGTGCTAACTCCTTTATGTCAATAAATGATCAGTGAATTAGTTTGGCACTTCTGTAGAAATCACCTCAACACATAAGCCGCCTTTCCAACATTACATAATTAACATGCACACGAAAACCTTCATTCTGTGACAGGCGTCCAAATCTCCCCTATTCAGAGTTGATCAGTGTTCTCTTTTATATGTTCATTGACGGATAAAAATCAAGGATGGAATTTGCTCTGCCTCCATGGCCACCTACAACTATTGTGGGCGCCGTGAACTTCCATTGCCCATATCTGCAATGTAGGGTACGTCCGATACCTGCTAATGCCATATTTAGATACACCCCCCCCTTCGATTCCACTCACTTTCACTCGGTGCAAAGTTCAAGTCTCTCTCTACCTTGCTGTACGTAGCTACGATAGGGCCATTGACTAATATACGTTTTGTAGGAGGTCAAAAGGAAAATCGGGTAGTATGCAGTGCAGGGAGACAGGGATATTCAGTGTTACTTGTGGGGTCCAGGGTCGGCCGAATCGCAGGCGCCCCCCCCCTCCCCGCCAGGTCACGGCACCGTAAGTTAAGTTAGGAAAGTAAGGTATACTTAGGTCAGGACACTGCATTTTGTGAAAGGTTAGGATTTCTCACGCCTACCCTTGTCTCCCTATACACTGCCTCCACTCCGGAAAATGGTAATGTATGTGCTAAGCCTGATAATGCCAGAAAGCTGGGTATGGTTTAGAGGGGCCTCTGTAATCTGTAGAGATGATTGTACCAATGCCACATTACAGATCTCTTCTTCAGCCATCGCTAAGTTCCCGCGTTTATAGGGATAGTGCGCGCTACTCGCTTTCTAGAACGGCAGTATTAACACTCTGTCATAAAGTCCCATCATGTGGCATTGCCAGGTACTTCATGATGGTTCTCTTGAACTCAAGAGAGGATGCTAATGCTCTGCAGTTTAAGAGATGCCGATTCTCTCACGTTTAGAGAGGACGATGCTCTTCTGGAGTGTAAAGAGAACCTGTCACTCAAAAGTGCACTGACCCAGTTCCCTATGTTTTCTGATTATTATCTCAGCGGCTGCATGTGCATGCATGTGTATACTTCCTATTTTATTTATTTATTTGTCTTATTTTAATTATCTGTTATTTAATCTGATTCTCCTTTCTGCGTTCTGTTTTCCTCATTTCTGAGACATGGGTTGTCTAGAGTATGGAAGCTTGCTTATTTAGCAAGCTATCACCCTTTCTGACTTGTTTGATATGAGTATGTGCCCATTTGAATAATAATAATAATAATAATAATAATAATGATAATAATAATAATAATAATAATAATAATAATAATAATAATAATAATAATAATAATAATAATCTATCCTACATACGATGGGTGTTTCTGCTTATTTATAGTTTTAGTGTTGTTATTATATTTTGGTCGACGAAATAATAATAATAATAATAATAATAATAATAATAATAATAATAATAATAATAATAATCCATCCTACATACGATGGGTGTTTCTACATATTTGTAGTTTTATTATGGTTATCATATTTAGATCGACGAAATAATAATAATAATAATAATAATAATAATAATAATCCAACCTACGTACAATGAGTGTTTCTTCATATTTATAGTTTTATTATTATTACATTTTTGATCAACAGAAATAATAATAATAATAATAATAATAATAATAATAATAATAATAATAATAATAATAATAATAATAATCATCATCCATCCTACGTACGATGGGTGTTTCTGCATATTTATGGTTTTATTATTGTCATTATATTTTGGTCGACAACAGTATCCCTGCATCATTGTGAACGCCCCGAAAACTTCTAAAAAACCTCGTAAGAGTTGCATGACCTAAAATACTGATTTGTTTAGCTGGACAGTTACAAATTGCCATGTCTCTCCCAGATGAGATAAGAAAAAATACGAGGGTGCACAGCGTAGTGTTAATTCGGTTTTTTTTCTTATGAAAGCGATTCAGAATGAAGAAACAGAAAGACTTCTTGGATGATGAAATACGGGCATTTACACTCCCAGAATGATGTGTATGTGTGTATAATATATATATATATATATATATATATACTGTATATATATATATATATATATGTATGTCTAATTGTATATATAAATATATTTTTTTGTTATAAATATAAATTTTTGTTATATATATATATATATATATATATATATATATAGAGAGAGAGAGAGGCTAATAAAATTCACAGTTAAAGTGGAACATACAAGAAATTCTTCAAAAGCTTCAATCTTTTCATTTCCTCCGTACCTTGCAAACAACTAAAGTCTCTCTCTCTCTCTCTTTTTTAAGTCAGTACCAGCCCCATTTTACCCTACTTTAAAGACTTCAAAGAACATCATCAGAACCAATGAATACTAAACAGCCTTCAAGCATTATGAAATATCTTTAAAAGATGAGCAATAGGACAGCGTTTTGAGGGATGATAGTGGATTATTCAATGTGTCATTTGCATAATATGAGATAATATGAGATCTCTTAGTGCCATTGCTTTATTCTGATTGCCGTTTTTTACCCGAGCGTGCTTTCAAACACCAACGCCCTTAACGACTAAGTAGTGCGTCAAATAGCCCAGTTTCTGTTAGTCTTGCTCAAAAAAAAAAATATTCGAAAAAAAAAGAAGAAAAAATATTCGAAAAAATGAAAGAAAATTTGTTTGACAGCAGTTAAGTGTCACAATTTTATCGCGAAGGAATAAAATTGAGAGTATTTTGGCGGCAGAAAATTCGCACGGATTTTCTGCCAAGCTTAAAATGAAGAAAATCTGTCTGACTCGAGATAAATGAGATACTGTGTTCTACGCTGAAAGACTGCTTAATCTTTTTTTAGACTAGAGGCAAGTTTAACTGTATTGCTGTCAGAAAGTTTTATTTTTAATTATTACTGTTTTCCTGAATTAGTTTTAACGTATATTTAGTCATAAACAACAAATCTGAAACTTCTGCCATAGCCCCTATTTCACTATCCTTCCAAGTTTTATTTTTAGTTATTTTTATTTCCTTAAATAAATATCCACTTACGTTTGAGTCATAATTGACAAATTCTGAACTTCTGTCGTAGCCTTTTTCCACTATCCTTCAGTAACGAAAGATAGAATAAAAAGGTAGAATGAAAGCCCCGGCTAATCGATATACTCTAAAGAGGAATTCCGAGAAGAAGCCTGATTTAAATAGGTCAAGGTTGGCCTCGCTATCCATAGAGTGGATTATATATGGAAGTCGCGAACTCGAGGGTCAACCTGTTTGATCGATCCAAAACTTTTACTTTCAGAATGTTGCGTTTTCTGCATTCCTCTGTGTTTCCAGAATCGTTTAACCTGCTTCTTTTGAAGAGGAGACGTGTCATCACCGAGGCAGAAAATAATAATAATAATAATAATAATAATAATAATAAATAATAATAATAATAATAATAATAATTCTATTGAAAAGAATGGTAATATCGGTGTAATTGATTTTATACAAGGTATTTTAAATTCTTTTCACTATTCTCTTTTCTTCAAGGCTGATATCTGCTAAGAGCTGGCCGATGTAAATAAAAAATAAGCTCCACAGAGGCTGCCACTCTTTTCAACAGAAGATTTTTAAAAGAGGGGTCTACTCCCTTCAGATAATAATAATAATAATAATAATAATAATAATAATAATAATAATAATAATAATAATAATATGGCTAGGATAGGTTTGTCAGTGAGCTTTGTTGCCAAGACCAGCTAAATTAGATTATTTTGGATGCGAGATTGCAGTTGAGGCCCTCTCCACGAATTCGGTGACCTTATCTTCCTTAAATTTGTCTTTAAGAAGACTGGAATGTTATTCTAGTTCTTCAGTCTCTCTCTCTCTCTCTCTCTCTCTCTCTCTCTCTCTCTCTCTCTCTCTCTCTCTCTCTCTCTCAGAGAACAAAATTATGGAATCACTCAGGCATATACTCTAAGTATTCAGAAAAGGATTACTACTGACGGAATGATGCAAGGAAAAACAGTCACGAACGCGCGCACGCACGCACATCCACTTCAAAGAAAAACCGCAAAAACCCGGTGGCTTCCTCACAAAAGACATAAATGACAGAACGGGGTCATTGCGTAGGGTCGCCATGAGGTAATTGGAACGCTTATTGCTATCTGAAGGGGGATCCGAACCTTTTATTCTAGCGGACCGTAGGGGAATCCAATCCTCCTCTCGTATGCGCTGTCACATACAATCCGGAGACTAATTTCCCGAGTCGCCTCGGCTTAACCCGATTTAGAATCCGACCCATAAATTCATTTCTTCTTCCTTGGGACACGAAGCTCGATCGCCAGCAGCGTCGAGGTTGTGCAACGATGGCTTTTAAATTTGCTCATCTGAGTTCATTGGGACAGCACGACTTGATAAGAATACGCCATTGTCTGTGGCGTCTTTCTTCAGGGTCAGTCTCCGTGATAGTGACTGAATAGAGAAGGAAATTCTTATCTTTTGTTATTTATTTAGTTTGTGTATCCCATGTAATGTTGCGGTTATTCGGCGGCAAAGAATATTAGATCTTTGCGGTAATTATTTTGATGTTAATTTCACTCTTTTATATATATAATGGTATGATTGTAGATTTGGTCGGTGGTCTGGCCCTAATGACGAAATATAAAACTGAATATTTTACCTGAAATTATTTTTATAGTAGACTTAGCCTACTCATTTTCGTAGACATAACTAGTGTTTATCTACGATTCCAATAACTACAACAGTATACATATATATATGTGTGTATGTATGTATGTATGCATACATACATTAAATTATTTATACATACATACATCTATATACATATACAAAAGAGAACCAGCAAGCAGAGCTTCCTAAAAATCATAACAATCGGAAACTTTACATCAAGATAATATGGTGGTTTTGGATGTTAAATATTCAGGTTTTTTCCCTGTGAAACTTAAAAAAAAAACAGCTGCTGGGATACACCATGTCTGTCTTTTAATGGATTCTTTTTTTGGTTGTCAATGTAGAGTATATGCAGGGGAGGAGCGGAGGAGGGTGCTTGCATTATCTCTCTCTCTCTCGTTGCTTTAATGAACAGAATGCATATGGTCCTTGAATCTCTCTCTCTCACACACACATAGAAATTCCAAGATGTTTCTCCCTGTGTGTTGTGTACTATTGTTCCTCTCTCTCCCTCTCTCTCTCTCTCACAAATTCTAAGATGTTTCTCCCTACGTGTTTTGTGCTCTTCTCTCTCTCTCTCTCTCTCTCTCTCTCTCTCTCTCTCTCTCTCTCACACACAAATTCTAAGATGTTTCTCCCTACACGTGTTTGTGCTTTTCTCTCTCTCTCTCTCTCTCTCTCTCTCTAACACGACTGTTATGAACGAAAATTGTTTCTTACATACGCCGTCAGATACATGCATACAATTAACACTTAAAGATTACATAACCGCTTGTACCGCGAGGCCTCACCATGTCGACATTGCACAAAAAATCGTAATTGTCTCAATACTCCTGCGTAGCTACATGGCGACGTCCCACTCAAAGCATCAATTAAGTCCATGCCTCATTTAACATTCCTTTCACAAACGGGATTCGTCGTGCGTCTGTTTTTTGTCAGGAGAGGACTTCAGTTGTACAAAGAATAGGAGTTGTAATGGCCGGGGCGAAAATAAAAATAAAATGAATAAGTAAAAGTAATATTCGTTTTACGTCAAGCGATGAAACCCGCCTGTGACAAACGCCATACGACGCACACCGTGATGTGTAACCTTGATGCGCGAAACCACCTTTTAGTCATAGACTGATTGCTTTAAGCAGGTGCTATTAACCGCTTTCGCTTCTGAGTAGTACACACATGTACGCTCAGTCTACACACACACACACACACACACAATATATATATATATATATATATATATATATAATATATATATATATATATTATATATATATATATATATATATATATATATATATATATATATATTATATATATATATATATATATATATATATATATAATATTAAAAAATATATATATATATATATATATATATATATATATATATATATATATATATATATATATATGTTATATATATATATATATATATATATATATATATATTTAAAAAAGATTTACGGAGAAATTATTTTACAGTTTTGTTAGATACAAAATACCACGATGAAAAAAAATAATAAACTACATTATAATCCGCTTAGTGTCTTTTGAGACATCTCAAGAAGTGTGAACAGACATTTTATATATATGTATATATATATGTATATATATAATTATAATTATAATGTCTGTTCACACTTCTTGGGATGTCTGAAAAGACACTAAGTGGGATTACGCTGTAGTTGATTTTTTTTACAGTGGTATTTTGTATGTAACCATCATTGTAAAATAATTTTCTCCGTTCTGTTTTTTATTTTTAAGGGAAATATTTTTTTTCATTGAGTTGTCCTACTGTTGATTCATAAGATTAAAAGATTTGTAAGATTGAAAGGTCAGTGAGCAGTAAGAAAAGATCGGTGTGATCTGTTATTCAGAAGAGGTCCATAAGTCCTTGAGCGATCCAGGTCAGATAAGGGTAAGGACACAATTGATTACGGTCATTACAGATGACTATCAGAGGGCAGTCAGGGTCAGCGAAGGTCACACAATTCGTAGGCTGTCAGTGATGGAATGGACACTGGGTCTGTGTGGTAGCAGGTCTAGAAGTCGTGGCCAATTAGGGTAAAGTTCAGTGACGCATCAAGATCAAAAGAGGTCAGAAGGTCAGCGGCAAACTGGGGTAGAAAGTTTGGAAGATCCTGGGGATAACAAGGGTCGCAGGTGGTTAGAAAAGTAATTGGGCAGTGTAGAACATAAGAGGTTAAAAGTACGGGTTTGAAAAAAGTAGATTAGAAGACAACCAAGGTCAAAAGTTCAGCGGTTGATCAGGGTCGGAGGAGGTCCGAAATTCAGAGCTTGGAAAAACTAGGTCTAATATTTAGCAAATGGTCAGGGTGAACATCACATCAGTAAGATGAGGCTAAAGTCATGTGAAGAATGATATTGTAGTATTACGGAAAACATTTATTCAAAAGCCCTTTTTTTTGTGCTTTTCAAAATTTCTAAATAATAAATACTTTTGTAAGTGGAAGATCAACAAGAAGCGCGCAACTGAAAAATGCATCTTTAAACACGGGTTTTTCCAGACTGCTGAATCGTACAAATCTATCAAAGTTAGCGTATCTTGTTTCGAAGCTCTTGAACACAAATGAAGGCGAGGGAAGTATCAAGAGCGAATTGTCTGCCGTAAAAAAAAAAATAAATCGTTGTTGAATCGTTTTACCAAGCAGAAAATGCTTGAAAGAAAACATCTCTGAGCTTGCGCACGCAAAGCTACATTAAGCATTGGTTCCCTTTCTATACTACTTTTTCAGGGTCTCAACAGAGTGATATTAAACATCGCCTTATCAAGGCCTGACCAGAAGTACGGTATCTACAACATTGCTCTATCAAGGGTAAAACGGGATTTCATGAGTCACTGTTCTGTTAAGATCTATTACGATTTTAACAGAAGTCTTAAACATTGCTTGATCAAGTTACACAGAATTCCCGTAAAGTTTCTTTGGCAGTGCCTTATCAAGTTTGAACCGGAGTCTCTTAAAAACTGCTTTTCATGGTGTCAGGGAGAGCTGAACAAAAGTCCTTTCAACATTGTTGTACCAGTGCCTGAACAGAAGTACATTACATAATATTCTATTAAGGTCTGAACAAAAGTCCATGCAACATTACTCTGTCAAAGTATGAACAGAATAGCTACAAGCATCGTTTCATCAACGTATGAAAAGAATAACTTTAAATATAGTTCTCTCAGTGTCCGAATGGATTCCATAACATTCCTTCAGCAAGATTTGCAAAGGAGTCTCCTAAACATTGCGCTACCAAGCCATGAACGAAAGTCTGAACAGAAGTCCACATTGCTCTATCACGGTCCAAACACGAGTCCCTGGAACACCGTGCTATCAAGGTTCGAACAGGAATCCCTTAGTCAGTGTTCTATCAAACAGAAGTCCTTTAAAATTGTCCTATCGATACCCGAACACAAGTCTCTTAGTGTTTATCAAGATTCCGTGCCCTATCAGTTTCACTGGCAATCGAATGCAACGGCACATAAGCTGAACACATGCAACCCAGACTTCTAGAATGTAAACAAGAGACTGCCCACCTTATTTTTTCCTCACTTGTTTTCTTTCTCTTCTTCTTCTTCTTCTTCTTCTTCTCTTTTTGCTGTGTGGAGGGCGTTTCCCGGCTCAGCTTCTCCTCCCCTTGATTGCAGTTGGGGATGGTGCACGGAATCTATAATGTAACTTGATAAGGTTTGCCTTGTAAGGTAAACGCCTCGCGGCTTTTGTGGCCATGCTCGCCAGCGGACAGCGTTAAAGAGACAAAAAGTGATTCTTAAACCTATTTTTTTTTTCCTCTCTATATTTAGCTTTGGTGGGTTTAACATGTGAAATACACCTCGGTTCTATTATTTAAGTTTTGACATTTCAGCTACAATGCAGTTGCCTTGTAGGTACAAACAGTTTCACTTTGTAGTTACAAAGTTTCACTTTGTAACTAGAAATCATTCTGCGTCGAGAATGTAAGAGAACTGTCAGTATTTTTGCAGTATTGTTAAAGTTTGCCATATTTTGGAAAGGCAAAAATTCTCATTAAGATGAACGCCCCCTTCTCCCAAAAAAAATAGGTATTGGGATGTTGGAAACTTGCTGACAATTTCCCATTTTCTTACAGTAAACAGATGTTACATCTGCCCCCAAGAATTTCACTTACAGTAAAAGCTTCAATGAGAACAACCTCAGAAGATAAACAACAGACTCGGACCACATTTCCCTGCGACGTTTCTGAAAGTCTGCAACAAACGGGCCTCAAAAGGTCTTGCGCTTCTTGCTTTTAGATAAGATTCCCGAGGGGAAAAAAAAAAAAAAACTGTGACGCAATGTTTGATAGTGTTCACGATCCTACACCGCCTCCACACGCTTGCCAGGCCAGACAAGTAACAGAATAGAAAATAAGAACTTTAAAATATTGTGATCGCATTGAAGAAATTAAAAATACTTGGGTCTGAGATGAGAGATTGAAAGTAAAGTTTGGATGTACCACCAAATACCTCTTCCAGTCTCCGACTGTGACTGGGCAAGGAAATGAGATATTAAATGGAAAATAAGAAATTTTAAAATACTTGGATCCGGTTTAAGAAACTGAAAATACTTAGATAAAAAAAAAAGTTGAAAATAAATCGAAATTGTACAGATCAAAAAGCAAACAAATGAAAGTAAAATTTGGAGGAAAAATTGGAAATTAAAAATTAACTGAAAATAATGCTTTTTACAGGAATAAAAGAAAAATAATGGTTATAAAAAAATAATGGTTACACGCCGGTATGCTTCAAAAATAAAAAATGTTACCCCGGATGCCGACGGGGCGGGCAATTTAGCCCAGGCTTGAAGAACCAAGGAAAGGGGGAGGACAAAAGAATATCTTTGTTTTGGTTTTAAGTTACATGTTTAATTCTGCCGTGATGGTAGGTTCTCACTTTTCCTTCGTTCATAAGAGTATGTATATCTTAGTCTTAGAGATTTCTGAATAACTTTCTTTCATTCTCGCGAATTTTCTTCGTTCGAGGCGTTTCTGTTTTTTTTTTTATGAGGATTTCAAAATTCAAGGTATGAGATTTAATCCAAAAATAAATTTTCGTTGTTTTTAGTAATCTTGATGAGTTTAATTTTAGGTGTAACAAATTTGCATGCCGGGCTGCGGCTGCATATAAAGTCTGAATAATGCAACAGGAAAGAACAGAACGAAGGGAAGAATAATGGAAGGAGGAAGACGGGAATAAAACAATAAAACAAAATGCGCAATACATGCTTCGTGAAGCCTTGCGCTCAATAAAACAAAAAGCGACATAATTTTTTCGCCCTTGTTCAAGATACGATTATCAGGAGCCGAGTTTGTCTCTCGAAAATCGGTCTGTCTGTCCGCCGACAGCGATAATATGTCCGAAGGCTTTGAAGGGCGCGATACCCGCCAGATAAAATTAAGGTCTTAATAATGGGCACCAACGGGCGCCGAAGGTCAAGACTGAGCCTTCGGAGCAGGGGCACTGGTCCTGTGTGGTGTACCGTCATTTTATCATTTTAAAGTTTGGGGACACCTTCTTTGTCCTCAACTCGGCTGGGCGGGGGCGCGGGTGGGCGTGGGGGGTGGGGTAGGGGGGAGACGAACACAAGATATCTGATTTAAATGCGAATATACGAAAGATTCAACTTTTATGACTTTCTAGGCTTAAAGCAAACACCATTTAGTATAGGAATATGAACATGAAGTGGCTGAGTGGTACAGCGTTCGACTCATGTTTGATAGGCCCGTGTATTTATCCCGGTTCATCGCCTA
>NC_089789.1:37588605-37616105 GCF_040412425.1 Macrobrachium rosenbergii
AAGACTGGTAGGATATGCAGTGCCAAGGTAGCCAAGAAAGACTGGTAGGATATGCAGTGCCAAGGGAACCAACAAAGACTCGTAGGATATGCAGTGCCAGGGGAGCCAATAAAGACTCGTAGGATATGCAGTGCCATACATACATACATACACAGTCAATAAATACCGTCCCGCAGTAATGATGGAACACAATAAACAGCGTCCCCCAGTAGTGACGGAACAAACGAAAACTAAATGCTTGAGCATGAATATGTGTATGACTGCCGGTATAAATATACTGCCCGAATATCCTGTTCGAGTGAAGCAGCATTAGCCAGCAGCATTCCAAATCAGCTTTCAGGATTGGCTAACAACAGCTTCCCTGTCTCTCCAGCGAAACAAGATTAATTGCTCCGACCCGAATCGTCTCTCTCTTTCATGAGTGCGAACAGTGACCTCATTACGGCTGCTATCACCCCCAATTGCGCCAAACCGTAATCGTATATCCCGGAGCTTTAAAGGTGTGTGAGAGAGAGAGAGAGAGAGAGAGAGAGAGAGAGAGAGAGAGAGAGAGAGAGAGAGAGAGTTTGAACGGATCCCTTGTGTCCCGTTAATAACTCCGTAATTGCATCTCGTTGCGACACGAATCGTTTCCGTCCCATACGGATAAAAGACCAGGGCGTAATAACATTGACCGTCCCGGATGTCCATTACAGAGGATTCCCGTATGCTAATGACCCTACTGTTAGTACTACAGTAGATCAACCGGAATTTTCCTCTAGTCGCCCTTTCACACGAGTTTCGCCAGCGTTTCTCTCTCTCTCTATATGGCGTTCGTGTCGCCAACTGGTTGTGTGAATTTATTTATCTTTACAGTAGATTGTTTCTACCACTATTACCTCTTGCTCTCTCTGGAGCGTTTGTGTCGGTAACTCTTTGTGTGAATCTTTTTATCTTTAGAATTGATTATCTCTCTGATTACCTGGTAGAACACCTCTAATGGCATCGATTGTTTTTGGCTCTGTCAGTGCGAGGACTGACATATTCCACAGAATCGATTTCCCAAATTTATCACGTTTTCCTTTAACTTTCCTCTCTTTGCAGGCTGATTTCCCTTTGGAGCCCTTAAGGGTTTATAGTCTGTGGATTTTGTCCCTAAGGGTTGTCAACTGAAGATCTGAAGAAAAAGGGAAAGAACGAATTGAACTTTCCCTCTCATCCTTATATTTGAGCTTTGCCTTGCTTTTCTTCCTTAGTTTTCCCGTTAGCAGCTGGTTATTAGGTAAAATATTTATATAGTCTTGATTTCCCCAGAACGTTTTTTCCCATATGTTGATCTCTTCAGTGCGTTAGTGGATCCAGAAAAATTGCATGGTGGGGGACACCAATTTTCGTATCATACATACACACATATATGTATATGTATGTATGTATATATATATATATATATATATATATATTATTTCTGTAATATATGTATTATTTTTTCCCATTTTTATATTTCTCATTTATGTCATTATCTAAATCTTCACTATTATTATTTTGTCATTATTTTTCATGCCAAAGTCTTGTCACCAGCTCTGCGACTGCACAGTAGACATCTGAAACTCAATAGATGTCTCCCAAATCCGCTTTTGCCGTTTGCTTATCAACTGTGTAAACCGAACTTTTCTTCTCACTCTTCTCAATGGTAACGGAAATGTGATTTATAAAAATTTAGGCCAAAGGCCAAGCGCTGGGACCTATGAGAACATTCAGCACTGAAAGGGAAATCAGGGATAAAGTGGTTGTAAAGGTGTAACAGGAGGAAGGCCTCACAGATGCACTGTGAAGGAGATTTTAGGAGACTGTGCAAAGTAAGACGGAAGAAAGAGAATATGGAGAGAGGTACAGTAAGAGGAATGAAAGAGGTTGCAGCTAGGGGCCGAAGGGACGCTGCAAAGAACCATAAGTAATGCCTACAGTGCACCGCTTTAGGTGCACTGACGGCGCTATACGCCCCTACTGGGCGTTCTTCTCAATCAGCTTTTCTCTCAGTCCTGTCACTAGTTTTTCTGCACTAACTTTCCGGGCGACTTCTGATCTTAATGAGAAGAGATGCACCGCATTTCTAATTTAAATGTGTCGAAAGGTTATCAGACACTGCCGTTACATCCAATCCGAACACAATTGACTAAATATTTTGGTAAAGTAAAGTATTAATCCTCAACCGCAAGATACGTCAAACACGTTTTGGTGCCTTATTTGGGTTGACTCCAGCAAATTTAAACAAAATTACTTGATAAGAAATTTTTTGTTAAGCTTCATGCAGCTCTCTCTCTTAGTGTATATATATATATATATATATATATATATATATATATATATATATATATATATATATATATATATATATATATATATATATGTGTGTGTGTGTGTGTGTGTGTGTGTGTGTTGTTTGTGCGTGTGTGTGTGAATAAAAAGTGTGGGAAAGAACGATACGTTTCCATATGTGAAAATATGTGTTACGATACTGGAATTCTCTTGTGTGATCTGTTACGGAAACAGCACTCGTTAATAAGATTCATGACAACATTTGCCTTTCATATTTAAAATGTTTATTTCACACAACGCACTACATGACGACAGAGGTTAGCATGACTTCCTGGTACATTTACGTAGGGCATTAAACATGAGCAACCGCTGGCTGCAATTAATCAAATTTAAGTGCTGCTAGTTACTGAATAGAGTAAGATGTTTGAGTACGTATCGGATTCACGAAAGAATATTTAGGAAATTATTTATCATGTCTGATTTATGCAAATAAAGGGTATAAAACTTACTTCGATTTATACTTTGGTAATAATCATTCTCTGTGCATCAAGCAATTCATTGTTATATTTCAAATTTTCTCTGCATCAAGCAATTCATTGTTATATTTCAAATTTTCGCTGCATCAAGCAATTCATTTTTATATTTCAAGTACGAATATTGCTTCCGGTTGGGAAAAGAGTGGAAAACAGGCCTAGATTGCTATAAGAGTCCTCGGGAATTGAAAAATGCCCTTTCAAAGCAATCTAGTTTTTCTTTTCAGGTTCCCTTGGAAGCTGCGCCAGGTTTTTCGGGGACTTATCCGGCTCTGTGTTGAATACCGGTCTCATACGTGATATAACAAGTAAAGTTCACTATCATTAAACGGCTTACGTTTTACTAGATACTCTTTCTCACTTGGCTTTCAGTTTGTACCTTTCTCTCGTTTTTCCTCTTTTTATTTTCCTTGTCTTGCATTTGAAACCTTTCTCTCGTTTTTCCTCTTTTTATTTTCTTTGTCCTGTATTTGAAACCTTTCTCTCGTTTTTCCTTTTTTTTATTTTCGTTGTTTTTCTCTGTCCGTCCTCGCTTTTTTCTGTCCGCCCTCAGATCTTAAAA
Source organism: Macrobrachium rosenbergii (assembly GCF_040412425.1). Lineage (NCBI taxonomy): Eukaryota > Metazoa > Arthropoda > Malacostraca > Decapoda > Palaemonidae > Macrobrachium > Macrobrachium rosenbergii. The sequence goes on from NC_089789.1 coordinate 37,591,996, forward strand.
ACTACTGAGGTTAGAGGGCTGCAAATTGGTATGTTGGTCATCCACCCTCCATCATCAAGCATACCAAATTGCAGCCCCTAGCCTCTAATTTTTACTTTATCTAAGGTCAAAGTTAGCCATAACCGTGCTTCTGGCAACGATATAGGACAGGCCACCACCGGGCCGTGGCCCATACAGCATTATACCGAGACCACCTAAAGATAGATGTATTTTCGGTGGCCTTGATTTTACGCTGTAGCGGCCGTACAGAAAACTCGATTGTGCCTAAGAAACTTCGGCGCAGTTTTATTTGTTTTATATTCTTTTTCAGCTGCACCTCTCTCTCTCTCTCTCTCTCTCTCCAAGTAGAAACCCCTTTCTCTCTTCGCTCCTCACTCTTTCCTTTCCCTCAGTTCCTCTCTTTATACCTGGCCCCCGAAATTTTGCTTCCTTTGCGCCACGAGACTTTCGTCCTTCCACCGAACTCACCTAACCAGCCGGTTGCTTGGGCGCCTTTGTGACTGACTCAATGCCGCTCGCACCAGACTTCCGAGAAAGGCTGATGCAAGCTTATGAACAGTGATCTCTGGCATGAATAGTTCCAAGCCTCCTCATTCGTACGATTGTTATTAAATTTGTGGATTTGCAAGATGAATTAGCGCAACGGGTACAAGGGCGAATGACAGGTGATTGTCTGATGATTAATTCGTACATAGTTGCATTTATATGTGGAGCTGAAATTAAAGGATTTTCCTGTTTTCCCTAGGGACTTGTAAAAAATACATTCTATGCTTAGACATAATCATTGTACGTTTATTTGAAACTTTTGGTACACACACACACACACACACACACACACACACACACACATATATATATATATATATATATATACATATTATATTGTATGTTTATAAATGATTTACTTCTGGCCGTATTCCACCCCAAAGAAATAGGAAAGATGCACGTCATCTCACCCCACGATAATCTATAATTAGAGCTTAGTAAATAGAGCAGATCGGCTTAAAATAAGGTGAAGTATCCTTTTAAGCAGCTACAGTGCATTTACATATACCTAAGTATAAAAAAAGTATCTTAATACAGTGAACTGCCAGTCTTTCTCAGTATGCCGTTCAAACAAACTGAAAGACTCAGCAACTATTCCATTCCGTCTGGTGGCAAACCTTGGGACTCGTTCATTGCTTCTGTTTTCCTGATTATTATAATATATATATTTTTTTCACCTTTACCCTTCGTTTTCTTGTCTCGACTGGGACTAGGCCTGTTAAAGGCATTAAGTTGCCCGTTCTTCCGGCCTCTGCCTGAAACATAATCACAGATTTTCTTGTGTACATATATATGCCGGTATGTAATCAGAATTTTTATTGCAAAAATACTCAAGTTCTTGATCAGATTAACGAAGATTAAGATATACTGACAATTTCTTGACTTTGTGCTTTGTTCAGGAGATTAACCTCTGCAAAGAGAGGCATTAATGGGGTGTGACTGTGGTCTGTCCAACGTACAGTGCATTAAATTTATATTTCATTAACTTAAATATATATATATATATATATATATATATATATATATATATATATATATATATATATATATATATATATATATATATATATATATAATATATGCACGGTGATGTGATAAAAAATCATTCATATATTATGGATATGTATATATGTCAGTATAGTCCACAGGAGAAAAGAGAATAAAACACTTTAATAGCTAGATAATTTCGCCTTCCACCAGGCCTCTTCACGTTGTAATAAAGCTCTTGAAGAGGCTTGGTGGGAGCAAAATTATCGAGCTACAAAGTGTTTTATTCTCTTCTCCTGTGGACTATATTGACATATCTCATCTTCGTGGTATGAAGATTATATTTATATGTATATATTTATATATGTATGTATGTATATATATATATATATATATATATATATATATATATATATATATATATATATATATATATATATATATATATATATATATATATATTATTCATAAACGTTTCAGTGTTAGAAATGCAAGACTTCTCTCCACTCTCTTTTGTCCTATACTCATTCTGCTTGAACTCCTTTCAGATCTAGATATTCATATATCCCCCACCCCCTTTTTTCATGATTTGTGGGACCTCTCGTCAGGTCTTAGACCGGCTACGTCCATATCTACTGCTTTTTTGACCAACTGTTCCCCACCTCTCTTCTCTTTCTCATTACATGTCCAGACCATCTCAAACTTTGAAATATCCGTCTTCTGTCCAGTCCCTTAATATCAAAACTCTTCGCCAGTTCCTGTCATACCTTTTCCCAATCTTTATTTTCATTGTTAGTGTCCATGTTTCTGCTACATAAAGTAGTTCAGGCCTTACGTGGTCATAGTATGTCTTGGCTCTCTCTGAAAATGGGACAGTTTTATTAACCAGTAGTCTCTCTCCCTCTCTCTCCTCCATTTCATCTGTATTACTTTTCTGTCGGTTCTGGTTCACAGTCCAGTGTGTCCCCACCCCAAAAAAAAAAAAAAAAAAAAAATCCACCTTTTCTCAGACCTATCCACCTACTTCTGCAGGGTTCTCAACTCTTCTCTTTCCCAGTTATTCTTTTAATAGATTTATCTCTTTGTAATGTTTTATGTATGTATATACATACATACATACGTACATATATACATACATACGTACATACATATACCTATATATATTATATATATACTTTAATAAATGTGTTCAGCCGCTATGAAAACTTTATTTAAGAGTACTTTAGAGACTCACTTTGCGTACCGTAAGTCGAAGTTTAACTCAACATTTGTTATGAGATTTTATTGTTCGTAATTTTTTTTAAAGGACACAGTGCCTCTGAAATTCAGTACAAGGCGATAAAGCATTACAAAGCACATGTTGGTAAACTGAACATATTTTGTAGAAAAGATATCCCGTAAAATGTATCTAATCTCCGGGCTAAAAATTAATGCACGCACTTCTTTGATCACTAAAGAAGACTACGGTATGGTGCTTACGTAGACTAAACTGACTCTGGAAATCTAGTCAACATTTGCCAAAGCGCTTCCGTTTACTCTTCCCACTTTCGCACGTCAGTGAAAAGGAAAAGAAAAAGGGAAAAGAAAGAAAAGAAATAAAAAAAAAGTTGGTGCACTGCAGAGGTACGGACGGTGAGGGAGGGATGGAGTTTTGGGGGAGGGGAGTTGGGGGTGGTGGGTGGGAATTGGGGGTTAAGGAATATCGGCTCTGTACTATTGTCTGTGGTGGTAGTACTATATTCTGAGTTGGCAGACGGGTTTTTAGTAGAACAAAAGCAATTCACTGTTCTAACTTTCCTTTGCTTATTTTTCCCTTGATTATTTTCTCAATTTTGGTAAGGTGATTTTAGGATTCACCTCCAATTCCTTTTCTCATGGCTCTTTCTCTTTCGAACACAAGGTTCTGTCAAGTGGAAGCTTATTTCGCAAGATAATGCATTATTTTTTTTCACGCGTCCCATACGAGTGTTCCCACATTTTGAATAATAACGAAGATAAGCACAAATTAACAAGATAAGCAGACAGGAAAATTCTTGCTTCATGCCGGAAACGAGAGATTTACAAAATACACTTTTTTTTTTGGCTTCGTTACTTACCTCGCAAACGGCGTCTGTTCCACTTCGTAGTGATCGGTGATGGGGTCCTTCCGAATGAGATTCTCCAGGGCTTCCTTCGTCAGTTGCAGGAAGCCCTTGTGGTCGTCCAGGACAGCCACCCCGGGTCCCACTTGACCCCTGCCTTTGCACTCTTCCATGGGGGGTGGCTGTGTCTCTCCCTTCGTGGGTGGGTGGAGGCAGGGAGGGATACAAGGGAGGAGGGAGAAGGGATAGAATGGGCCCCTGGACGCAATCCTGAATTTCTTTGCGAAGGACGCTTTTTAAAAATAAAAATGAAATCGTTGATCGATTTCGCTGTTGCTGTTGGTCTATGCGGGCGAGCACACTGCCAAACGACCTTGTGATTTTTTTTCCCTGAAGAGTTTCTGAGAAAATCTCTGTTTTCAGTTGTTTGCAAAATTAGCGAACACTGCAAATAAAAGATAGATTATTAATTATGCACATACGAGTACATTATTTACATATCCATTTAAATAATACAAGAACGCTGTAAATTAAAAGTAGTATTAAAGTTCTGAGGTAAAAGACGACAAAAAGAAAAAAATCCAGTAGATTCAAATAAACAAACTCGTTGCAAATCAGAGACGTAACTTTGACAGTTTAATGTGACAACAGCGAGTAAAGCACAAGCAAGAACTACAGGGAAGAAAGAAAAAAAAAAAAAGAGAAGTGGATTCCACAATGTTAACATCGACTAAAAGTGGACGGACAAGTTTCTCCCAAACCGGCAAACAAATTCGTGATATTCCGTCATATGCCCCGAGGCGACTAAAACACGATAATTTTCCACATATTCAACGCCACCAACGGTCGTTCTTCGTTCGTTACATCCGCCTTTGCGCTACCAAGCTTTTATCGTTATGCCTTACACACTCGCAAAGAATACGCTTCTGTTCGTGAGGTTACTAACAACGATTCTAAAGAAAGTTGTTATTCATGGCCGCTTATTCTTTTTCAAAAAAGGGTCAGTGTCCCCCATAGATTTCAATAGCACCTGTGGACAGAATCATGAGAGGGAGATAAGAGGTTGTGTGGGCTGAAACGGGTATTCTTCGTCAAGGCTGGAAGTTTAAAATCCTCAGACTCCGCATCGCATTCTATTTCTTCAGTCGACGCTTTTTGGTAAACTTTAATTTACTTTGGCAGATAAGAAATAAAGTAATATTTAATTGCTGAACGAACGCAACTTTCAAACTACAAGCGTAACAAACAAGAAGAAGAAGAAGAGGAAGAAAAGAAATCGATCGCGTATTCCTTTTCGTTAAAAACGCCACTGACAACACTGCTCCTTGTGTCTACCACTCCCCTATGGCATTTAAACTTGCTCAAAGAATAGCTCGTTCAAACAGTCACTTCTTTAGGTCAACTTTGTAACCTGAAATTCACACAGTTCAATTCCGCAAATTTATAAGAACCGCGTTTCTTTCAAAAACACACACTAGAAGTTCGAGTCCGCCGTAGAAATCACTGGCTGCTGTTCAAACGGGGTTTGAGGAACCATTACCTCTCGGGGCCCTTTCACTTCAACGGTAACGCTAACACTCATGCGATCAACGCTCGATCCCGCGCTGCCGTAATCTCGTCCTGCAGAGTCTCGTACTGCACCACGCGTTCCTCAGGCAGCTTCATTCACGAACACGATGCTAGGCTGGAAGTAACAATGGGAAGTGGAAGGTGGAAACCGCTCGGGAAGGGTAGCGACATGATGCTCTCTCTCTCTCTCTCTCTCTCTCTCTCTCTCTCTCTCTCTCTCTCACAACGGAAGAGCGCAAACATATACGATTGGTAAGTTTGTGAAAAACTAGCGGCTCGAGAACAAGTCGCTCTACAAGGTATATACATGAACTAAGTGACGTGATCGATAATAAATGTCACCGACAGGCTAGATACACAATCGGGTTGATCCCCCTTTCTTTTGGGGAGGGTTCAGGAAGATGTTTTCAAACCTAGAGTAATTAGATAAGGTGTGTTTTTCCAAGGGAAACCTGGTAAGGACTGAGTGCAGCCGGTTTGATAATGGTGTATTTTAGATTATAGATGCAGCACAAACACACGCGTTTGCAAAGAAAAAAGGTTCGGGAACAGAGATTGATTGGATCGGGGTAACGTGCAGAGAAGGAATAGGCACGGTCCAAACACCAAATGCAGAAAAAGCACTGATTGATCGGAGAGCTATGAACAGTAGATTACTATTGGTAAAATCTAAATCAAAACTGCAATGTAAGTATTGCAGTGTGCTATGCATCAGTGATTGAACTCTCCGAAGAAATAAAAGATGACCTATATGTAGAAATGCGGTATGTTATAGCGGAAATACCAGAAAGTTAAATGAGACTTTTTGGTGGTGATATGAATGCAAAAGTTGGTAAGAGCAATGAAGGGAGAGACTGTAATGAAAATGGGGTGCAATTTATTAGTCTCTGTGCTGAAAATAAGCACGTAATTGAAGGTTCTCATTTTCCAACACAAGATCGTCCATAAATATATTTTGACATCTCCAAGAGCCTTTTGCAGTTGAATTTTGAAATAGACTTGCAGTTCTGTAAACCCTATCTGAGAATGGGCAGACAAACATTGAGGAATGGATTAACAGAAATGAGGAAAAGAGGTATGAGTTCATTTCAGTTAAGTGCAGCTGTTGAATGACAGAGATTGAATGGTGCTGAATTCGTATCATATTAAATAATACCCATAAGAGCGGCAAGGTAGATTTTAGGCTCGGGAAAAAAATCGCATGAGATGATCCTGTTATTAAACAATGAGCAGCAAAATGTTTGTTTTGACTAATACAGTTGTTGGTATATATATTGAAATTCATCTCTCTCTCTCTCTCTCTCTCTCTCTCTCTCTCTCTCTCTCTCTCTCTCTCTATATATATATATATATATATATATATATATATATATATATAATATATATATATATATATATATATATATATATATATATATATATATATATATATATATATATATATATATATATATTATATTCAGATGCAGTTGGCACCTCTCTCTCTCTCTCTCTCTCTCTCTCTCTCTCTCTCTCTCTCTCTCTCTCTCTCTCTTTAAACGCACAAAAGAAATTCCCATACTAGTGTCAGCCCCAACACCATTTCTGCAGTGATACCATCTGGTTTAAGCTCGACTCTCTGATGTCCCAAGCGATAATTATACATTGACGCTTTCTGCCATAAAACCGGCCGTTTAAATTACAGCTTTTCTTCAAAAGTCTGACTGATCCCCCTGTCTTAACAAGCCGGAAGTGTCTTTCTCTCACTGCCCCAAGATGTTATCTGACACACTGACAAATATTGATACGAAGCACTTACTCTGCTGGCTGTCGTGCACCATTGTTACCCATTACCGCTTGTACCAGGGTTCTAATGATTGTTGCGAACTGCAGTAATGCTTGACTTTTTTCATAAGGGAGGGTCTTAATCCCAAGGTGAACCTCTCTCTTATATTCGGACTTGAGACGAGCTTGTGAACAACCCATGTCCAGAATGATTCTTAAGTCCTAGACTTGACTAAATAGTTATGAGAAACGTGATAGTTATATTATTCTTGAGTCCTAGACCTGACCAAATAGTTATGAGAAATGTGATAGTTATATTATTCTTGATTCCTAGACTTGACCAAATAGTTAGTAGAAATGTGATAGTTATATTATTCTTGTGTCCTAGACGTGACGAAATAGTTATGAGAAATGTGATAGTTATATTATTCTTGAATCCTAGACTTGACCAAATAGTTATGAGAAATGTGAGAGTTATATTATTCTTGAGTCCTAGGCTTGACCAAATAGTTATGATGAATGTGATAGTTATATTATTCTTGAGTCCTAGACTTGACCAAATCGATGAGAAATGTGATAGTTATATTATTCTTGAGTCCTAGGCCCGACCAAATAGTTATGAGAAATGTGATAGTTATTTTATTCTTGAATCCTAGACTTGACCAAATAGTTATGGGAAATATGAGAGTTATATTATTCTTGAGTCCTAGGCGTGACCAAATAGTTATGAGAAATGTGATAGTAGGATAGTAGCATGGTCGTGAAAGCCACTAATATCGCTACATCTCAATAATTTTCCTTTAAAAATTGAACACTTACCAGGCAAGGACTGGCCCCTGGAACAATTTCCACAGGAATGTATGCAAAGTATGAATAAGCATATAGATAATAGTGTATAACATATTTCATCAAGAAAACGTAACTTATCGTTAATTTTTAGTCTTGTCCTTTCATTTTCCCTGTGGCTGTGGGCATTAGATTAGCCGACCCTTTTATTTTCCCTCTGGCTGTGGGCATTAGATTAGCCGACCCTTTTATTTTCCCTCTGGCTGTGGGCATTAGATTAGCCGGCCTTTTTATTTTCCCTCTGGCTGTGGGCTTTAAATTAACCAGCCCTTTTATTTTTCCTCTGGCTGTGGGCATTAGATTAGCCGGCCCTTTTATTTTCCCCCTGGCTGTGGGCATTAGATTAGCCAGCCCTTTTATTTTCCCTCTGGCTGTGGGCTTTAAATTAACCAGCCCTTTTATTTTCCCTCTGGCTGTGGGCATTAGATTAGCCGGCCCTTTCATTTTCCCTCAGCTGTGCATTAGATTAGCCGGCCCTTTATTTTCCCCCTGGCTGTGGGCATTAGATTAACCAGCCCTTTTATTTTCCCTCTGGCTGTGGGCATTAGAATTAGCCAGCCTTTTTTTTCCCTGGCTGTGGGCATTAGATTAGCCGGCCCTTTTATTTTCCCCTTGGCTGTGGGCACTAGATTAACCAGCCCATTTATTTTCCTCTGGCTGTGGGCATTATATTAGCCGGCCCTTTTATTTTCCCCCTGGCTGTGGGCATTAGATTAGCCGGCCCTTTTATTTTCCCTCTGGCTGTGGGCTTTAAATTAACCAGCCTTTTCATTTTCCCTCTGGCTGTGGACATTAGATTAGCCGGCCCTTTTATTTTCGCCCTGGCTGTGGGCATTAAATCAGCCGGCCTTATATCCCGGAAGGAAGTATCAAGTAGCATATTGTGTCTTGTCCCTCCTGAACTTACTTTTATACTCAAGCCTAATAAACCATAATGAAAGGAAAGCAATTTTAGAATATTTCTATTGCAAAACAAAACAAAAAATTTGTTTTCAAGCATATTGGTGTAATTTACATAAGTAGTTTTAAACATAAATATAAGAGTATTTTTTTATAATTGCACGTACCATGATTCGCAATTTTGAGCAGTAAGTTGATCTCTCTCTCTCTCTCTCTCTCTCTCTCTCTCTTCTCTCTCTCTCTCTCTCTCTCTCTCTATATATATATATATATATATATATATATATATATATATATATATATATATATATAAATCTTTGCACATATAAAAGCAATCGTAAACTTAGTGAATTTTATTAATACATGATTACTAAATTTTATATTCGGCTTTTTTAAGTTCCAGGTCACAGTAAATAATTAACCACAAGTTTTACAGCTTTATTGGTTGACATTTACAACCCTATATATATATATATATATATATATATATATATATATATATATATATATATATATATATATACTATATATATATGTATGTATTACCTTATTTCGCTATTATATGGCGTATATTTGTCTTCCTATAGATTCCCTTCAGAATAAATAATTGCAAGATATAAGTAATTGTAAACTCAATGGCCGTTCTTTTAGGACATCTGCCAACTAGGGAGTCATTTTCTAGCTCTCAAGTTACACTACAAAAATAATTTAAGCTTATCAAAGAGGCTTATGGGAATGCTATGTAGACGTTTTAAGATCAGTAGTTTACAAATTATTATTCTGTAAACTCGTTCTGGAGTTGGTCGCTTTCCAGCAACTTAAAGATAAAGTATAGCCCATTATGACAATGTAATTATAGTTCTGGATATTAGTGGTTGTATTTTCGTGGAGAGAGAGAGAGAGAGAGAGAGAGAGAGAGAGTATCTTTGTGCGTGTTTTTGTAGAGTATATGTGTGTGTGTGCAGGTGGAGAGAGAGAGAGAGAGAGAGAGAGAGAGGTATGTATTATTATCTTTGGGTGTGTTTGTGTGTGTGTGTGTGTGTTTGTGCAGATGAAGGGAAGGAGAGAGAGAGAGAGAGAGAGAGGAGCTATCTTGAGGTGTGTGTGTGAGAGAGAGAGAGAGAGAGAGAGAGAGAGAGAGAGAGAGAGAGAGAGGGAGTTATGTATTATCTTTGGATGTGTGTGTATGTGTGTGTGTGTGTTTGTGCAGATGAAGGAGAGAGAGAGAGAAAAAATAAACTATCTTGAGGGGTGTGTGTGTGTGTGTGTGTGAGAGAGAGAGAGAGAGAGAGAGAGAGAGAGAGAGAGAGAGACGGAGAAAATGAATCACCTTTGGGCGTCTATTTGTAATCATGTGCAGGTGAAGAGAGAGAGAGAGAGAGAGAGAGAATGAATTATCACCGATCATTAGGAAGGTAACTCCATATTCGGCAAGGTTGTTCAGCAGGTGGCCAGTCTCTTTAGTCGTAAAACGGGGAAGTGCGTCCTGCTTTCATCATTTGTACTACAGATAAGTTCCTGTCATATTTGGCTCGGCTGCATTGTGGGTATTTGGTAGCATGGCGAATAAAAAAACAAAAAACTCGTTCGCTCTCTGTATGTAGTAGCCTACGTTAGCTCTGCATCCATCCCCGTCTTTATTATTATTATTATTATTATTATTATTATTATTATTATTATTATTATTATTATTATTATTATATTATTATTATTATTATTATTATTAGTATTATTATTATTGAGCGTGACTTGAATAAAATAATAATAATAAAAATTATGTATTACTATTATTACTATTATTATTATTATTATTATTATTATTACTGTTACTATATTATTATTAAGCATATTATTATTATTATTATTATTATTATTATTATTGTTTATTATTATTATATATACTTGAGCTTGACTGTAAATAATAATAATAATAATAATAATAATAATAATAATAATAATAATAATAATAATAATAATAATAATAATATAACCACCTAAGCAAGCTTCTACAGGATTTTATTACAGGAGAAAGCTAGAGCTAAATTTACTCGTAGACTGAAAGATCAAACGAAAATATTTGCTAAAAATATAAGGAAAAGGCTGAACATAAATTGACTGGCCGGAATTTAATCACGACGTTCTCGAGAACATTTTGAAGGATTAGATCTGTATGTTCATTTTCTTTGTTTTCATCTCGTGGTATTTTCTTTTCATCGGAAATCCAATTCTTTTGGACTGTCATCTTGAGAGAGAGAGAGAGAGAGAGAGAGAGAGAGAGAGAGAGAGGTGAGTAAGGTATTATGCATATGTTGTTAAAAGCGGGATATTGAGTCTTTGTTACTCCAAATCACTATTATCGGGTTATTTTGTTTTTAACGAGATTCGGAAAAGAGCGACTGGTATCCGGGCCTCCAATTTATGTGGGTCATATTAGCCAATCTTTGCTGTACCTTTCAAAGGTATAGTTTTCTCTGTCTCACTGACACTATCTGTTATATCTATCTATCTGTTCCCCTGTAGGGGGGTTAGTGTCGTCAGTGCACCTCATGAGGTGCACTGTAGGCATTACTTAGGGTTCTTTGCAGCGTCCCTTCGACCCTTGCTACAAGCTATTTCATTCCTCTTTCTGTACCTCCGTTCATATTCTCTTTCTTCCATCTTACTTTTCACCCTCTCCTAACAGTTGTTTCATAATGCAGTTGCGAGGTTTTCCTCCTGTTACTCCTTTCAAACCTTTATACTGTTAATTTCCCTTTGAACCTGAATGACCTTTGGCCTAAGTTCTAAGTTCTGTCTGTCTGTCTGTCTGTCCATCAACCCGTCACTCATTAAAATCTAACCAATCTCACAAGCAATGTTCTCTCAGGTAATTAAAGCTGTTGTCTAATTGTCTTGACCTACTCCACTCTCTATCTATCTATCCCTCCATCTATCTACCTATCTACCCATCCATCTATCTACCCATCTACCCACCGCTCGTTAAAATCTTACCAAACTCACAAGCAATGTTCTCTCAAGTAATTAAAGGTGTTGTCTCACGGTCTCGACCTAATCCAAAGTCTTCCACGCTCGCTTCGGTGACAGCAAATGGCACTGGTTATAGACATGAGCTCCATATGGCACTCCAAATTTGGCAAGGTTGTTGGTGAGCCGGTGGGCAGTCGCTAGGGTCGTAAAAGTGTGTCCTGCTGTCGTTATTTGTGCTACAGATAGGCTCCCGTCTTATTTGGCAGGACCGCATTATGCATACCTGGTAGCACTGCTTATAGAACAGGGGACCGTGTCTTCTCAGGTATGGAGTTCATGGCCTGTAACATTATTATTATTATTATTATTGGAGAAGCAAATCCACAGTTATGTATATGTACATATGTTTAAAGATAAATCGGTATAAGATAGCTTTCAGGAACTTGAAAAGGGGAACCGAACAAGTTCCCGAAAGCTATCTGTACTGATTACAAATATGTGTACACATTACGTAACTGTGGTTCTTCTGTTAAGACTCATGCTACTGTGTATTTTTAATTATTATTATTATTATCATTATCATTATAATAATAATAATAATAATAATAATAATAATAATAATATGTAATAATAATAATAATAATTAATTATTATTATTATTATTATTATTAGTTATTATTATTATTATTATGTTATTATTATTATTATATTAACAATTGCTGTTTCAACGGCATTTAGCTTGTAGAGAGTCTTCTCTATTCTTCTTATTATAGTCATCTCGTCTGCAGGTAGGTTGTATAATAAATTTCCAAAGGACATGGAGAAATATTCTGCTTTCGTTGTTTAGTTTTACTCTTGTGCTCGACGCACGCGCAGGTGGTCATATAATGAGAATGTATGCAATTATAGGCAGACACCTGTCTAATGAAGGCATATTCACCATGAGAAAACACCATTATATTCCACGTGCAGTCATTTAGTGGAAAGAAAGAATTAGTTCTCCATTACATTTATAGCTGTCCAGTGTCTGATACGTTGAGCTACAGGTAAATACCCAGTGTGGATAGCATAATCAATATTATAAGTGTATGAATGACATATAAGTATTTTACTTAAGTAAATAAAAACCATAGGATTAAGTGAAAGTGAAAACGGTTTTATTTCTTTTGAAATTACTTCTTAAACATAATGCTGTATCCTTTAATTTAAGGCCCAGACCTTGTTTTAATTATTGGGTTCTTTTAAAAATGTTTTTAAAACTGAGTGGAAACTTGAGTGATGACTATCAGGAACCCGACGAATTTTTCGGCGTGGATCCCAGTGCTGATGCGTAATCACACCTAAATTGTACAGGAAATTTTTACGAAAATATGCAGTATATGTCCCAGTTCCCATTAAAAAAAAAGGGTCTCAGAAACGTCAAGAAAGGCGGTCGCAAAACTTAGACAAGAGGATCAGGTAGGTTTGAATGTAGTAGAAATTAGACTGCTAATAGGTAAACCATCCATTGGAAAGGATGAATTCTTTGGGCCTACTCCTGTTGCAAATATTATTATGTTATTATTATTATTATTTTTATTAATTAATTAGTTTATTTATTTATATATTTATTTATTTATTTATTTATTTATTTATTTATTATTATTATTATTATTATTATTATTATTATTATTATTATTATTATTATTATTATTATTATTATTATTTGTTCATATGGAACAAGCCCACAGGGGCTATTGACTGGAAATTCAGGTTTCCAAAGTAACAGAAGGTAATGGGAAATACAGAAAGAGATCAGTTAGAAGAAAAACAGATAAATTAAAAAATTAATAAAGAAATAAAAATGTAAGTAAAATATTAAAAATACAAGTTAAATTGTGTTTTAGGTAGCAATCATACCCAAAACGACCAAAAAAACGGAATGAGGAACGATCACAAAACTCATAATGAAAATTAGGCTCATGGTTTTCACTGGGTCTGCCTCCAAGCAAGTACATCTGTCATCTTGTAAAGTTACGAAAGCTTCCAGTCACGGTCCTCCCGATTTCACAGGTTCGTGGACAGCGAAATGGTCGGGGAAATCATTAGATTTTTCCTCCGGAGCGCGACGACCTTGCAAATTGTAATGCACAGCAGCAGAATCCTCGAGGAAAGTTGTGCTCGTGAATCAGTTTACAACTGTGCAGCCGTTCTTGAGAAGATGGACATATATATACACACAAACTTTAAAATATTTATGAGGTTGTGACCCACTATTGTTTACACGGGATTGCTAAGGTTTATGGCAAGTTTCATAAGGTATTTTTTTTTTGTTAGGTGAGGTTGTTAACCTTACGCTTTGCTCTCTTTCAGTTTGATTTGTTTTAAAGTAATTAATTAAGTAATTTTTTTATTTAATTGTTTTTCATTGAGTGATATATATATATATATATATATATATATATATATATATATATATATATATATATATATATATTTATATATATTTATAATATATATTTGTATTTTCATTTATTTATATGTTTTTATGTATTTATTTATGCGTATATATTTGTACTTATTTATTTTATTTAATTCATTTCCATGTTTATTTATATTTTTATTTATTTATTTATTTTTATATTAATTTTTTATTGATTGATGATATACATATGTATATATATATGTATATTTATTTTTATTTTTATTTATTGATTTATTTATGCCTATTTATGTGTATTTATTTATATTTTTACTTATTTATATTTAATTTATTTCCAGTTCTATTTATATTTTTGTTTATTTATATTTGTTTATTTATTTATTCAATCATTCCCCCCGGTCCTTACCCCGACACTTGCATACACTCCAAACCGAACTCAAAACACTGCTGGCTGCCGCAAGAAAGCGCGTACATGCTCGATGAGATTCGAAGGCGACACTTTCAGTCCTGCAGTGGCATCGTAGTGGAACTAAACGTGAATGCGTCCTTGGTTAGAAAATGTTGACTTTTTTGTACGTTCGGATTCGGGTAGTTCCCACTACGCAGAGATGACTATGCTTAGTCAAGTGTAGGTAGGTGTGCGATTGAGTCACGGAGCTGGAACAGATCTTCGAAGGTCTTAGGAATTTTATGTAGGTGATTGCGTGCATTATGTATATTTCATTTAATTGTTATTATTATTATTATTATTATTATTATTATTATTATTATTATTATTATTATTATTATTATTATGATTTATATTTCATTTTATTATTATTATTATTAACTTATAAAATAATATACATAAAAGGAAGCTTTTATAATTATAGAAGAATAAAACGAAAAATTACTAAGTATAAACAACCAACTGATGAATTCATTAATTTACATAATAGTCATATACAAAGAAGGAAGTTTCATAATTAAAAAAAAATAAATAAAACTGAAAATAGCTAAATGTATATAACCAACTGACGAATGCTTGTTGGCGATGTTAGCAGTAGAGTAAAAAAAAATTGAGAAACTAGTCCATAGTGTAATTTATATCAATTTATTAAAATAAAAATGTAACGGTTTTTTGAGAGCCATGAATTTTTCCTTGATAGGTGTGACTAATTATTTGTCCTTAATTGAGATATCATAAGAATGATCTCATCACATCATACTTGCAATTAATATTTGAAGCATCACTTTTATTTGACTTAGACAAAGGAATTCAGTGCCGTTGTTACTCCTAATGACATAAATTTAGATGTAATTATGAAAGAAAAGACAGTCGGTAATTGTAGGAATTTTATATATAAACAGTATATATATTATATATCTATAGTACATATATATATAATATGTGTTTATGTTTATGTTTATATTCATACATACATACATGCACACACAAATATTTACTCGTAATCTGTAGTAGAAAGGTCCATGAACTAAATTGTAACACCACTTTACCATTGCTTTTGAAGTCTTCAATTAGTGGTGAATCTTTATTATTATTATTATTATTATTATTATTATTTATTATTATTATTATTATTATTATTATTATTATTATTATTATTAAAAGAAAACATGAACAGTCAAGCTGAAGAGACGATGCGATGGCTTAATGGAAATAATTTTGAAAATAAAGATGTCCAAGGCCCTAGTTGGAATATTGATTTCTTTATGAAATTGATTTCCGAAATTTATACTTTTAATTTGGTATGTTGATCATCCACCCTCCAACATCAAGCATACCAAATTGCAGCCCTCTACCCTCCGTAGTGTTTATTTTATGTAAGGTTAAGGTTAGCCATAATCATGCATCTGGCAACGATATAGGATAGGCCACCACCGGGCAGTGGTTAAAGTTTCATGGGCCGCGGCTCATACAGCATTGTACCGAGATCACCGAAAGATATATCTATATTCGTTGGCCTTGATTATACGCTGTACAGAAAACTCGATTGCGCCGAAGAACTTCCGCGCATTTTTTGCTTATTTCAGTCAAGATTGACTGATTTCCACAAACTGACGTCATCACAACTAAGGTCTTCAAATGACGTCGTTACTGTGTCTGAATAATTGATTCTAGGAAAAAGTAAATTCATGATAAAAAAAAAAATTGTTCACCCAACATTACTTATCCATTCTTAAAATTACGCTCATACCTTCCATTCACGAACTGTAAATAAAACTCAAGATGAGGAAAATCTGATATGGCGGAGGTTCAGCGTACGATTAAAATGACTGAGTTTTATTGCATCAGCATACCAAATCCCCCTCATTATTCATCTTCACGTATCAATGTCAGAGTAAAATGACAGACTTTTATGACTGAACGTCAGCGGGATTACCAAATTAAATCGCCATCATCATTCATCTTCACGTATCGCAGACTATGACCTTGACTAAAGAGGCCTTTGTATGAACAAATTACCCGATTACTCAGTCAGTTCTAGGTACATCTGCTCCGTAGGTGGGGTTAGTGCCGTCAGTACACCTCACGTGGTGCACTGTAGGCAGTACTTAAGGTTCTTTGCAGCGTCCCTTCGGCCCCTAGCTGTAACCGCTTTCGTTCCTTTCACTGTGTATCCCCTTTCATATTCTCTTTCTTCCATCTTACTTTCCACCCTCTTCTAACAATTGATTCATAGTGCAACTGCTTTGAGGTTTTCCTCCTGTTACGCCTTTCAGACCTTTTATTGTCCATTTCCGTTTCAGCGCTGAATGACCTCATGGATCCCAATGTTTGGCCTTTGGCCTAAGTTCTGTATTCAGTCTAGGTACAGCTGTATCAGTTTCTCACTTAGTTTGAGTGTCGTGCGAGGCAGCTTGGATGAATTGCTGTATTGGCCTTGCCTTCAGGGTTAATTGTAAGTGCTTATCCCCTGGGGATGCTTAACGAGAGAGAGAGAGAGAGAGAGAGAGAGAGAGAGAGAGAGAGAGAGAGAGAGAGAGAGAGAGAGAGAGAGAGAGAGTGGTTACTATTTTGCCTTTCGGCTCCAATTGGTCTTTGCGTGTCCTTTTCACTCAAAAGTTCATTAGACATGCATTCATCACTGACATTTATCATTTACTGTTTTCGTTTTTCTGTTATTAACTTCAAAAAAATTTTTTAATGTAAATTAGGTACTGCTTCACGAACCACTCTTCAAAAAAAAAAAAAGTGTTCTCTCATCCTACTTATTCTTATGTAGGTATTTAAATTAAACACACCTTTATATTTGCCAAATATTCCTTATACCCACCTGTTTGGATTTTGAAGTTACAAAGCACTTGTTATTGACTTCACTGCGTGCGGGAGATGTTTTATGTTTCTTTCGGGTCTCTTTGTCCAACTATTTGTTCGAAAAAAAAAAATTTTTATTACAAGGGCCATGTTTGAATTTTTGATGTAATGTGGGTCTCCTTACAGCATTTTGGAACCTCTCCCTATTTTAGTTTTCTTTAAAAGCAAACTATTCACATGGCTATTTGTCCGTCCGCGCTTTTTCTGTCCGCCCTCAGATCTAAAAAACTACTGAGGCTAGAGGGCTGCAAATTGGTATGTTGATCATCCATCCTCCAATCATCAGACATACCAAATTGCAGCCCCGTAGCCTCAGTAGTTTTTATTTGATTTAAGGTTAAATTTACCCATGATCGTGAGTCTAGCACCGCTGTAGGTGCCAACGGCACAGGCCACCACCGGGCCGTGGCTGAAAGTTTAATGGGCCTCGGCTAAGAGTTTCATACCCGTGGCTGAGCATTATACGCTGTACAGAAAACTCGATTGCGCACAAGAAACTTCGGCGCATTTTTTACTTGCTCATGTTAGGTAATAAGACGTAAAACGATAGATTTTAATGTGACTTCATCTGAAAAAGTGTTAATTCTTTATATGATATTTCCGTTTGTAGACGAAAACTTTTTATTATCTAAAAATAAGGTGAACAGCAATAAACTAAAAGTGACCCCATCTTCAGTGTTTCAGAGGTACTTAGGAAGTTACTGAGGGATTGTTAACCTGCTTTTATTTTTGTGATTGTTGTTGTTTATCCAAATATATATTCCTGCATATGTTACACAAAATTAATATTTTTGTTATCCAATTATATAGTCCTGCGTCTATTACAGAAAATAAATATTTTTGTTAATTTTTTGTTTTTTCTCTTTTTGCAGAATCAAAGTTGTCAGAGAAGTTAGTTCATTGCTAAGGTAAGAAGTTAATCAGTTTATAAGGAAGATTTTCATAATATAGCAGTTCTACTACAGAATCGGTGGGGGTAAAATATAGTAGATTTTCCGATGTTCTTATAAGCGTGTCTTTACATTGACTCCCTTTGCTGGCCAAAAATAATAATCCTAATAAGAGAAAAAAATTGAAGGTCTATTGAACTTGTGAAAATAAATTCCTAAGTGTCAGTGTTCGACTCCCTTTTTAATACTGAATGGTATTATAAAATATGTTCATATGTACTTACGTATCCAGGGATGTTCCCATGATGCATTTTTTTATAAATATTACATCAAATGATTAGTAGCCTTGTTGAAAATTTTACTTGAAGCTATTAATGAAAATGACAATTTGTAAAGTTGGCTTCCGTTCTTTATTTGGCAGAGTCCCTTTATTATATATATATATATATATATATATATATTATAATATATATATATATATATATATATATCTACAACGGACTGTTTTTCTAAAATAAAAAAAAGTAAAGATGTATTAAATCATTTTTGTACGTAAAGGTCATACTTGTGATACAGAAAACGGATGATTTAGAATAAAAGAAAACGTGATAAATAAAATGGGTAACTAAGGAAAGCGATTGCAATCTTCATGTGCGATCACCTATGAAATATGGCCCGTTTTCGGTAGAACTGAATGCGAGGATCTAATTCAGAATGCAAATAATGAAAAAATCGGAATGCATTAGTAGTAATAAAAGCTGCTACAATAAGACCACTGATGCATTATGTAATAAGTAATGAATTGAAGGGAAAAAACTCATAACCGCAGTGGGAAAGAAGTATAAAGCAAATTATTTTAAGATAGGAAAAGCATATACAAAAATACTCAGATTTGCGGAAGTAGACGCCATAATCAAGAAGTGTTAAGGATGATATAAACGTGTCCTTATAACGTCACAGTACAAAGATGAATATAAGTATTGATCGACTTAATATAACGTTCGTCATGACAACAGTATAGGTAGTGACAGCATCTTTTTATTTTAATGGATAAATGAAGAAAGTCATATAATTAATAAATGCTTTTATATTCTGCATTCTGGACGGTAGACAAGTTTAACGTTCTTGTGTGACTATTATTATTAATTAAGATTAGCTGATTAAATTCAGATGCCGTTCCAGCAATAAAGAATCACTAATAATGATAAATAAAATTAGGTACCTTTAAATATTTCTAATTGTCGAAAGGGATTTTAGTGGTCTGCTGAATCTTCCACACCAAACCTCGTGCACAGTATTACCCTACCCCTTCCGAGATAGGGCAAATGGCTGAAACCTTAAACTTAATAAGTAAAAAAGAAATGTTTAATAATACGCAGAGATATACAAATATCAATGAAAGAAAGAGGAAGAAAAAATGTCTTAAAGAAACAGAGTCTCTTGAGCCTTTATCGTCTCTTGAGATAAAACGAATAGAAATTCATAATTTACATAGTTATTATTATTATTATTATTATTATTATTATTATTATTATTATTAGTGAAAAAACTCTCAGGTCCGGTTTGGAATGTTGGTTATGAAAAGATTTGTTTATTGGAACGCTAAATTTTAGATTGTGTTAAACGGATAGACAGAAACATTTAACTGGAGTAACTTGCAACCAATCAAACGTTTTGTTGCTAATCTTGGCCCACTCATCGCTTGTAGCGCTTTGGCTGATAAGTTCATGAAATTAAGAAAACGGGAAATAAAAAAATATAAGGTCGCCTAATTCTGAAATTAGTTATGTGAATATTTGTTTATTTTTGTATGAAGGTCATATCCTGCATGTTGGATTTGAATATCTTTATTCTAAAAGCATATTCAAAGAAAAATACGTGCTGTCTGGATCAGGGCAAAGTACAGACAGAGCAGTGTAAAGGCGGTAACATCATAGCTGCCGAGAGACAGCCCACAGCTCGTACACTAAAAACTCCCACACTGCTAAGAAAGGGGTTGACCCTTTTAGGTTTTTTATGTTATATCTTAATATTATAAAGCTTGCGTGACAATAGCTTTCAACTGTGATACAATTACAGGAAGGTTTAAGGTCGGCGTTTTGGGTGCATCTTACTGTTAAATCGATGTGTAATGTAACGTAGAATTTTTCACATCGTTTATGACATGAAATCACTGTTGCCATAACGTGGAAGTTAAAAGTATGTACGATTGTTGATTTAACGTCATGGTAATATTGGAAGAGTCACCGTTAAAAGCGATATAAACTTTCGTTTTCTTTTCACAGTGAGTAGGCATTTTCTTTGTAGTTCTTTTGGGGTAACTATAGTTCTCGTATAGCTTCGTGCTTTGGACTGATACTATGTAAAGAATATGCCACATACTGTACATAGATGTTAGGAACCAGTGACAAAGAATTGATAAAAAAGATGCTACTTTTGATTGGTGAACACTTATGGCCACTAGAAATCTGATGTTATTAATGCAAAAAAATATTTCTTTCTTCACCTCAGTAACGTTGAATATAAAATTAAAAGCATATTTCAATTGGCAGATGTTGAATGTACAATTGGCCGATGTTGAGAGAGAGAGAGAGAGAGAGAGAGAGAGAGAGAGAGAGAGAGAGAGAGAGAGAGATTGACAGTATTGTATGTGTTCATTATTGTGGTGAAAAATACCTTAATTATAAATAGCAAGCGCACCACAT
Source organism: Macrobrachium rosenbergii (assembly GCF_040412425.1). Lineage (NCBI taxonomy): Eukaryota > Metazoa > Arthropoda > Malacostraca > Decapoda > Palaemonidae > Macrobrachium > Macrobrachium rosenbergii. The sequence continues at coordinate 37,612,992 of NC_089789.1, forward strand.
CATCCCACAGCATGGGCCCTTAACTTGAGGGGATCTGTACGTATGGTAATGCATGGAAGGGAACAAGTGGCCCGGTTTTGACCTCCGTACTCTGCCCGAACAAGAGTGACTATTCTGATTCTACGCTTCCCATAGAAGAGTTGAGACTGCGGGAAATGATAAATCGTGAGTTAAACGAGGAATTTAGAAGGCAAAACAACACTTATTTTCAAGTAAGTAAAAGTAAATCTTAAAACAGGCAAGGAGAGCCTAACCCCTGAATGAAGTAGCAATACCGGCTCTTGAAAGATGAAGCCTTATAGGCATCCCCCTTAGGTAGGTAGTGCCTTCAGTGCTCTTCACGTGGTGCCCTGTTGGCATTAATTAAGGTTCTTTTCACCGTCCCTTCGCCCCTTAGTTGCAATCTTTTTCATTCCTTTTACTCTTCCTCCGTACATATTCTATATCTTCTATCTTACTTGGACCCTCTCCTAAGACTTGTTTCATAGTGCAACTAGGAGGTTTTCCTCCTGTTACACCTTTAAAATCTTTTTACTTTCAATTTCCCTTCCAGCGCTGCTGAATGACCTCACACGTCCCAGCGCTTGGCCCTTGACCTAAATTTCATATTCCATTCCATTCCTTATAGGCATCGAGGTAAACGTTCGAGTTTGGAGGGGGTAGAAAATCCTAAGGCACACTAGTTCAAACCTAACCTAACCTGACCTAAATTATATCAATTGCCATATTTCTTCTGATGGTTAAGAATACTGGTATGTCTTCCCATAGCCTGTGCATAAAAGAAATACGTGATTATATATGTTTTAGATATGAGTACGAAAAGACGTTTAAAGGAAACTGTACGCAAACTAGTGCTGGGTTTTATATAAATGTAAAATGGTACAGATTCTTTTCTTTCACTTTTTAATAGCGCCTTACTCTAGGTTTTGTTGACAGGCGTGCTATAAATGTCTTGCCGGCCCGTTGCTCTGTGATGGTAAAAACATCTTTTGTAGATGTTTGTATATAAGTATATAAATATATATATTTATATATATACATATATACATATATATATAATATATATATATATATATATATATATATATATATATATATATATATGTGTGTGTGTGTGTGTGTGTGTGTGTGTGTGTGTAAGTATGTATATTTATATTGTTTGCATCCAGGACTCACTAGATGTAATTTAAATTTCTAGTTAAGCTATTCATAAATATGGTCGTATGAAGTGCATTTTAAAGAGATATATATGAGTTTTTGCTAACCTAAGCGCTGTGTATATATATATATATATTTTTTTTTTCTTTCTTTCTTTTTAAGGAGATTTATTGCAAATAACCTTAGGAGTCACTCTTGTGCATGTATATTATACATATATGTTCACATACGCTTATATATATATATATATATATATATATATATATATATATATATATATATATATATTATATTTTGTATATATTTCTATATACGCACATATATGTATGTATGTATTAACATATACAGTATGTTCGTGTGTGTGCGCGCGTTTGTGTGCGTGCGCGCACCCCACAACTCAACCATTATTCAGTGCAGTGAAAGTAGCTTGAGGCATTGTATATATAGAAGACGAAGGAGAACAGTAACGAGAAATGCTGGTATCAACTAATGCGCCATTAATCCATAGGTATAATACCTCTATTTCTTCAGCTAGTGATGCAGGAGAGAGAGAGAGAGAGAGAGAGAGAGAGAGAGAGAGAGAGAGAGAGAGAGAGAGAGAGAGAATTCTTCCAACTCTTTAGCTTGTTATCGTGATCGTGAGGATGCAGAGAGAGTGAATGATTCAAAGAGAGAGAGAGAGAGAGAGAGAGAGAGAGAGAATAATACTTCCAACTCATTAGCTTGTTATCGTGATGATGTAGACAGTGAATGATTTATAAAGAGAGAGAGAGAGAGAGAGAGAGAGAGAGAGAGAGAGAGAGAGAGAATGATAGCTGCAATTCATGAGCTTTTTATCGTGAAGAGTTAGGCAGCGAATGATGAGCTTACATAAGAGAGAGAGAGAGAGAGAATAATACTTCCGTGTCTTTGGCTTGTTACTGTGAGGATGTAGTGCGTGAATGATTTATAAAGAGAGAGAGAGAGAGAGAGAGAGAGAGAGAGAGAGAGAGAGAGAGAGAGAGAGAGAGAAGCTTTTTATCGTGAAGAGTTGGACAATGAAGATAAAAGTATAACTCTACCATCTGGTAAGCTTATCATAAAGAGAGAGAGAGAGAGAGAGAGAGAGAGAGAGAGAGAGAGAGATGAAGATAGCTGCAATTCACGAGCTTTTTATTGTGAAGAGTTAGGTAGTAAACGATGAGCTTACATAGAGAGAGAGAGAGAATGTGATACCTCCACTTATGAAGCTTTTTATCGTGAAGAGTTAGACAGTAGGCAGTGAATGATAAGAGAGACACCAGAGAGAGAGAGAGAGAGAGAGAGAGAGAGATGATAGCTGCAACTCATGAGTTTTGTATCGTGAAGAGTTAGGCAGTGAATGATAAGCTTACATAAAGAGAGAGAGAGAGAGAGAGAGAGAGAGAGAGAGAGAGAGAGAGAGAGAGAGAGAGAGAGAATAGCGCTTCCGTATCAGGAAGACGGAGAGGGTGCGGAAAAAGCTCTGAACACCATCAAAGCATTAATAACGCTGTATCCTGTTATTAATTGACATCATCCCCTCTACATTATTCATTCCTTATTCGAGCGAATTCTGGTGCGGTTGCAGGTAATCAGACGCGTTATTAGAAATCCGGTTACGTAATTCATTACTAATGCTGCAGCTGACAGTTGCAGCAAAATTTGGGTTCATTTGCATCTGTCTTTTGCTTTTATTTTTTTATTTCCACCGCTGACTCGAAAACGATCTGCAGGGAACGCAGGCATCCTCATGCACACGCCGGTACTCATGCACGCGCGCGCACACGCATGCATATATATGATATATATATATGTACATATATATATATATATATATATATATATATATATATATATATATATATATATATATATATACATTATATATATATATATATATATATATATATATATAAATATGTATGTATACATACATACATATACATATATGTATAC
>NC_089789.1:37621105-37658605 GCF_040412425.1 Macrobrachium rosenbergii
CTCGTGGTTGCCTCATTTCAGGATAAAAAGCTCCCGATTGCTGATGTATTTATGTGGCAGATATAATATTACGCCTCTTTTGTCAGCCTTTTCCGTATGAAAAGTATAAATATATATATTTATATATATAAAACAATGCATATCTCATCAGCAGCTTAGTTGTAGTTTAGTTGCCAAATCAGTTAATATTTTGGTGGCTTTTCTGTTCTTTTAATTTTTTTTAATACTTTCCCTTCATTCCCAGACGTCATTCTTAGGTTAATAAGGATGCTATCGTTTTCAGCTTAAATAAATGCAGCTTCTGTGGTGTTGTCATTGTTCGTTGAATTACAGGCGCCACTGTCGTTCAGGGAACCCACAATCCTTCACCAGGAACTCTGTGTTATAGAGGGAGGTTCGTCTTTTGCGAGCGACTGTCACTTTTTGATGGCGTTAAACTCTGCCTGGGCTGTCAATTGCCTGTGATTACGTATCTGTATGTGCGCTTGTGCCAGTTGCCTGAGATTGTGTATGTGCATGCGCGCCTGTGCCAATTGCCTGTGATTGTGTCTCTGTATGTGCGCTTGTGCCAATTGCCTGAGATTGTGTATGTGCGCCTGTGCCAATTGCCTGAGATTATGTATGTGCATGTGCGCCTGTGCCAATTGCTTGTGATTGTGTATGTGTATGTACGCTTGTGCCAATTGCCTGAGATTGTGTATGTGCGCCTGTGCCAATTGCTTGTGATTGTGTATGTGTATGTGCGCTTGTGCCAATTGCCTGAGATTGTGTATGTGTATGTGCGCCTTTGCCAATTGCCTGTAATTGTGTACGTGTATGTGCGCCTGTGCCAGTTGCCTGTGATTGTGTACGTGTATGTGCGCCTGTGCCAGTTGCCTGTGATTGTGTATGTGTATGTGCGCCTGTGCCAGTTGCCTGTGATTGTGTATGTGCGCTTGTGCCAATTGCCTGAGATTGTGTATGTGCGCCTTTGCCAGTTGCCTGTGATTGTGTACGTGTATGTGCGCTTGTGCCAGTTGCCTGTGATTGTGTATGTGTATGTGCGCGTAAACGTGGTTAAATCTTGCTATGCAAACAAGAACAGGTAATAAATCTTCAAAAGTTTGTGAAGCTTACGACACATGTTTAATGAATCCACATCTGGAATAAAAAAAGAAAAAAGAAAATGCACTCGGCCGTCATTTCATCTCCTCTGCAACATTCAGTCAAAGTGCTTGCATTGGTAACAAGTCTGGTATTCGTCTCTGATGCAGTCTGTGCGATTCCTAAGCTTACCTGTACCATACTTGATGAGTTTCTCGGTCTGACGTCAAAATCCAAGAATAATACGGGGTCGAGATAGCTCGGGGCTGATTATACTTCCGTAAACAGGTGTGCTCCTGAGATGCCCTCGGCTTGTGTTGTTGAGTCTGTGGGGACTGGCGTGAAAAGGAGATGAAATTAGAAGTCTCATAAAGGTATCGTAAGCAAGGTCAAGGACCTGTCTTGGCTTTTGCGTGTTTTTTTTTTAATGTTTCCTTTTTAGTTTTCTGAAAAGAAAACTATTGTGCCGGCTTTGTCTGTCCGTCCGCACTTTTTTCTGTCCGCACTTTTTCTGTCCGCCCCCAGATCTTAAAAAACTACTGAGGCTAGAGGGCTACAAATATGTATGTTGATCATCCACCCTCTAGTCATCAAACATAACAAATTGCAGCCCTCTAGCCAGAGTAGTTTTTATTTTATTTAAGTTTAAAATTAGCCATGATCGTGCTTCTGACAACGACCGGGCCGTAGTTAAAGTTTCATGGACCGCGGCTCATACAGCATTATACTGAGACAACCGAAAGATAGATGTGTTTTCGGTGGCCTAGAATGTACGATGTACAGAAAACTCGATTGCGCCGAAGACACTTCGGCGCATTTTTTACTTGTTCAAATTTTATTTTGTCGTAACAGAAGACGGATGGAATAGGTTGGTGTTCCAATAGCCTTGTTAACTAAAAGGGTAAGGGTGAAATTTTGAAAAACTACCCTGGAAGGATACTAGAAAGCCGATTTCAGAAAGAAAGCCCGACAAAGGACTGAAAAGGCCGGGCCTGGGGCTGGGGGAGGAACGGGGCGTGTGGCCCCCTGTAGGAGGAAGGAATCTTTTCATTTATTCTATCCGATTTCATATAATTTAAATTAACGATAATCGTTTTCCATGAACTCAGCATTGATAACAAAACATGAGACGTGTATAGCGCAAAGAAGGTACCCCATGCCGCCCACACTGTTTCCTCTGTTAAGACTGGAATAGCAGCGGCTATTACAGGAGATATGAGAATCTTCGAAGAAGCGGCTTTTGAGAAGTGAACCCACCACTAATCTTTTCTTGTCTATTTATTGTTCCTGCAAGCATTGATATTTAAGTTATTTTTATTGGCGAAGTGAAGATTGCAATATGGTGAATATACAGTATATATATATATATATATATATATATATATATATGTATATATATATATATATATATATATATATATATATATATATATACACATATATATATAAGTAAAGCACTTAAATGCACAAAACATAAAGGCAATAAAAACTAAAACTCACATAACACTTATAAAAGATCCACTAAAACGCACATAAAACTTACAAAAGATTTACACACAACATAAAAACACAAGTGAAAACAAAGTGACCTGCTGATACAAAGAGCAGAATAGAACTGAGAACAGCAACAAAGTAAAGGGAAGAAAAAGCATAAAAACATTAATATAAAAACAACTGGATAGAGCAGGACTTTACATTTAAAATTCGGGAGCCAGCAGTTTAATTTGAAGCGTTTGGTTGCTACTATGGCCAATAATACAAAAGTTTTCATTTTTATTTTCCGTTTTACGTATTTTGGAATGATTCGGGGTTGGAAATCCTTGTCCCCATACGGTAGCCGACCCCCCCTTATGGGAGTAGACGTCAAATAGCTTCGACATGAGTCCCCGACTTACGGCGGGGCAGCATGTTTATAAATTACATTTGACGTCATGTAGGGATTTCGGCTGTTAAGAGTAAAGAGTCAACGGTCAGTGGGTTTTTGGGAATGACCTTGATATCAAGAGTTCTAAGTGTTTGCTCAGAACCTTGGTGAACTCTTTCCTGAAGTGATTGTCTTGAATGTAGGGCAGACTAGCACACTCGGAGAATTTCATTTTGGGCACAGTAAGGACCGTAGCGAGCATTGAAAACTGTTTGTTAAGTAATTTATTCAGGACTTTGTAAGATATTTTTTCGGTACCTTTTCGGGAAAACAATTTTTATTAAAGTAGTCTAAGAACAAAGGATCTCCGAATGGAACAGATACCAGTTTGAGGTGAGAGAAAGCGCCGTGTGAACCAGTGTACAGTATAAATGGAATTAAGTTTAAAATTGTAAAAACAAAAGCTAAAATGAATTTAACCTAGTCCAGTAAAAGTCTTTTTTCTAAAAACAGAAGTACTAAATGCATCATTTTGCCTCTTAACAAAACATCTGAAAAAGCTGGTTGATCACCCTGCACACTCTCAAGAGTAAACCCAATATTATGGCGTTATGAATGAATAAATTCTAAAATATCTCTGAGTGCAAATCGTGTTTGAAGAGAGCGAAGGTGTCATCCACATATAACGCACATAAAAGAGTGGTCTAAAAGAAGGAGGACATTGGTCAAGCATACGCTCCTCCAGGGAGCACGTGAAAATATTGGAGAAGGTAGGGGCAGTGGGAGAGCCCATAGCCATACCGTCTGCTTGTCTATAAAGATTTCCATTAAAAATAAAGGCCGTGTCCAGCACAGCCAATTCTAACAATGTTTAAAAAAAAAAAGGGCATGGTTAAGACCACAAAACTTAGTATCGGGTTCTGGAGATAATTTATCCAAAATAATTCCAATAGCTTCGATCACGGGTACATTCGTTAAAAGGGATCATCGTCGAAACTGGCCATGAAGAGATCAGAGTCCTGAGTAAGAATTTGGTCCTTAAATTGTTTTGAGATGTTAAAGTGTACCTGTTCCGAGTAAGGGGTTCTAATGATAGAAACTAAAAACATTGCTATTTTATAGTTTGCGGTATTATACGAGGCCAGAATAGGGCGTGTAGGGGGTTTTCTGATTTATGAATTTTGGGCAACCCATAAAGAATAATACCAAAGGGTGATCCCGGACTAAAAAGTTCTTGGTAGTTGTCTTCCCAGAAATCCCAGATGTAAATATGATTTACGAAGCGTTGGAATAAAGTGTGAAAATAATCATCTCATCGTATTCCTGGCCGAACCTTCTGTGATATATATATATATATATATATATATATATATATATATATATATATATATATATATAATTTTATCACATACACAATTGTTCTGTGTATAACACAATTACTAACAGGTCCTCATTCAAACTGGATACTAATTAAAAAAAGTTACTTTTGAATAAATAACTCCACTAGATACCATCCAGTTTGAATGAGGTCCTGTTAGTGTGTGTATATATATATATATATATATATATATATATATATATATATATATATATATATATATATATATATATATATATATATATGAAGAAGAAGAATATATATATATATATATATATATATATATATATATATATATATATATATATAATAATAAATATATATATATATATATATATATATATAATAAATGTGTGTTTGTGTGTTGTATATGTATATATGTATGCATATGTGTGTGTGAAACAAAAGGAATCTAACTGGAGCTCATGAATAGGAGAATTGAATGAATGAAATGAATTATCAAAAAAAAAAAAGATAAAAAAAAAACTCCTGGCGAACGACCACCCCACAAGGGCTGCAGACGATAATAAAGAGGTAAAGAAGCAAGCAAGCCCTTGGGGTCCCCTGTACCTCGAAATACCCTCGGCTGGGCTCTTCTGAGAAAACTTCAATAAACCCGCTCGTCGCTTTTCACTTACCCTCCTGCTGGGTGGCGCCGGGTGGGCGGAGGTGATAAGGATGCCGCGGGAATTGTTGTCACTCTCGCGTGCGCGCCCGCCCGCCGGAGGGCGAGGGGGACGACAGGGTGCGCTCGTATGAGGACGTCCCTCGTCTCAGGAGTGCCTTTTGGGGCTCTGGATTCTTGGTGTGTGTGTGTGTGTTTGGGCAGGGGGCGGGGGGGGGCATATTTGATTTTTCTCCGTCTGTTTGTTTGTAAGTGTGTGTAATACTAAATAATGCATAGTGAATGATATCGAATAATATCTCTTGCTGATGCTTAATATGTGAATTATACCTCTCTCTCTCTCTCTCTCTCTGTATAACACTAATAATATCATTATTCATTATTATGAGTAATGAGTAATGATATCTCTTGTTGATGCTTAGTAGGTGAATTATACCTCTCTCTCTCTCTCTCTCTCTCTCTCTCTCTCTCTCTCTGTATAATACTGAATAATGAATAGTGAATAATGATATCTCATGCTGATGCTAAATAGATGACTTATATCTCTCTCTCTCTCTCTCTCTCTCTCTCTCTCTCTCTCTCTCTCTCTCCTCTCTCTCTCTCCGCTCGATAACGATAGTAATAATAAATTTTTCTGTTGCAAAATGGGAAAATAAGGATTCCTCATCTCGATCTTGTGACAGCTAATCCGATGTAACATTTATCCTCTTACTTTGTTCTTATTTTGCTGAGGCGTTTCCAGCCTACAGTATGTTTTTTCCTCTTTTTTATTATTATCTATTGTGTGTTTGTCTATATGCATGTATATAAGTTTATATATATACATATAAGTAAATGTGTATTTACTCTATACTTCCTACTTTAATGCAAATGCAGTCATTCTTTCTTGCCCTCTCTCTCTCTCTCTCTCTCTCTCTCTCTCTCTCTCTCTCTCTCTCTCTCTCTCTCTCTCTCTCTCTAAACCAATTATAGGCAATTGCTCACCAATGTAGTTTCCCCTATCCCGCTAACTCGTAGGAGGGCTACGTCATTTCATAGAAAAAAACATTCAACACTTACTCGACCTTCCCGATGGGCGCAGCCTTTAAAACCAGAAACCATTACTCTTCAGTTTCCCGTGCAATCCTAAAACCAGAGGGAGAGTCTTTGTAGCCTCGCCTACAGTGTGCCACAGTCCAGCCGAATTTGCTCGGGCATCGTCATTGGCACTTACGTCCTCTAACCTCTGAGGTCATCTCCAACTCTAGTTCGTCGGGGCATTCTTAAAAAGATGAAACAGATTTCTATATACCCTGAAGAACGGGTCAAGATAAACTGTCATTTCAGCGGTCCCAGTACAGGGTACAATTCCACCTCGATCTGGGAATTTCATCTGATTCCGTAGTCAGATAACATCATTGATTTCAGTTACTATGACAAATAATCCCGTTATCCACACCAGGGGCGGTTGGGTTGGGGGGTGTGGGTTCACTCCTCGAGGAGGTAACCCTACGCCGTCCAAGGGGCAGGAACCGATCAGCAGGTAAATCCACAGCTAAATCTCTTTTTCATATATATATATATATATATATATATATATATATATATATATATATATATATATATATATATATATATATATATATATATTTCAGAAGCCTTTCGTGAATAAACAAGCACAGTTATTAAAGTTTAGTTTTGTTATCAAATAGAAGAATGTAATTCCTTCCGCAGGAAATAGCGCGTATCATAAATTGTTATTGGCCTTCAAGAAGTAATTTCACGACGGATTACTTTTATTGAACGACCTTGAGAATTCTTCTTCTTCTTCTTCTTCTTCTTCTTCTTCTTCTTCTTCTTCTTCTTCTTCTTCTTCTTCTTCTTATTATTATTATTATTATTATTATTATTATTATTATTATTATTATTAAAAAAATACTCGCAGTAGTATGAGTCTTAAAATGGAGAAGCAAATCCACCGTTATGTAAATATACAAATATATTTAAAAATAACTTACATGACTGTGGATTTGTTTTTCCATTATTATTATTATTATTATTATTATTATTATTATTATTATTATTATTATTATTATTATTATTATTATTATTATTATTATTATGAGTAAGATAAATGGCCGCATATGATCAATAATAAGTTAACAAGACTAATGCCTCTCATAAGAGAAAGCGAACTCTACTCCGGAAATACATTGCCATTTGTTGAAAGTAAATAAATATGGGCCAGTAAGACGGCTAACCCCTTAACTAAATTTAGAAAAGGAAGAGTCTAGAAGAACAGAGTAGGGCCGGAAGACGAAACGGGAGCCAAAAGAAAAGGGGTTTCGAATTCTTGAAAATCGCCGTGCCTCCGATGAAAACGAAATAAAAGTAAAAAAATTAGTATTATTGGCCCGCCAGGAAAAGGAATGTAAAGCACTAATTACCAGAGGGGGCTGGCCATGAAAATTAATTAAAGGGCAGCGAAATGGTCGAATGATTTATCACAGCCAGGATTGGAAAATCCTGGAATGGAATCCTCGGGGAATTGATTAGAAAGAGTTTGCACCTCGACATCTATTGTAGTTGTTGGTGTAAAGATAGTAATGGTTAGTATTCAGATTTCTGCCCCCCCCTTTTTTTTTTTGTTAAAAGAAGATTTTTATAGTTAGCTAAATTTTTTAAGGGGTGGGGCGGGGGCCAGTGAAACGCGATGCCCAAAAGTAGAGTTATAAAAAGTATAAAGGGCGTCTGGACTCTTTTGTCATTTTTCCTGTCTGATGTGATCAGATTCCGCCGTTTCATTCGTTAGACATTCATTCATCAAATGTTATGGATATTGTATTTTTACAGTGTAGAAAATGCAGATCTGTGGGCTTGAACAGCGATATTTTATCTTTGCTTTTGTGTTCATACGAAATCACAAAATACTTTTTAAGCAGAAAACAAAAATATTACCCAGAAGTACTGGTCGTTTTAACGGAATCATGTCTACCCAAGAGGCCTTAAAATGTCATAGATAATTATGCATTTTTTAAAACAGTTTGCATTACACTTGATTATTGCACCTCATTATCTGGAAGATAATTTCGCCGATTATTCTTCAACGGTTAGGTAACTATTTTTTTAAAGTTGAAAGTTTGGTTGCCATTTGAGGAAGAGCAAATCTTTATAATGTACATGTGAGTACCTGGTTTGCAATGTACATGTGAGCACCTGGTTTGCACTTAACTGACGGATGGATATTGTTTGTCAGATTATAACATTCTTAATTTCTTCATCACTAGATTTTCAGTGACAGGTCAAATGTCCCGTAGGTTAACGATTCCTTGTACAATGTTTCATTGATATAAACGATGTTTTTGATAGTGAATGCCATGTTTGTCATGTGCATTGAATTCCACACTAATGTTACGTGTACACCTCACTATTTAAAGCATTTTGTTCTTATTGAATGCATATTATTGAATACCGTGTGGGCCTTCCCGTTTACACCGCACTGTTGAATGCATTTTTTTCTCATTGAACACAGTGTTATTGAATACCACGTTGGCCTTTTCGTGTACACGTTATTATTAAAAATATTTTAGTTCCCCGTGTACTTTTTATTATTAATATCACTTTAGTTTCCCTGTGTACACTTTGTTATTTAATATCACTGTAGTCTCCCCGTGTACACTTTGTTATTTAATGTCACTTTAGTTTCCGCGTGTACAAATTGTTACTTAATACCACTCTAGTCTCCCCCTGTACAAATTGTTAATACCATTCTAGTCTCCCCGTGTACAAATTATTATTTAATATCACTTTAGTGTGTACACTTTTTTTCTTTATTGTCACTTTAATCTACCCGTGTTCAATTTGTTACTGAATACCACTTTAATCTTCCCGTGTACACTCTGGTATCCCAAAGACCTGTTAGACTTCCAAAGACCTGTTAGCCTCCGGTGATTAACAGCCGAGAGCTAATAGCCCTCTGCTTTGAAGACTGGAGACTAAAGGCACTTGGATGGCGCCGGGTTAATCTCACTTAGGACTTCAAAGGTAGTTCCTCTTGAGTCTCGATGAGGTCCGATTGGCCTCTGGGAGGGAATTCCACTGAAAGATCGCGTGACTGACCCTGGAACGCCAGAAGTCGTGGCAAAAGAAGGAATTTGTCTTGCGGTCTACTGTGGAGTAGTGTTGTGACCCATTTCTGATCACACCAGACTCCTGAGGCATGTTGCAAGTTGCAAGTTTCATTAACCACCTTTCTTTTATCCGGCCTTGAGGCCGGCATATAGGGGAAGGGATTTCTCAGATTGAGGTTCTTGGGAAGAATGGTAAATTAGACGGATAAGATTTTCCATATTCAAATTGCAATGTTTATTTGTACGTAAAACTGAAAAATTAGCAGTTTTGATCATCATTGGCATAGTGAGCCTTTTTTATATCCTTTACGGTAATTTCAACTTTCAATTTTAAGCGTGCAGTGGCCTTTACATATTGTACAATGGTGTTCGTCAAAAGGAACAGTACATCTGCATGAAATGCCTCTCAGGGATGTTCTTCACCCGCATGGTCTCCTGAAGGACGTGTTCTTTCTGAAGGAGGTCCAGAAGGTTACAGGAAGCGTAATGTTCTGGATCTCCTTCAGAAGAAACGCATCCTGCAGGAGACTATCTGGTGGAGAACAGGAAGTGTAGTAGAGGATACAGAGAAGGAGAAGGATTATTTTTGGATAACAGATGATAAAGAATAAGTTAATGACAGTTGTCTGAGAGTTTGTAGAAGCTGGAAAAGTCAAGAGTTACCCTCAGGGCCACATATTAAGTTAAAGGTTTGTTGGCGATACAGAAAAGGTCAGTCGATTATAAATATAGAAAAGGCGAAGGATTACGGCTGGAAAACAGAATGTTTCGGAGTCCCTACTGTCTGCTGTCACCCAGTCCATTTTTTACTCTTATATTGTTACTTCTTTCCCTTGGCTAGTTCCTCTCATTATTTCATTTTGACGTTCTTTCTTGCTTCCCTGTTTCTTTTCTTAGCTTTTATATTCTATTGCATTCCTTTTTTCACGTTTCTAAAGTCATTCTTTTTCATTTTGGTATTCATTTTCGTATTTCATTTCGTCATTCCTTCTTTTCACGTTTCTGAAATCATTCTCTTTCATTTTGGCATTCGTTTTCGTATTTTGTTTCCCAGTCCAGCAAGCATTAACGCTTTTTCCGTGGGATTAATGTTTTGTTATCTTTTTAGCGTATTATTGATATTATTTGGATTGCGTTTCTCTTTTGTTTATCTTTCTTTCACGCATTTGTTAATCTTCCGTCGGTATTTATCCTTTTCGGTAACAAATCTTTTTCTTTACTTTGCATTTCGCCATTTCCCTCTTTCTTCTTTCTCTTGTTATTCTTACCTTCCTATTTATTCCTTTTCTCTCTCTCCTCTCTTGGTATTGTTTCCCTAGGTTTCTTCTCTTCCTTTTTATTTCTTATTTTTCCCATTTATTTCATTCTCAGGGTCTGGTCTCTCATTTCCGGTCTAGTTTTATACTTTAGAGAATAAAATACTCCGATGTAGATTTTTCATGTTCACTTACGCCGTACCTAAGTCTGTCTTTTGATATATTAATTTTGACAGTTTTTTTTTTTTTTTTTTTTACAAATAATGCTTATTGTTTGTACTTAATATATGCATGATTTCCTATAGATCGTTTTCCTTGGCAATGCTTTTACCAGTTTTTTTTTTTTATCACAGAAGTGTATTTTTTTATAATTAAAAAAAATTTAGATGGGGTAGGGCAGAGTTTTAAAGGGTTGGGGGTGTGGGTGGGGGGGATAGTGGTGATGGTAGTCAATGACGTCTTACCAATAATACTTGTGCATCGATATTACTGATCAATCATTTTTATAGGGGGGAGGGGGAGCCGGCGGTTGCGTGGAGGAGGTGGGAGTGGTGGTAGTAACCCACATCTTACCAGCAACTGTTGACCTTAATTTGGGACCCGGGGGGTGGGGTGGCCCACGAGGGGATAGTAACCCCAATATGGGTTACCATTAATGGTTGACCCCCCGATGGGACAACGAGGCTTTTGGAGGACCATTTTTTACCACCAATAACTTTTTCCTATGAGTGAGTTGGCATCTGAAGTAGGAAAAACAGCTGTCGCTGCCACGTTCAGCGTCTCACTAGTAGATGAAGAGAGAGCCATTTGTGAAATAGATAATATATACTTTCAAAGTGTTGTAGAGCTTCTTTACGGACTGCTGAAGAGCAAGAGCCCGTGCCAGCACAATGCTGGCTGAATCTAGATAGTTCTAGTGCCAGATTCCAAAAATATAGAAGTGAATGCCAAATAAGAATGCACTGCGTCATCAACAGCTTGTATCGGGCATCCTAGTGGAGAAATCTTTTTGAGTTTGTTAGATCTATTTCATTCGTTCGGGAGTTACTGATGTGCTTCATTGTTCGAGTTTATCTCCAAAGTATTGCCGGTTACAGAGGGGAAACTGCAGTCCAGGAAAATATTTATTTTATAGCAAAAATGGCATTGATTTTACCTGGGATTTTCTCTAAATAGCTCCAGGTAAAATAAAAAATGTTCACTTGACCATCTACCCTTTCTCTCTCTCTCTCTCTCTCTCTCTCTCTCTCTCTCTCTCTCTCTCTCTCTCTCTCTCTCTCTCTCACATACACAGACTTGTGTGTGTATATATATATATATATATATATATATATATATATATACATATATAATATATATAGATATATATAATATATATAAATGTGTGTGTGATTGTATGTGCGTGTATATAAGCACAAGGTATTTATTTCAGTTTACGTTACCTTCATGCATCTCATTATTCTACTTATGTGATTGGCCTTCCCTTGCTATTTTTTTTTATTTATTCGACTCCGATTATAATTGGTGCCGTATTCTGATTATACATCAGTTTCTTTGATCGAATATTTACCACAGTGCCAGAGTACTGAGAGACGTGAATTTCCTTTGCATTCCAGATACTTACGATGAAATCGAAGATATTTTCACAGTTTGCTAGAACTAATTATATCTTTTAAGCGAGGGATTTTAGGGCTGGAACTGTTATTTTATGATGCAGTATAAAAAGACTTCCCAGTTCACAGCAGAGTATTGGAATGTAAACTGCAACGTAACAGAGAAAGCCTATTAAGGTGACGTTCACACATTCCAGTCTGCCATGATATTAAACTTTACGAGTTGCTGTGATCTTAGGCAGGCAGTAGGCAGCAGTCAAGGTTGGACACCTGGTAGAAAAACCAGTATTAAGATTGCCAGGTATAAAACCAAGTGTAATTCGTTGCGCTCGTTTGATCTTGATTAATCGAATGCCTAATTTATTTGTATTTTCTAGATCATGTCCTTCAGGGGAGGCCTGGAAACATCCCTTATCTGTTAGTTATATGCCCCAATTCTGGTTGCTATTATTGGAGAATATATTGAGAATATATTGGAGAATGTAAGTGGAAGTTTAATCACTAACAGCCTCCATGTAATGTACGTGTGTTACGTAAGTGCAGTCCAGTGTCTGCATCGTATGTTCCCTGAATAGCCAATATTTGAAGGGTGACCAAACAGTGCTAACTTGCAGGGAATTGAAACTAGAGAGAAAGTGTAATCCAGGTGCCTTTTACGTTTCATTGCTTTTATTTCCTCCAAGCAGTGTGGCAATTCTTCTTCAAGGATAGTTTCTGTTCGGTGTAGCTTTAAAAATAAAAAAAAAGAAATCTTGAGGTTCACAAGTAATTCGGAAATTGATAGATATATAATTTAAATATGGGGTTAACCTAAGGGTGGAAGTTGCTGATACTTCCCTAAAATCTTTTCCTTGTAATCGAAGTGCAGTGTGATCGACAAAGAAAGTAAAACGGAAAGAAAAAATCCTCAGTTCTTGCATGACTCATTTTACCATTGGAAATGTAATAAAGTAAAATAAATACAACTCTCTTAAGTAAGAAGTGAGTTTTGGGAAAGTAAGCAACACCTCACTTTTTTATTTATTGGACCTGTGTCTAAATCATTTAGTGCGTTTAAAACTTTTTCTTCCTGTTTTTTGCGTCTAAAAGGCACTTTTAATTTCTGTCACAGCTCATCTGTCTTTTTTCACTAAGTCTGTGCTGTTGTTTTGGACAAGACCTTGGTAAATTTTTATCCGCATGAAGATATGCTGGTCTTAAAAAGGATCATATCCAAAGAATTTATTCATAGGGGAAAGCGTATTAACTCAAATCTTCATGCCCTTAAGATTAGTTGATCAGATAATTGTCGAGTTGGGCCCCAATCTAACCAAGCTAGACTTCTAAGAAAAATTTAGTTTTTTTTTTATAATCTCACTGTGGATCAAAGTCTACATAGATTTATGAAGGATCAACTGGACCAATGAAAGTTTCCAATCTGCAAAAAAAAAAAAAAAAAAAAAACTGTACTCCAAATTCTAATTATTATCTTAGCAAAAGTTGTACCTCTTTTCCTGTCCTTTGCTGCAGTTTTGGAAAGCTGCGTTTAGGTACAAATCTTTACTCTGATTTTGTAAAAGCTAGGTCTTTGGTGCTTTTTTTCTTTACTAAGGTTCTGTAAAAGCTGTATCCTACAAAACACTGTTCTTTGCTGTGACTGCAAAAGCTGCACTTCAGAGGCTATCCTTTATTACAGCTCTGTAAATGCCGCATCTCAAACTCTGTCCTTTACTGTTTTTGTTTTCTTTTTGAAGTTGCATCCCAAAAACTGTTAATTTGTTTGGGTCGGTAAAAGTTGCATTCTGAACACTGTTCTTTAATGCAGCTCTGTAAAATCTGTGTAGCAAATACCGTTCTTTACAACGCTGAAGTGAAAGCTACACCCCAAAGCACTGTGCTGTTAAAAGAACAAGTAAAAAAAAAAGAGAGAATCTCAAGTCTTATTTTTTTTATTGTGTCTGTAAAAGCCCAAACACTGTCCTTCACTTCAGCCGTCGAAAAGCTGCATTCCAGGTACTTTTCTTTACTGTGGCTTTGTAAAAGCTGCATTTCTCCTTTGACAACTGTATCATAAATATTGTCCTTTACCTTCGCTTTGCCAAAACCTTCAACCCCTTGACTAACTCTGTAAAAGCTACATCCCCAAAAGCGTTCTTTATCTTGGCACTGGAACGCTGCATCCCAAATAACGTATTTTCCTTTTGATATGTTGAAGTTGCATTCTAAGTACTGTTCTGTAATGCAGTTGTGTAAAAGCTGCTCGACAAAAATTGTTATAAACTGAGGCACTTGTAAAAGTTCCACCCCAAATACTCTTCTTGAAAAGCTACATACTGTACATCCCACGTACTGAGCTGTGAGAACAGTGTGCTAATACTGCCCGCGGCCGCTTCTATGTCAAAGCTGCATCAAAGTATATGTGAAAAAAACCTCGAATGATCTTACATTAGAATATTATTATACAAAAGGCTGAGGGAAATAAAGAGGTTCTTTTATTGGAGGATTTAATAAATACCTTACAGATGAAATCAGCAAAGGTCCCTCTATGTATATAGTATTATTAAAGAGGTTAGAGTTGAATTTCACAATGTATTAGTAACCCATAGCAGCTGTGGTCTCTACACAAACAGCTTCAAATATATTTATATTTTTATATAGATATATATATATATATACGTTTCTCCAGCTAGGTTTCCGTCCACTAATTCACTAGGGGGGTCTAATGTGATATATGATGCTGTTCTCATAACGATTGCACGTCAGGTTTTGTGATTAGCGTCATGTGAACCAGAAGGAATCAATTGCAGTGCGACATAAACTGATGGTGCGTGATGCGTTTTCACATGCGATGAGAAATGTGGTGATGGGGGAACAGAAAAATGAGATGATAAGGGAAAAATGGAATATGTATAACGAACGACTGAAAATGGTGAGGTAATAACGGTATAGAGAACAAGCAGAGAGAGAGAGAGAGAGAGAGAGAGAGAGAGAGATGAGATATTTGAAGCTGCAGATATGTAGTTCTAGAAAGTTTTCGTATTTGGAACAGTCTTCCTATATGTATGGTTATAACTTGTTCTCCTTTCTTGCAGTGTTAAAGCAATGGAAGGGAAAGAACTCGATTTAAAGAACAAATAAGAAGACTAAACGAGAGTTAGGAAATGATACGGTGGCAGGAAAAAAACAAGATATTTGATATTTCAGTGTAGCTTATTAAGTATTAGTTTCGTCGGGTTAGGCACTTAAAAGTTGGATTAAGTAATATATGTATATTATATATATACATATATATATGTATATATATATGTATATATATGTATTTATATATATACATACATATAAAATCTGTGTATATGTGTTTGTCTGTACCTGGGTAATTACGTCTGTACGTTTGATTGTATGCAGTCAGTACTTAGAGACGTGTTTATTAATGGGTGCCCATTGAAGAGGACCCACAAATTACTTCTGTGTGCAAATAGAGCGAAAGGAATCAAAATGGAAAAAGCGATATCAGGGAGACCATGACAAGATTCGAATCAAACAAATAACATGTAAAATAGTAACTTGAAAGATCCGAACGCGGAATACAAAAGTAGAAAGACGAGAATATATAGATTGAAAAAAAAAAAAAAGTAGTTTTGGGAGGGTGGGGGGTGACCGCCGTAGATCTGGAAGGAGCCCAGAAATGGTAGTTTGTTTTTTGTTTTTTGTTTTTGTTTTTATCCAGCTACGAAATGGAAAGCGAGTCGCTGTGAATCCCGATTCAGAAGTTCGAAACAGTTCTGTTGTTTCGAAACAGACTGGAACTGCTAAGGCCATTGAGGTTAGTTGGATGAAATGTCGTGATTTTTGGACTCTTGGTTTACTAATCTAAAACGTTTAGTTTATTCAAAGGGAAGTTCTGGGTTTATGTACATACACACACATATATAAATTATATATATATGTATATATATATGTATGTATGTATATATACATATATATGTGTATATACATATATATATGTATCTATATACATATGTATATATACATATATGT
This sequence comes from Macrobrachium rosenbergii, assembly GCF_040412425.1. Classification (NCBI taxonomy): domain Eukaryota; kingdom Metazoa; phylum Arthropoda; class Malacostraca; order Decapoda; family Palaemonidae; genus Macrobrachium; species Macrobrachium rosenbergii. The sequence continues at coordinate 37,637,051 of NC_089789.1, forward strand.
ATATATACACATACAGTATATACATATATGTATATATATACACATATATATACATATATATACATATATATATGTATATATATACATATATCAAAGTAAAGAGATAATAAGAGACAGAGACGAGACAGAGGAAATATCATTCAAAAAAAGAAAAGAGTAAGAGAATAGAGAGAGAGAGAGAGAGAGAGAGAGAGAGAGAGAATAAAGCGGTGGGTGGGGAATAATGTGGGTGGGTTGGGGGGACTGATTAGATTGAATCGGTATCCAAGGACTACGGCACAAACAAACACGTTATCATCTGGAGGAAGACTCTTGGTTGTCGTTCCCACGTCCTTTTTGGGGGAGGCTCTCCGCTCCTCTCCGGCCGGAAAGCTCCCGCAGGGGAGCTCGACGCGACGCGGGATTTTTTTTTTTTTACACGAACGTTCAAAAAATATATATATATATGTATATTCATTTTATTTTCTAGTCTTTTTAAAAAAAAAAAAAAGTGAAGCTGAACTTTGCTGCTGCTGTTGTGTAACTACGCAACGCGAACAAAATTTTCTCTTTCTTTTTTTTTTTTGTTTACTTTTAAGTTTTTGGCTAAAGTTATAACCTAATCTTTTGTATTTTAATCGAAGGAAGACTTTAGAGTTATGCTCGGTTTTGTATTCCGAGCTGCATTCTTTCACACACACAAACACACTTACACACTCACACATGTACGTATGTATTTATATATATATATATATATATATATATATATATATATATATATATATACATATATAATATATATATATATATACATATATAATACATATATATATATATATATATATATATATATATATATATATATATATATATATATATACACATACTATACACGCAAAATACATCACACACTCATTTCAACACACATTCACACATATGTGTATATATATTTATGTGTATATATATGATATATATATATATATATATATACTATATATTTATATGTATATATACACATACATACATATACACATATCACTAACATATATTTCATTTATACCACAAATACAACTAAACTAACATTACAGGGGCAGGTGTGTTGAAACTCGACTTGTTATCCTTAGTGCATACATATATACTGTATATATACACCGTATTGAATGAATTGTTCAAGCCACAGAGTGATTATTGTACATCATGTTTAATGCAAGCATTATCAATGGAACGTTGCGAAAGCACAGGAATTTAGCTATATTCACGTATTTATGTACGTGAATATACTTGTTCACTAGCTGCCCACACGCACACGCGTGCCGGTAGACCAATGTCTTTGCGAATGTGTGCATGCATAATTAGTTGTGTGTGTGTATGTATATATATACATGTATATTATGCATATACATGTATATGTTTATATGTATGCGTTTGTTGGACGTATGTACATCTGCGTATGCATATATATAAATGTATATATGTACACATATCTATATTTTATATATATACATAAATTATATATATTTATATATATGTATTTGTATGTATATACGTATGTATGTATGTATGTATGTATGTACTATGTATATATATATATATATATATATATATATAAATACCAGAACTAAAAGTTAACCTTTCAATGTTTGTAATATATATACGCATATACAAATGTGTTTGTTTTACACACAAATATACATTTAATATATACATATATATATATATATGTATATATCTGTATGTGTGTGTGGGTGTGTTTGTATGTGCGTGTGTCTTTATGTATGTATGTCTGTGTATGCATGTGTGCGAAATCTTAAAGTTAAACTTCAAAAATTTGTTTCTCTTTACCTTATACATGAGTAATACAAATGCGTTCATTGACACCTGCCCCTGATGGCGACTGACAGATGACAAAGGACACAGCTAAGACTAAGTAATTATCTAATCATTTACAAATGGACACACATCGAACCGTAACTCCTATGATTTATCGTGTCGGGAATGTGGATGCTTGGAACTGTGTCAGTGTGTGTGTGTGTGTGTGTGTGTGTGTGTGTGTGTGTATGTGATTGACGGGCTTTTTCATTTCTGGGCTCCTTTCCGTGGGATGCGGTGCTCTTGTCGTCGAACCTTCGAGACAGTCCTTGGGTGGAAGGATTTCGTCCTCGTGAGCCGCGAGAATTGCTGGTAGGCGTGGAATCCGAATGGTTTATTTTAAAGCAATTAAACAGAGCGTTTTATCAGGTAACGTGAAAGAGTTGCGGTACACCGCCGAATCGTCGTGTTCATTAATTCATCAAGTCAGTGAAGACATTAAAACACTTACGATGTACATATCAGGAGATACGGACAGTTGTAGCAGTAGTAGTTGTAGTAGTAAATTAGTAGTAGTAGTCAGTTTTGAATGTCATTTATACTTCTTTCATGGGCATCAAAATTAAGAATTTTCTCTCATTAGCTTTCAAAATTAACTTGAACCCGCGAAAGCGAGAGCTTCATCGATCTTTCTGTGAAGAGTTTGACGCGACGTGAAACAATATTTTTCAACGAGACAGGTCAAGGATGCCTCACATTTCTGAATAGCGGATACTTGCATTGACAGCCACCTTAAATATTCAAATTTAAACAAAGCCAAGACCAAGCCACTATTTACTTTCGTCGACTTTCATCAGACATTGTCCGAAAGCTTCCAATTTCGTCATTCTCACATCGTTTCAAACGCACTATTTACCTAGTCTCGAGATGTCATCCCAGTTTCTTACTCATATTACGTTCTCATTCTTTATACATGAAAATCACTGTCATCCAGAAGCTCTCACACAGTTTTGAACTTATAAGTGGGTTTCCTATGCTTTGTTCCTATAATACAAACGATTATCTAAGACCTTTCCTTAGCCTTTATCTTCCTTGTTCTTCATCTCGAGTATCTGGAATTGGGGTTATGTAGGATTCTCTAGCACACGCAAATTCTTAACATGTTCATGGCCTCTGTTGATATGAAGAGGTCTCCTAAACACTCTTCCGAACTCGCATTGCATTCTTCATCCGTATAACTTGCTATCTCCCGCTGCCACTGAATATTCTCTTAATGTTTCAGATCACTGTTTCAGACTCCCACTGATATTCTCTTACTGTTTCAGACCACTGTTTCGGACCCTCACTGAATACTCTTGTTCTAGAGGTTCGTTCTATTACTTTCGTTTCAGACACTCACTCTGCAACTCGACTAGTTCCGGACGCTCATTATATCACTCGTCTTGCACTCCCCCCCCTTTCCAAATCTCATTCAAAATTCTCTCACCATTTCAAAAACTCTTCTTCTGTGGAAGTCTTTGTGAGTCGTCTCCTATATTAAGTTCCTCATTCCTGACTTCCATTAATTAAAAAAAAGAAAACTATCGTCCTTAAATAACCTTAAAAGAAATTTTTTTTCAGTTTCTTAAATTCACTCTTTTATTCGAACAGAATTGCTTAAACAGCCTCAAACTTAACCTAATCATTGCATCTGTCATGCAAACTCTTACGAGTGCTTTAATAATCCTTTTATTAAGATCTTCGTCGGTGCCGTCCACAAGTCTCTTAAATATGCCAGACTTTTTATCCTATTACTCTTGTCCACCTTTTGTCCATAATTATTCTTTTGCCGCTTCAGACTCTCATTACCTTATTCGTGTCTCTGTCATTTAAAATTGTCGTTTAGTCTCAAACCTTCTCTACATTTTATGTCTCTGTCTTCCAAAATTGTCTTCGAGTCTTGTACTCGTCAAAGTATATCACGTCTCTTATTATGTATTATGAATCTGTTATGTCTCTTATTACCTATTAAGAATCTATCGTGTCTCTTATTATCAATTATGAATCTGTCATGTCTCTTATTATCAATTATGAATCTGTCGTGTCTCTTATTATCAATTATGAATCTATCGTGTCTCTTATTATCGATTATGAATCTATCGTGTCTTATTATCAATTATGAATCTATCGTGTCTCTTATTATCAACTATAAATCTCTCGTACCTCTTATTATCTATTATGAATTTATTCACAATAGTTTCAAACACTTTTCCCTTTTCTTGGACTCCACTTTCCCCACTTCGGAACGAAACCCGTAACACCCGAGGCATCGAGAGAGAGAGAGAGAGAGAGAGAGAGAGAGAGAGAGAGAGGTTCGAGCATTAGTTCCAAGAGCTCAGCCTTCCAGTTTATCGAGTCAGGTCCCCGTGGGGACGCGGCGAGGTTGTTAGCGGGGCAGCCAGCGGAAAGAGGAAGTAAGTGGGGAAACGCGCGAAGAAGGGATGAGGTAGGAAGACAGGTGAGGAAAAGGTGGGCGAGGGAAACGGGTAAGAAAGAGACGGGAGGAATAGCCGAAGAATTTCATGAGAGAAACGGGGAAGGAAGAGGCGAGTGTGGGAAGAGGGAAAACTAGGAAGTAAAAGATGAGGTGTTAAGATAACAAATGAGGAATAAGGGAACTGAGGAACGAGAGAGGGATGGAAGGGAACAGTTAGGGAGACTGGTAAGAGATCAGGGGTTAAGGAAACAGGCGAGGAAAAATTGTTAGTGAAGAATAAGATAAGGGAAGAGGAAGCAGGAAAGGAAGAAGAGAGTGGTTCGGGTATGGGTTTACGTCATTGCGCATGCGCGTTGTGTCGTGTACGCACGATTATATACATCAGTGTAGTGAATAAGCGTAACGGAAATTGTGCGTAAAAACAGCAAGAGGAAAGCAGGTAGAGGAAACAGCTGATGAGGAAATAGGACGAAAACGAAAATATACGTAACAAACAAGATTGTGATTCTGCATGTTTGCTCGGTAATGTTTGCATAAAGGTGTAAGTCGATCAGGTGAAGTGAATAAAGAAGCATCGAGCTCCTCCAAAAATAAAAAAAAAAAAAAAGTGCACGAAGGCATTGTGTCAAACAGCGCCGTCTAAGGGAAAAAGATGAAATGATACTGATAAGACTCACGCATATTATTATTATTGCTTTATAGTTGTATGGGCGTGGTAAAGGGTACCTCTGAAAAGATTGTGAATTATACAGTAAAACAACGACAGAAGTAGAGGTCGTGATAATGAATGTGATAATGATGATAATTGAAAGGTTTTACCGAATTCATAGTAACAATCGTGATAGTCACAGCGACAATAACTGAATACTACTACTACTACTAAAGTCGTAATAATAATAATAATAATAATAATAATAATTAATAATTACAATGATAATTTTAAAAGTATTAATTATATGGATAATTATATCATGTTAAAATCAGAATGACAATATAATACCTTTTAAGTAAATTCTTTTTATAAAACCCTGTTAATAGTTTATATTGAAGGATAGAACTTGAGCAGGTGATGTATGCAGCAGACATATAATAGCAGAAGTAGCAGCAGACATATAATAGCAGAAGTAGCAGCAGACATATAATAGCAGCAGTGGTACCGATGAATATTGTGCTCTTAAAATAATGATAATATTGATGATGATGATAATGATGATGATGATGATGAAGAATACAACAACTACTATAATTAATGTAAAAAAATTACTCTGAAGGATAAATGGAAAAAAAATTCAGTTGCAGTTGAATGAACAAATGAAAATATTAGTGGGAATGGTTATAAAATATGAACGAATTTGAGAATCAAAATCGATGTATAAAAAAAAAAAATTAAAACATCACTTGACAGGTTAACTATTTACTCTACAAATTCATTCATGTTTCGACTCAGCGAAGAAAGTCTGCATATACGTATACATATATATATATATAATAAATATATTCCCATAAACATATTAATTTTTTTTGGAAGAGTTCACATTGTTCCAGAATGAAGTGAGAATAACGTCTCGATTTAAATAAAAAAAAAAAAAGAATGACGTGTCTAGTTGCAGTTCTCTCCGCTCGCAGAGAGAGAGGCACCAGAAAGGAAAGTCTTGGAGTTATTTTGGACGAAAATCAAAAATGCAATTGAAAAATAAAATCTGCTCAGGGATTGTTGTTTTCATTAAGTTTTATTTATTTTTTTTTCTTGTAAGTTGATATGTGTATTTTTTTTTTGAAACTCTTAATTTTTGCAAACCAATTTTGAGAAAATAGAGTAGATACAAATCTTATGCTTTAAGTACATCTAGCAGCGTGACTCACCGTCACACCTGTATGATATAATATAGTTTACTCAAATGGAAGGCAACACTATGATATTATATAGGTGATTATACATTTTGGACTGGCACAATACAACATTACAACAATGAAAAAATGAAGAGGCGAAGACACACTTCACATCAAATGGACGACGATAAAGTAATGAAACTTCCTTACTTATTCATTTTTGTTTATTCAGTTCATTTTTCCAAGAGACCAAAAGAAGCCTCGCAATTGGTCTCCCAGGAGTCCAAAAAAAAAAGAAAAAAAGTTGTGGTGAGGAGGGAGGAGGAGGAGGAGGAGGAGGAGGAGGAGGAGGAGGAGGAGGAGGAGGAGGAGGAGGAGGGGGGAGAGATTTCATAATGGACTACTTACTGAGGGCCATCTTAAATATTTGTGTGCGTGTCTCTTCAAGAAAGACAATTCTCCCCATCCTGGTACGAGATAGTTCTCTATTATTAGTTACGAGATCTATGGAAGCGCGCGACTTGACCACAAAGAAGAGGAGGGTGGGCTAGAATTGGCCCTTCCTGATAATCTATACAATATATATACCTCTACAAATGATTTAAATAGTCATTTCTGAACTATGAGGAATCACATGTAAACATTTTGAATGAATCATTTTTTTTTTTTAGTTTTTTGACATCCGGTGAGTGAACTCTATATCAGAAGGAGGAGGGGGAGGAGGAGGACGAGGAGGAGGAGGAGGAGGAGGAGGAGGAGAAGGAGGAGGAGAAGGAGGACTCTTGTGCGCTTTGCATTCATAGTGATACATTACGTGATACTTATGTATATATAAATCTAAAATCGCGGGGGATGGAGGAGGGATTTTTGGAGAGGGGGTGGGGGTAGGCTAAGACATGGAGGATAAGTGGATTAAAAACTTCCGACCAGAAAAATAAAAGGACATGATTCTTAGATTTTTACAAGTAGGTGAGCTGTGAGTTGTGCAACCGACCGCACAGTCCTCAACGTAGAAAATTGATCATCCGTTTCTCTTTTTCTTGTTTTTGAAGGGTAATTTTTTGTAAGCTTCGGACACCAATGGCTGTGAATGAAGAGCAGTTTCCATGGAAGCTCAGAGTAAAAAAAAAATGGCATTATTAACATTGCATGAGTCCTAGATCGTCGATGACGTCACAAATGCATTGGAGTAGATAGAAAAGATGTTCAGTCAGTGTTGAATAAATATGACATGGGGTTTGCAAGCCTGTGAGGACTTTATTGAGATGCTTCATCCTATGGTCAATCAGTCAGGATTGTTGATACATCAAGTTGTTCTAACACAAGTTTCCAAGATTCTCCATTTTGCTTTATTCTTTTTTTTTCCATTCTCTTGTCAAAAGGAAAACAAACCAAGATCAAAGGATAACAAACGAAATCAAACGAAGGAAAACATTCAAAATGTTTGCTATGAAAAGAATAATTATAAACTCCACGTAGCGAGGCAAGAAAACAATTTCTTAAATACTGGTCCAATAAATTAAGGATACCATAGATAAAGTGCGTAGGTGACGAAACATGTGTCATCGACTAAACACTTCATGCGGGAGATGAAGTGCTTTTACAATAATTTACCTTAACTACAACTTTGCGTACATTCGTTATAAGTTATGTCTAAAGGAAAAAAAAAAAAGAGTTTACCTCACGAGAAAATAAAAACAAAGCAATAACTCTTCGCAAATAACTTAAGGAGTCTACGTTCCCTGAAAGAAAATATACTCTAAAATAATTGAAGTTTGTATTTACTGCGATATATACAGGTGCAAAGAACTTGGATGCAATCTTATTGGTGGCGAGACCTTATGTTTTGCCCGGGAGACAAAGAATTTATTTGTGTGGGGGGGGGAGGTTGTAGGGGAGGGGGCGGCAGAAGTGGAGTGGGTGGGATACGTCATAAGGAAGACTGGTAGGATCCGACTCCTAAGCCAAATCCTGGCAGGAACGGGGCGCAGTCCTTATGACTTAAGTACAGACAGTCCAAAGGAAATCGTATTAATTCAGTATATGCATTTTGTTTTTATTGCACGTGCCCATATACCCAATTAACTGCGTTTTCTGGAATGACCATCTTGGCCTCAAGACGAGGTCCTCCACGATTAAAATTGCATCCGAGTTGTAATAGATATGTTTGTCTTTCATATTAGATATGTGAAGAGGTATAGGACAGAGAATTCTAATGACAGTAATAATGATATTAATAATAATGACAACAGCATCAGTGATCAAGGTTTTTATAAGTGACTGGAGATTTTTCACTGGACTGACAAAATCCATTGACATCGAACGACCGCAGTCTTTACTTCTCTGCAGTCGATCCATAAAGACTGTCAGTGCTTCAAGTCTGTATTGTCCCAGAGTCGATAAAGTTGTGCAGCGACAGAAGTCTAACCTTCTGTTGTCAATGAAGACTTAGAGTGACTGGAATCTCTATCCCTCTGGGTCAGTCAAGACCTACATACAATTTGACTCAAACACCACGAAAATGAACACAGGAAGTCAATTGGAAAGTAACATTCGTAAACAGTGGAACTGAGGTCAAATCTTTCCGTAAACCCGATCTAGGAAAACTGGTCAGTAACAATGATTTATCCGGGGGAATCTCCTCCCATGGGGGTAATTTGAACTAGCAGTACATTTGAAAGATATGCCCGATTGAAATGCTTCTTTACTGACGCTGATATGGCATCCGTGATATGCACGTTCAATAACATGTGATATGGTAGTCCAGCACAACACCGAAGCCTGCTGGAAAGAGAGAGAGAGAGAGAGAGAGAGAGAGAGAGAGAGAGAGAGGCGGCAATAATTTCGGGTCTGGGCGTGGGCAGGGGCGGGGGAGGACAAGGAGTGTGGTGGGGCATTTAGAACTTGTGGGCATGGGAGGAATATTGATTGGCAGGTAGGTATCAGGCATGGCATTACCTGGCTGGTGTTGTACCTCTGGTGATGACTCGAGTCATCATCAGGCTCTTTGATTCTGTGATCCCCAGTGAAGTGAGAGAAGGAGGAGGCCGCTTGTCCAGCCGCAGCTTGAAAGAAAACGGGAAATAAAAAAGAAAAAATGGAATTCCAGAGGTACAGAGCAGCCGGTGTTGCTGAGCTAGCATGTTTGATATCTACAGCCTTCATTGTAGGGGTGAGGGGAGTGAGGAAGGAGGAGGGGAGAGGGGGGGGATTAGTAGGAAAGATTCATCCCCTTCTAGAATACCTGAACGCTGAACAGGCTGGGAGGAAAATACTAATGAGGAAGACAGTTCTAGCTCCGGAGAGTAAAAGTATTTTTTTCTTCTTTTTCATTTTTGTATTTTTTTAGTTATTTTTTTTTTAAGTTCCATCAAAATCGACAACTCTTCTTCTTCTTCTTCGTTTTCTTCCCCCCCCCCCTTATTCAGTTCTTGGAGTATGAAGAATCCTCTGACGAAATCCGCGGGGCAGGGGTTAGGATATTCTGACCATCTCTTATTCTTGGAATGCAGAGGTTAACATTGCCTATTGAAGCTATTCATTTAAAGAGGATCATTTATATATATATATATATATATATATATATATATATATATATATATATATATATATTTATATATATATATATATTTGGTTGGGGCGGCTCGTGGCTTTTATACGCTCGTGTAGCATTTTTGGGGGAAATTCGCAGCTTTTTTTTTGGTTTATTTTTTGTTTTGTTTTTGTGAGGGGGTCCGGGGGCGCTTGATGAGTAGAGATGATGGTGGAAGCTTTTCAAGGTTGTCGAAGAGACCTACTTCCCCAAACGCCTAGGTCCTGCTCCTCCAGGGGTCCTTTGAACCACCCTCCGTTGGTGTCCTCCACAACTGGAAAGGAAGAAGGAAGAACGGGCATTATATACAGTATACAGTACAGATCTGCTTCTTTAGAAGTAAAGGCATGCAAGTCATTTACCAATGCTAGTATTTTAGGTGGCATTTGAAACAACCCGGTTTTTTTTTTTTTTTACTCCCACAACCAGTAGGCAAGAGTAATAATTTTTAATTTTGATTTTTCTCACTCTAATAATTGATTTGCCCTTCGTTATTATAACATACATACATACATTCATATATATATATATATATATATATATATATATATATATATATATATATATATATATATGTTTATTATAGCCATAATGCCCTCGTAACTTCTCCGAATTCTTCTTCGCGCTTTTTTGGATACGCTTGTCACTACAAAGCCTTAAGAACCAAGTGCAAGAAATATGAAGGAATTATGACGTCTGGTAGCGGGAAACGAACCTGGGTCCCATAATCAGAACGAGGTCACGTTGTCGACCTGACTACCAGAAGGATATATATATATATATATATATATATATATATATATATATATATATATATATATATATATATATATATATATATATATTATATATATATATATATATATATATATATATATATATATATATATATATATTATATTATATATATATATTTTTTTTTTTAATGAGATACATAAGTATGTATTTGGAAATGTATATAAAATTATAAAATTATTTAGACTAATTTTTTCTTGTTTTCATTGTTGAAGTACCACTAGATAGCAAATTTCATATATATATATATATATATATATATATATATATATATATATATATATATATATATATATATGTATATATATAAGTATATAATTTATGTATATAATTCATACGTTGTGAGTTAGTGAGGCTAAATTCAGCGACTCAAGCTTATTCAGAGTGCGGAAAACTAAACGATAACGTTGAGCTTGCAAATGCATTACAGAAATTCGGAATAACAAAGAACGCAATTTTTAAAACTTCATTCCTGATATAGTGGATAATGGGATACCTCATTAGGAGGAAGATACGACGACGGCACCGACGAGGCAAAGTGAAGAGGAAATGATTTTTAGATATAGTTGTAAAGGGTTATTTTAGTTATGGCTGTAGACCGAAGTAAACTTTGTGCCATTTTCGAGATAAGTTTCCAGTGAGTATCCTACTGAGACTGAGTATTTGTTTCGTCTTGGCTTCACTTAATCGCTTGATTTTTTTTTTTTTTCACTTTTTAGTTTTCCGTAAAACTATTGTGCCGGCTTTGTTTGTCCGTCCGCACTTTATTCTGTCCGCCATCAGATCTTAAAAACTACTGAGGCTGGAGGGCTGTAAATTGGTATATTGATCACCCATCCTCCAATCATCAAACATACCAAATTGCATCCCTCTAGCCTCAGTAGTTTTAATTCGATTTAAGGTTAAAGTTAGCCATAATCGTGCTTCTGGCAACAATATAGGACAGGCCACCACCAGGCTGTGGGTAAAGTTTCATGGGTCGCGACTCGTGCAGCATTATACCGAAACTACCGAAAGGTAGATCTATTTTCGGTGGCCTTGATTATACGCTGTAGCGGCTGTGCAGAAAACTCGATTGCGCCGAAGAAAGTCCGGCGCATTTTTTTACTTGTTTATGTAAGTTTTCATTTTTTTTTCAAGTGGGTGTTTTGCAGGAGGCATTTGTCGCTTACGAATCATTCTCGGTAAATCAATATATATCCTCGAAATAATGTTTTTTTTTTTGTACAGTATGTCGCACACGATGCTAGTCTTTGATAATCCAGATAAAAATTAATGATGGACGTAAACATATTCAACATGCGTACACTGACATATCTGTTAATCTTTGGTTCTCAGTCAGTCTTCTGGAACGAGGTGGTTGGCCCGTTGATCTACTTCAGCCCAGCTGCGAGCTACGACAGTTTACTAACTACCAACTAAGTGATGATTTACTTTTCAAGTTATTAGAGGCACAACTTGGTTCGTTCACACACATTATATATATATATATAATATATATATATATATATAATATATATATATATATATATATATATATATATATATATATATATATATATATATATATATATATATAAAGTCCATGATAGTTTGGATTGTTTCGTAAATGTGTACGCTTGTTTTGAATATAATAAGAATAATAATGTGAGCTATGGAGACTGAAATTGCATGGAATAGGTAGCACACAGTTTTCAAGATTTAAAAGGGAAATCATATTTTGGTTTAAATTTCCGTCTCACTACACATTCTCCCTCATCTCTCCATTACTGAGGATCAATCAAAGAAGTATTTCTTACGCTCTCTCTCTCTCTCTCTCTCTCTCTCTCTCATCTATGAAGTCACATAAATGACCGTCGTATCATTATTATTTTGTCCTAGTTATAAGTCACACACACACATACACACACGCACATTAATATCGATATTAATGGAGATAACGATTAGCGAATCCCTACTTGTCCAAACCATCGGCGATTAACGAGACCATTAAGGAATAAGTTATCGGCATAGAGACTATTCTTAGCCTAAACTAAGGTCAGGACTTGGGGTGGGGGTGCCGTTATTCTTCTCTTGGAAAATTCCCCCTTTGTTTCTCTTCCTTCTTGCTCATTGTGGGCTTTTAATATTCAGTTTATTCTCTCTCTCTTCTCTCTCTCTCTCTCTCTCTCTCTCTCTCTCTCTCTCTCTCTCTCTCTCTCACTATATATATATATATATATATATATATATATATATATATATATATATATATATATTTATATACATTTACATTTTACAGTATATTATACATATATATGTATGTATGTATGTATGCATGTATGTATGTATATATATATATATATACATATATATATATATATATATATATATATATATATATATATATATATATATATATATATATATATATATTGATTGAGTGATAGATCAACAAATCGATAGATATAACCGTGGAAATGTATCAACGTCCACAGACAAGATTTCAATGACACATACACGCACACACACACACACACACACACACACACACACACACACACACACACACACACACACACCTGCATACATACATTTGCAGGTTTACTAATATCAGCAGAAATTGTAGCTATTAGTGCTTACAGTATATTGGTGGTTATCGAGTTGATCAGGTTATTGGTGATGATGAGGAAGATAATGATGATGATGATGAAAACGTAGAAACGCTGTAATGGTAATTAAGAAAATGATTACACTGAGAGTGACATTTGGCTCGCATGAACGAGACGGCTGAAAATGGAAAAAAAAAAAAGAAGAAATTACGAGATACACATGAAAATATGAAGGACAAGAGAACAAAATATTGATTGAAGTAAACAGTGACGAATGAAGTGACAGTAGAATAGCAGACCTACATTTTCGGTAAAGGATTAAGGAAAAACGAAAGAGAACAATCGTTAAAATTAAAATAAAAGGGAAACGTACAACATATTGTGCGATTGTGTTTGGACGACCATAAGAGAGGAAAAAGGAGTGATTAATGAAAGATATAAAATGAGAATAATAAAAAAAGGAAAACGGCAGCACATTATGCGATTGTGTTTGGAAGAACCATAAGAGAGGAAAAAGGATATAAAATTGAAATGAAATTATAAGAAGACTTTTCCGAAATAACTTAAGTAGTTAGGAGAGTAGAGCAAACAAGAGTAAAAATACGAAAAAGTAAAGATGAAAAATTAAGCACATTACTTGCATTTTTATGTAGAAGGCGAATTAGGCATGTAAAAGGAGAGAGAGAGAGAGAGAGAGAGAGAGAGAGAGAGAGAAAGTCGGAAAGTACTGGTGTAAATATTAAAGAGAGAGAGAGAGAGAGAGAGAGAGAGTCGGAAAGTATATGAACTGGTGTAAATATTAAAAAGAATAAGATTAGACGGTATAGTGATGTAATGTTCGCCAAGGCCTAGAACATGAAATTAAAAAAGGTATCTTTAAAAAAAAGGAAAAATGAAATAAACATGGTAAGAAAACAGAACAAAATAAAGGCATAAGAACAAAAACGAGAGATAGAAAAAATTGGGCGAAAATACCCAACCCGACGAGCTGGAGATAAAAAGAAAAAAGAAAATATAAGATAAGACGACATTTGTGATGTAACGCCGGAGGTCGGGTCTGGGGTTTGGAGGGAAAAAAAAGAAAAGAGAGAGAGAGAGAGAGAGAGAGAGAGAGAGAGAAGAAAAAATGAATAACCAGGTCGGCTTTCTAAACGTGATAAGAATAGGGCGAGAAGAATTAATGTCTATTTTTCTTCTATTTCTGGATGTGGAAACGTGTCTGGTAGGGCCACGATGCGATGAATGAGCGGAATTCTTGTGAATATCACTCGCCTCTGGTGGAATGAATAGATTTTACGAAGATAGAGAAAATGAATAATGAATGCGGCTAGTAAACATGTTTATACAGTTTTAAGCAGTTACAGTGAATAAAAGCTGACGAGGAAAAGATTTAAGAAAAAGTAATTTAAAGGCGATCGTAATAAATAAGAAAATGACTTGAATAGAAGTTTTCACAAGACGCAGTGAAACAGCCACAGAAAATGAGAAAAAGAAAAACAGTTACCATAAATGACAAGAATGTTCCCTCAAGACGTACAGTAATCACAACGATCAGAAAGGCGTAAAACCAAGGTGGACTAAACATACGTGATTTGTTAATGTTTGTAAAGACATCCGTAGCGAGGAACAGACTGCCCTAAAATGGAAAACTGCAGTATCTGCAAAATTTTTCGAAATTGAGATGTGCCACCCATTGGGCTCGTGAGACACAAAATACACAAGTTGCTGCAGTTTCAGAATGATTCTTCAATGCTTTCCACGGGTATTTAAGCGGTCCTATTTGCAGTATCTGCAAAATCAGTAGTAAGGCAAGGGCAAACTGCAGGATCTACCATTTTTCTCAGTTTTGTATTTTTGCAGATACTGCAGTCCTCCATTTCAGAGCAGCAGAGGCGTCAGTAACAAAGGCGTATGGAGCAAGAATGCAACGACAATAAAAGCAGCCATTGTTAACAGCGAAGACTTCAAAGAAGACATTTGTAGCTTCGTCGACAAGAAAAGAATAGTTGGGGGGGGAAAGCTCACGAAGGCCCGAATCTGTTGTACTTGGTAACTGTCTATTTATAACTCGCCTTCTGCAGATTTCATTACGGTTGCTTTACAACAGAGCACGAAAGGTGTTGTCATTTCGCCTTTCAAGATTTATTGCTGATTTTGACGCCAGTTTTAGTAACCATAATTCGGTCGATCTCTCTCTCTCTTTCTCTCTCTCTCTCTCTATCTCTCTTTTGTTGTGACGCCAGTTTTAGTAACTATAAATCAGTCTCTCTCTCTCGTTCTCATTGTGACGCCAGTTTTAGTAATTATAAATCTCTCTCTCTCTCTCTCTCTCTCTCTCTCTCTCTCTCTCTCTCTCTCGTTGTGGCGCCAGTTTTGAGACTATGAATCTCTCTCTCTCTCTCTCTCTCTCTCTCTCGTTGTGGCGCCAGTTTTAGGAACTATGAATCTCTCTCTCTCTCTCTCTCTCTCTCTCTCTCTCGTTGTGGCGCCAGTTTTAGGAACTATGAATCTCTCTCTCTCTCTCTCTCTCTTTCTCTCTCTCGTTGTGACGTCAGTTTAGGTAACTATAAATCAACCTCTCTCCTCTCTCGTTGTGGCGCCAGTTTTAGGAAATGTGATTCTCTCTCTCTCTCTCTCTCTCTCTCGTTGTGACGTCAGTTTAAGTAACTGTAAATCAATCTCTCTCTCTCTCTCTCTCGTTGTGGCGCCAGTTTTAGTAACTATAAATCTCTCTCTCTCTCTCTCTCTCTCTCTCTCTCTCTCTCTCTCTCTCTAGTAGGTGAGGGGATGTGGGTAGAGGAAAGGAGAGAGCCATATTCCTCGAATACCTCCCATATCAGATAATCCTAACGCTGCGTATAGCCTTTAGCCTTTCCTCGGCAGTAATGAATGACGTCATCACACTCATCGACGATACGCCAAAGCAAATCGTCTCTGACAGAGAGGATATAGGCCAGGGCGATTTATCTTCTTCAAATCACCCGCCCCCCCACCCCACCCCACCCCGCCCCCGCTTACTGGCGAAAGGACACACAATGACCGAGGTCTCCCGCGAGGAAATCAATATCTGGAGTAATGTTGTGAATGTTGGTATGTGTGTGTGTGTGTGTGTGTGTGTGTGTGTTTGTACAGTACATGCGTGGGTGTTTGTGTTGATGTACGTGTTTCTGTTGGTGGTACTTATCTGATTGGAAGGTACAATTTATTAAAAAAAAATTTCTCTACTCTGAATTTATCTTAATTTCAGCATTCATTTTCTCTAAACCACTTGATAATCATTTTAATGTTACTACTACTACTACTACTACTACTACTACTACTACTACTACTACTAATAATAATAATAATAATAATAGTAATAATAATAATAATTATGAAGCAAAAGAAATGAATAAAGATAAATTGTACTTAAACTATCTAACTACTATAATAAACTTCTTAAAGAGACAGTAGGCCCTATTTCTGTTACACATTCAATTGAAGGTTGATCCCATTCTCCCGTCTAATGTGGCTTCATCCTATAACATTCTGTGGATGAATTCATCCACAAACCCTAGAAATGGGCAGGTATTCATATCTGATCAAACCTACACGGCAGTGAAATATTATTGGAAATGAGTAAACACACACACACACACACACACACACACACATATATATATATATATATATATATATATATATATATATATATATATATGTGTGTGTGTGTGTGTGTGTGTAATATGTGTGTGTGTGTAAAAGTTAAGTATATCTTAGTTTAACCAGACCACTGAGCTGATTGACAGCTCTCCTAGGGCTGGCCCGAAGGATTAGATTTATTTTACCTGGCTAAGGACCAGTTGGTTACCTAGCAACGGGACCTACAGCTAATTGTGGAATCCGAACCACATTATAGCGAGAAATGAATTTCTATCACCAGAAATAAATTCCTCTCATTCTTCATTAGTCGGTCGGAGATTCGAACTCATGGCCAGCAGAGTGCTAGCTGAGAACAGAACCCACTCCCCAACGAGGAACTGTATGTATATATATATATATATATATATATATATATATATATATATATATATATATATATATATATATATATAGAGAGAGAGAGCCAGAGAGAGAGCCAGCCGTAAAGGCCATTAACTTGCCAGTTAGTCATCCACATACAGAAGGTCCGTATGTTAGTGAAATCAAATATATAAGAGTGTGAGAAACTACAAAATTTCACGATGCGTATACGTGTATACACAACGAATTAAAACTGTAAATGTGAATTGGGCAGATTCTGATGCCATCTGATGTTGCATTTCAAGTGACCGATTTAACATCATAGTTGGACTACCTCGGGTAACTGTGTCCATCCGTTTGAGTCGTCTTCAAGGCATTGAACATCCACCTTCGAGCTTGTTGGGTTTTAACATTTGCAAAAATCTGCTCTATCCTCTTGTCACAAACTCGAGTATTCATTGTTCGTAGCCGAGAGGATAGCGCGATACAGCTTGGGAAACTTGATTTGTCCGTCAGTTCGAGTCTTATCCTTCAGTTCGAGTCTTCTCATTGGCTAGGACGAAGTATCTGCCATCTAGGTGAGTTATGACAAGTGCAGTAGTATGCTGTCTTAATGACACACAATAGGGTGTTCATGCTACAGTAAAGCAATCATTAACACATGGTCTAAACTTTATCTCTCACACATCATTAACAGGTTGAATACAAGTCAGCGACTCATTGGTAGTCCTAACCAGTGCTTCATGCGATTATCGTTCTCGGCGTGCGGTCGTTGACGCGTTTTTCAACCTGTTTCTGATATGTATGCAATAAGTTGCCGACGTGTGTTTACGGCATGTTGTATTGTAGTGTGGACGCACATTTAGGCTTTCATTTCCCTTGGCGGGAATCTGTTCACCAGCTTTCTTTTTCACAGAGTTGAAGAAAAGATGGTTTTTAGCTGTAACGATTATTTTCCGTAAGACATTGGAAGGTTTTATGTTAGGTGTGCAAAATTACTGCTGTAAAAATAGACCTGGGTTTTAAATGGGATAGTTCCCGTCGACTGCTTCCAAAAGGGCGAAATGTCTTTAGTTAAAAAAAAAAAAAAAAACTAAACAGAATGCTTCAGGAATCTGCGAGTACATTGGAGTAACGCTTTTTATTCTAGATTCCAGCCGAACAGGAACCCGGTCGTTTTCTCAAATTCCATGAATAGGATTCTTCACCTTTTTCTGCATTTCACATGAACCTAGTCATGCTTGGTTTTCCAAAGCTCAGTTGAAACTTCCCCGCTGGCGGTTAGGTCCGTCGGTGCATCTCATGCGGTGCACTGCAGGCATTACTAAAGGTTCTTTGCAAGCATCCCTTCGGCCCCTAGCTTCAACCCCTTTCATTCCTTTTACTACACCTCCGTTCATATTTTCTTTCTTCCATCGTACTTTCCACCCTCTCCTAACAACTGTTTCATAGTGTGCAGCTGCGAGGTTTTCATCTTGTTACACCTTTAAAACCTTTCTACTCTCAATTTTCCTTTCAGAGCTGAATGACCTCATAGGTCCCAGTCCTTAACCTTTGGCCAAAATTCTATATTCCATTCCTTTTCAGTTGAACCTTAGTAAAATGGTGACGTTTGGAATTGCCGAGCACGTTATAATTGCCTTTTGCAAATGTACGAAACGTTACAGAATCTAACGACGTAAAACTGTAAGATTCCAGGAAAACTGAGGCAGGACGAGAATTCCAGAGATGTCAGCGGAAGGAATGAAACACTCGATAAACTGTAGGATAATTGATTTCCACGCTGTCGAAATTTCCTGGATTCGACTCCATAGCAAGTTTAACCTTTTGGCGTAAACCTAGCCAATTACATTCCAAAGACTCGCTGAGAACTTGTAGGCTAGAAGCTGGATCCACTCATATCAGATGGGAAAGGCGTTATAAATACATACATATCAAGAGAAAGCGAGAAAGAAAGTGACTTTAGCTTTCCTTCAGTAAAGCTAAGAAGCAACGAAAGCCAAAAGAAAATACCTGCCAGACATTCTGTAATGGAGACAGAAGAGATCAGACAACTCTAAAAGGAAGAAACAAAGAGAGAGAGAGAGAGAGAGAGAGAGAGAGAGAGAGAGAGAGAGAAACTTCCTGCGGGTCTTGTATTCCTCTTATTTGCTTTTCCTCTTCCATTTGTTTCCTTCTCGAGGCGTATTTTGCCTAAGAACGCGGAAAACAGACCAGATCTCAAGTGTCGGAACAAACTGGAACAAGCTGTTAGTAGGTGGACAGCCAATTTGATCAGCGTGGGCAAACGTGGGAAGCGGATCAGAGAAAGACAGGCGCTGTCTGGGGATCCGCGCCACTTTTTCGTTCTTTCTTTGGCCGTCCTTTCAGAAAACAGCAACAGCAAAAACTAAAGCAACAGGGATTATATTGATGATGGTTGTAGTTAAATGGCAGAGTATGAGGACGACGACGGTGATAATAATAATTTTGTCTGGAGAGCCACGCCACTTTTTAGTTTTCTGTAGAAGAAAAATGTTGTGCCGGCATTGTCTGTCCGTCCGCAATTTTTCTATCCGCACTTTTTCTGTCCGCACTCAGATCTTAAAAACTACTGAGGCTGGAGAGCTGCAAATTGGTATGTTGATCATCCACCCCCAAATCATCAAACATACCAAACTGCAGTCCTCTAGTCTCAGTAATATTGATTTTATTTAAGGTTAAAGATAGACATAATCGTGCGTCTGGCAGCGATGTAGGACATGCCACCACCGGGCAATGGTTAAAGTTTCATGAGCCGCGGCTCATGCAGCACTGTACCAAGACCACGGAAAGGTAGATCTATTTTCGGTGGCCTTGATTATACGCTGTAGCGTACAGAAAACGTGATCTTCGGCGCATTTTTTTACTTGTTTTCTTTCTTTTTCATTTGCCAGTTCTTTCGGAAAACAAAGAATACACTAGCATTAAAAAAATGAAACAGCAAGAATGATATTGATGATGATTATAATGAAGTGGTAGTTATCATGACGACTTGATGATAATAATAATGATAATGATAATAGTTTCTTGCGGAAGATCCCACTAGGCAAATCCAACGTAAGCTGAAATTTTATCATTTACAGTTATTGTTAATTGTATTTATAATGAGGGTTATTACAGTGATATTGATAATGGTTATGGTTTTAATAATTGATATAATGTTAATAATTCTAAGATGGTGTTTGTTATAATGATTCGTTGGAAATTCTTATAGAAACGGTAACCGTAAAAATGAAGGTAATAACTTGATAATGATGAGATAATAATAAAACTGGATACTGGTGATGGTAATGAAGCAGATAGAATGGTAATGATGACGATAACAACAGTGCTAATAAACTAAAAATGAAGACATTGATAGTAATGGCGATTAGTCTGGCCATGATGGAAATGATTATATTAATGGTAAGGCGTCATGATGGTAATGATAGTTATAATGATAATCAAAGGGCCGAATGTATATAAACATGCATACACAGTCATTTCATTTTCGCTCTCTCTCTCTCTCTCTCTCTCTCTCTCTCTCTCTCTCTCTCTCTCTCTCTCTCTCTCTCTCTATATATATATATATATATATATATATATATATATGTGTGTGTGTATGTGCATATATATTTCAAAAATTTTTTGCAACATCAGCATTGGGTATGGCCCCCTTCCATTCGGTTACTCTCACACCAGTGGAGCCACCATGCTATTATTTTAATTTTCCGGCATCCTACGGGTATGAAAGCGTGGTTGCCTATGTCATCAAGAAAAAGTTCTACCCTCCATAAAGTTCACAACCTTTCTCTAACCGCTACTGTATCTTGGGGTACATCACAGTCTCTATTCCAAACTATTTCCACTTCCCAGAACAGTAATTTCCAGGTTCTGTTGCTTCCATTGCGGAAGCATTCTTCAGTAAGCGAACTGACCTGACGTGTGTGGTAGCTGTTTAATGGTCATTTCTCTCCAAAGGGTTTTACAACCCTTCTCTAGGCGCTCCTCTGCCTGTTAAAGCGGTCTCTTTAGTATTACCGCTTTTGACAGACGCTTCAGCAGTTGAGCATGAATGTTACAGAGACAAGCATCTTGTTTTTTCTCTGGAGCCACTCTCTGTTAGGAAAAACCACACACACACACACTTACACATGGGTTTGTACGTGTGTGCGTGTGTGCGTGTGTGCGTGTGTGTGTGTGTGTGTGTGTGTGGAGAGAGAGAAAGCAGTAGGAACGCCATCAGTTAATTTCATCATCTGCATATACATATCTGCTGTATGTGTACTGTAAATACACAATTAATTATCATCATTATACATGGGTCTGTACGTGTGTGTGTGTGTGTGTGTGTGTGTGTGTGTGTGTGGAGAGAGAAAGCAGCAGGGACGCCATTAGTTAATTCCATTCATCTGCATATACATATCTGCTGTATATGTACTGTAAATACAATTAATTATCATCAGTGACATAAGTCATCA